>NW_026067927.1:35118716-35179391 GCF_014885135.2 Alexandromys fortis | reverse complement strand
AAAAAAAAAAAAAAAAAAGAAAAGAAAAAAGAAAAAGAAAAATCCATCCTCATCTTGTCAATGAAGAAACACAGGTTCTCAAGTCAGAGCAGCAGAAATGACACACTGAACTGTTCCAGGGCTCAGGCACTGAGCCCAAATTGTTCTATAATGATAGAAGGAAGAAGGGCTGTCACTCAAAACCGCGAGTCTCAGGAGGAATGATGCAGTGCACTCCTAAGCAGGACTCCCACCCCTAACTCCTGAAACGAGGATTTTTCTTTTTCTTTTGAGACAGGCTGTCATGTAGCTCAGTCAGATAAACCCACTGAATAGCTGAGGATCACCCTCAATGCTTTTTTTTTTAATTTATTCATTTTATTTGACGTGTGTTTTGCCTGCTTGCAAATATATGTACCATGTATATGCTTGGTGTCTGAGGAGGCCAGAAGGGGTCTTTGGTTCCCCTGAACTGCAGTTAGAGAGGGTGGTGAGCCACCACGCAGGTACTGAAGGAACTGAACCTGGGTCTTCCAGGAAAGCAACAAGTGCTCTCAACTACGGAGTCCTATCTTTAGCCTGACCGTGAACTCCTGAACCTTCTCCTCTCCCTCTTCCAAGGGCTAGGACTGCAGGTTTGCAGCTCCACACTCAGTTCTTGTACTGCTGGAGATCATACCAGGCTCCCAATTGCCAGAAAGCACTCTAATATCTGAGTCCTTCTTTTAAATGAAGAAAAATGGGTCAGCAGAGAGGCATATACTTCTAATCCCAGCACTCTAAATAGACTGGGAAAGAAGGATCAACAGTCGGAGGCCAGAGCAGGCAGCATAACAACAACCTGCCAAACAAACAGACAAGAAAGAGAAGGGACAAGGAAGGAAAAGAAGGCTTCCCTATGAGGCAAGAGCAACACTGAAGCTTTCAATTCTCCAAGCCAGGAACCCTAGTGTAGTTATCTATACTGCCATTAAAAAAGGAAAATCACCTGCTATTAACTGTGTGCATGCCTCAATGGACAACACACGGAGTCAGCTCCCTCCTCCCATCTGTACTGGGTTCTGGGATAGAACTCAAGTACCCAGGTTTATATGGCAAGGGCCTTATCTGAGCCATCTCACCAGCTCCCTTGTCTTGTTTTAAATGTCTTTGAACAGGGTTTGATGACACACATCAAAATCCTGTCTCAAAACCAGCTGGTGAGAAGGCTCAGGGGTCAAGGCACTTGCCATGTAGGCCTGCTGACCTGCGTGACGCTCCAGGATCTACAAGGGAAGAGAGAACGGAGTCACCTATGCTGTCCTCAGGCCCCAACACACATGCCATAAACACACACACACAAAATTAACTATTAGAACAGAATTGAAAAAAGGACAAAACAAAAAAAGGACACTTTTATCCAGAATGACTTGTGGAATCACGATGAAAGCCACATAATTTCCTTCAAAAGATTAGAGGTAGTGGGTCTTTTATCTTCTCAGACTCAAATGAGGGGAAGCTTGTTGGACTTAAATTTAATTAATTTAGAAAGCATTTCTAATGAAATGGTCTCAATTTAGTTTCTTTTTATAAAACATACATTTTTCCCTTATGGAGTCAGAGCCAGAAAGTTTTTATGGTGAGGGTGTTTGTAGTTGTGCATTTAACTGAGTGATGTTGTTTTAAATTAAACAGCACATATGCTTTTAAAAATCTCAGTAAAGAAGCTGGGCGGAGGTGGCACAGTCTTTAACCCCAATACTCAGGAGGCAGAGGCAGGCAGGTCTCTCAGTTCGAGGCCAGCCTGGTCTACACAGTAAGTTCTAGGACAATCAGGGCTACACAAAAAAAACTTGCCTCAAAACAAACAAAAGAAAATCACATTTGTGTATTTTGTGTGCATGTGTCATTTGTATAACATGGTTTTTTAAATTAAATTATTTAAATTACATTCCTCTTCAAAGTAGGGTAGATCTATACAATTCAAAGGGATCCTTCTGACGCCCGAGTGCTAAGTATGCCACCATGCCCAGCTCTAACCTGCTAACCTGAGTTTACTCAATACAAGGTAAACATATAACCGAGCAGCAACTTTACTTTATTCTAAGCTAGTGTGGTGCACCAGAAAGAAATGGCCAGCGGCTGACAGGAAACCTGCCCTGTCTGTGTTCAGTCCTGAACCAATACTCTCACTGGTTTCAGTGTTCTCAACAGCCTGGTCAGGCTAAACCTACTTACAAGACGATGTCTCAACAGAGGTCATCTGTGGTTATATAAAAAAGTCTGCTGTGCTACCCAGGCTGACCTTGTACTCTGGGGTCACTGCTTCTGCCACAGTCCTCTGAGCAGCTGGTAAAGTCACAGATTACCACGTCTAGCTTGGAATAATTTACTATGATGTGTTAAAAAATGTCCTCCTATGAACAAGCATGCTGGAAACTTCAATAGGCTCCCTTGCCTACTTCTCAACGTTCACAAACTACTCCACGGCACACACGCAGAGACCTCGATACTTACATCGACTGCAGCGTCCTCATCATCTGAATCTTGCAGGCCAAGAGCAGCTTTCTGTAACTTCTTCCTCTCATTGGCTAACGCCTGTTCTGTTTCATCAAACTTGAATCCCTTGCCAGAGAAACCACTACTCTTTTTAATTATTTTTCCTTCCTTTTAAAGAAAAGTTAACAAAGATAATTTTTAGAGTAAAAACTATTAAATATTTTCAAAGTAGTATATAGCAACTTAACAATAAATAAGCAAAAGAGAAGATTCTAGTTTCATTATTTTCCCTTCTAAAAATTGGCTGGTTATGCACCCTTAATATGAGCACTCGTGAGGCAGAAGCAGATACATCTGAGAGTTTGAGGCCAGCTTGGTCTATATACCAAGTACCAGGACAGCCAGAGCTACATAGAAATACCCTGGATGGGGGGGGGGGGGGGGGCAAAAACAGAAAAAAAAAAAAAAAAAAAGCTAAGATATAAGTGAACACAGTTACCAGTCACGTCAATGACTCATATAAGGAAGTTTAAGACTCACTGCTTTCTGCTGATCTTTGAAGTCACTCCAGAGCTTTTCCAGGTCAGGAGGCACTGCTGTCCCTGACAACTCAAGAGCTTTAATTATGTCACCAGCATAGCGAGCTTGATCTTCTGTGATGAAAGTGTAGGCATAGCCCTAATGAAAATGAGGAAACAGAATTAAACAAGATGATTTAAAATCAATACAAAAACCCAGCAACCTTAGTTGTAAACAAGTAACAAACTTACTGACAAGAAGATGAGGAATACCTCATTCACAGATCTCAAAAAAAAAAAAGTCTAGAAATAAGCCTAGCCAAAAAGGCAAAGATTTCTACATTGAATACATTAAAACTCTGAAGAAGCATTCTGTTCGTATGGTGCTTGCCCAGTGTTCACAAACCCTGGGTTCCATCCCACCACACAGGTGGAGACAGCTACACAATCAATTCTAGGCACACCTAAGGTATGAGACCCTGTCTCCAAAAAGAAGAAATTGAAGACGACAATATAAGAAGGAAAGACCTGTCAGGAAGGATTAATAAAGTGAGATTGCTATATTACTGAGACATGATAAACAGTCTCAATATAATTCCCAGATAATTCCAATGACATTCATTATTGACCTAGGAAAAACAATCCTAAAATTCACATGGAAACTGAGGATGGCAAGCAGCAAAAGCAATACCAAGAAGAACAATTATTTAGATATCATAATTCTACCTTTAGTTCAATACACATTTTTTAACACCATAAACTGAGCTTTGTAAACAACCAGCAGACACTGGAGAAGCAGAGGCAGCTGGCTGCAGTTCCCGGTTCAGATCATCCTCTCTGCCATTCCATGGATAACTTCTGCATTCTCTCTACTCCAGACTCTGCTGGAGGAGAATGACTTTCAGCCTGTCTCACTGCTCTCTTCCCACACTGTCAATTAGAGATAGTCCACTCCTAGGCTTCCACACACCAGTTTTTTACTTGGGTTCTGGTAATTGAGTTCAGGTCCACAATGACAAGAGTTATCTCCCAGCTCAACATTCTTAGCAGGGAGAGACAAGTTAAAACTACATTGATACTCCATTTCATCCCAGTCAAAATGGCTAACATTAAGAAAACAAATGACACCAGGCAGTGGTAGCGCACACCTTTAATCTCAGCAGTTGGGAGGCAGAGGAGGTGGATCTCTGTGAGTTCAAGGCCAGCCTGATCTATAGAGTGAGTTCCAGGAAAGGCTCCAAAGCTACAGAAAACAAAAACAAAAACCCTATCTTGGGGGAGTGGGGGGAGACAACAAATGACAGAAAATTTACACTATTCACAACTGCTGAGCAATAGAACCAGCATAGATGCATCAGCAGGTGAACAGATAATGAAAATGTGCCACAGACACAGCAGAATTTTACACAGGTATAAAGAAAAAATAAATCAAGACATTGTAGAAAATGGTATAAGAAATCACTAGGTTAAGTGAAATAACACAGACTTCAAAGATCAAATACCACATATGGACCCTAGATTTTAATTTTTCAATATATATACATACATCTAGGGTACATGTAGGTTATAAAATCAGAAAGAAAGGAACGGGATATACTTGATATGAGAGCAGAAGGGAGGCTACGGAAAGAGGAAGACCCGATGGTAGGAATAACACTGGGAGAGAATGAACATAAGAACACGTATTAAACCATCATAATTTAAGAAAGATTTCTGGGATAGAGAGCTGACAGCTAAGAGAGCTAGCTGCTCTGGTGGAGGACCCAGATTTGACTCTAATCACCACACAGTGGCTCACATCCACCTGTGAATCCAGGTTTAGAGCATCCAAAGCCTTTTCTCACTTCTGCGTGCACCAAGCTCACACATGGTACCCACAGACATGTTGTGGGATATCTGCATACTGTGTGAAGGTTTATCGCTATGATTGGTCTAATAAAAAGCTGAAATGGCCAATAGATAGGTAGGAGGTATAGGTGGGACTTCTGGGCTGAGAGAGGAAGGAGGAGAAGGAACCTAAGCTATTTCTACCTGAGGAAGACGCCAGGAGACGAGAGAGGAAACAAGAGGAACAGATGGAAGAGAGCTAACGCCACATGGCAGGATATAGATGAACAGAAATGGATTAATTTAAGTTATAAAAAAAAGGTAGGAACAAGCCTAAACTATAGGCCAAGCTTCTTCTGACCTCCACAGAAAGTGCATGCATGTCTGTGCACCACATATGTGCACTTGCTCAGAAGAGGACATTGGAGTTCTTGGAACTGGAGTTAAGAGACAATTGTGAGCAACCATGGGTCTTCCATGAGAGCAGTCAGTGCTCTTAACTGCTGAGTCATCACCCTAGCCTCTTTTAATTTGTTTATTTGTTGTTTTTAAGACAGTCTCACACTATCCAGTACAAGCCTTCAACTAATGGCAAGCCTCCTGCCTCAGCTTTCCAAGTGCCAGGATTACATGCATGAATCCCAATGCTCAGCTTTAGCATCTTACTTTTGGGATTATATATACGTATATATACACATATATACACATATACATATATATATATATCCTGCCATTTTTGGTTAATCTTCTGAGTCAGAGTCTAGTTCTATAGTTCAGTGTAGTTGAGTGCCGTCTCTGCTCCCTAAGTGCTGGTGTTGGAGAAATGCATCTTCAAGCTCTGTTCATGTTTTTAGAATACAAAGTGCGTGTTTGTATTTGATTATGTACACAAACACATTCTTTACATAATTATGTATTTCTGAAACTATTTTGCAAAAATAAAATCAGTTGTATCATCTTCCTGGGAGTCTGGAAAGTGAGAACCTCAGATGCCCCAGCTACTCTTCAGTCCAGGTAAGAGGAAGACAGGGGCAGGAAAGAGGACAAACCATCGGGTTATCATCTTTACATACATTCTAACCTAATTTCAGGAGTCGCCACCTGCTGTCCAGGCTCTGCAGCTATGCCTCCCATGAGCTGACAATCCCATTTTATACGGTTATAAACACGCATGTGCAAACAGAAAGAGGGTATGATGAGAGAGTATATGTGGCCCCTAAAACATACTCACTACTCCTAATCATACACATTTGATGTGTATGTTTTTGAGGCATGCCTGTGTGCCACATGTGTGCAGGAACCCATGGAAGACAGAGGACCCAGGTTCCCCTGACAGCTGGAAGTACCATGTGGGTGCTGGAAACAAAATCTGGGCTTTAAGAGGAGCAGGTAATGTTAACCACTGAGCCATCTCTCCAGTCCCACTCCTTAACCTCTATAGGACATGCTTCCAGATTCCTCAGAATACCTCAGTTAAGGAGGTGTTATTGCTACAGAACCTAAGACACAGATTTTATGTGCTTCGAATTTTCTCAACTATAAAATGAACCGTGTCTATTTCAATGAGGATGAAATCCTATGTAAAGAACTCAGAAGTTTAGCAGAAAAATAAGCTACTGTGGTACTATTGTTACATCATGATGCAACATCTAAGGTTGAAAAATCAAATATATCATTATTAATATTTCTAACAACGAAATACCCTCATGCCTTCCTAAAGAATCATTAGGGGCAGGGAATACTGAGAAATGACATGGTGATTAAGAGCACTGTGTGCTCTTCCAGAAGACCTGGTTTGATTTCCAGCACCAACGTGGCAGCTCACAATTGTTTTAACTCCAGTTCCAGGGGATCCAACAATGGTCTCCATAGGCAATGTATGCACAGACATATATGCAGGAAAATATCTATACACATAAAAATTAATTAAATAATTATTTTCTTTAGAAGGAATGACTGACTGGGCATACAGCTCAGTGATGAGACACTTGCTATAACCCCAGCATTGCAAAATAGAAAAAAAACAAAAAGAAAGAACTTTTGTTGTGTGTAGTGGCACACCTACAGTTTGCGGACAAACTTGACAAAGACATCATCCCCCAAATAAAACAGCAGCAAGAGGTCTTAGGCCCCTTTGGGAGTTGCATATAAGATATTTACATTATGATTCATAACAGTAGCAAAATTATAGTTATGAAGTAGCCACAGAATAATATACGGTTGGGGGTCATGACAGCATGAGGAACTGTATTAAAGGGAGCAGTACTAAGAATGTTGAGAACGACTGCCGTAGACTACAGAACATCAAGTCAAGAAAACGAGCACTAAAAAGCAATGAAACATCCTGAATTATACGTAAGTGTCTCTATGTGCAGAACATGTTAGGCAAGAGCGAAATATAAACTGTTACCACTACCTACTAGAAACCACAAAGGTACCTGATAATCTTAATTCTGCTTTGTTCTGGTTTTGGTTTTTCAAGACAGGGTTTCTCTGTGTAGTCCTGGCTGTCCTGGAACTTACTCTGTAGATCAGGCCAGCCTCAAACTCACACAGATTTGCCTGCCTCTGCCCACAGGTACTGGGATTAAAGACTCGTGTCATCGCTGTCTGGCTTAATTTTGTTTTAAATATGCATGGGTGTTTGCTTTTATGTCTGTGTACCACATATACACCTGCTGCCTATCATGGCTAGAAGAGGGCATCAGGATTCCCTAGAACTGGAGCTACAGATGGTTGTGAACAGTGAGTACTGTAAACAGAACACAAGTGCTGTGGAATAATCCTCTGTACACTGTGTGAATATATATCGCTATGATTAGTTTAATAAACAAGCTGTCTGGTCAATAGCTGAACAGGATCGTTAGGTGGGAAAGCCAAACTGAGAATGATTGGAAGAAGAAGGAGTCAAAGGAGTCGCCACTAAGATGATGGACAGGTTGGTCACACAAAATGGGACAGAGGTAAACCATGAGCCTCGGGGCAGCACACTGATTAATAGAAATGGGTTACGTTGTAAGATCTAGTTAGTAACAAGCCTGGCTATTGGCCAAGCATTTATAATTTATATTGAGTCTCCGAGTCAGTTATTTGGGAAGCAGCTGCCAGTTAGTTAGGAGCAGGTGGCTTGGACAGGAAGACTCTGCCTAGGACCTCCGCAAAAAAGGAGCCAGTGTTCTCAACTGAAGCACAATCTCTGCAGCCCCAAAACTGGTCATTTTAACAATATGGAGACATAAATACATATGTGATTAACAACATCCAGTCAATGTTCAGCTATTTAAAGACTTTCAAAATAACATCATAATGTTACTCTGCTATCTATTCCTGAAACTAAACACCTGTGCTGTGGTAAAGACATGACTGTTAAGACTTACTTTGTTGCCTGCCCTTCCAGTCCGTCCAGCTCTGTGCACATAATCTTCATAATGGTTGGGACAGCTGTAATTTACTACAAGAATCAGATGTTTCACATCTAGACCTCGAGCAGCAACTGACGTGGCTACAAGAAGTTTGCAGGTTCCATTCTTAAAGTCATTTATGATGCTGTCCCTGTCGTACTGATCAATACCTGTAAGTAAATTAAAGAGACAAACAGAAAAACATGTTGAAATTTTCCATTTCTACTAAGAAAGTCCTAAACACAGAAATAAAAAACAGACTCAGGGCTGATGGCTCAGAAATCTGTGTTCAATTCCCAGCAACCAGACCCTCTTCTATCATGCAGGCAAACATGTAGGAAAAAAGCTGCATACATAATAAATAAATTAATCTTGAAAACTATATCAATTTGATGATTTCTCAAAAACTTAAAGTCTGAGTTCTGGTTCTAGCAACTCCATTACTCAGAGGAACTAACAGCTGATAAGATGAACACATACCATAGTCACATCATACACAAGAGTCTAATAATAAAACCAACCAGATCTCTATCAACAAGTGAATCAAAAGAAGATAATAAATATACACAAAAGGATGTTATTATCCAGCTTTTAGAAGGAAATCTAATACATGTTAAAATATGAATCATAAAATCATGACTAGGTGAACCAGAACAAACACAAAAGGATATGAAATGTATTAATTCCCAATAAACAATACAAAGGATAAGAAATTCATAAAGGCATAAGATAGTACGGAAGTATCAAAGTTATAAAGGACAGGTAAAAGGAAGACACAGAGAATAATTGCTTAACCAGTAGTCTTCATGTGGATGATGAAAAGTTCTAGGTACAAGGAGAGAGGGAGAAGCTTCACAGAGAAACAGTGCTTGCTTGTTATGCAAAAAAGAAGACTGACATTCAAGTCTCTAATGGCCATGTAAACAGTCTCCTTCTACCTCTGACCGTACTAGCACTGGATCACGGAGAGGTGGATTCTGACAGCTCGGACAGTGAGGCACTATCTCAAGGCAATTACGTCAAGAGCAATAGATAGCAGGGCATGAAGTTGGAATTTTTTCAAATGCCTGTCAGATTTATTCTACTCACATTACAGAAAACAAAACAGGTACTATTCAGAGAACAAGACAGCTGTTGGCAAGTTAAGTTAAACAAATGTTACCGCCATGAAGAGACATGCAGGGGTAAGATGCTCTCATCAAGTCCTTCAGGAGACCATCGGCATGCTCCTGCTTGTCAACAAATATAATGACAGATCCCGACTCCTGATAATGGCCTAAAAGCTCGAGTAATTTCAAGAATTTCTTTTCTTCTTCAATCACAATCTGAAAACAACACATTGTAGCAAGTTAATGTAAAAAAACACAAATGTGTCTTAAAACAAAAATGTTTAATCTGTATTGAATGAGGAGAAAATAATAGCTTCCTAGACCTTAAATTTGCTAAGCAAATGTGGACTTTTAACTGGTAGGGTTGTAACTGTGGCAGCCACTGTGGTCACTGGCTCACTCTGTCCCTTAACCTCAATTCCATTAATTAAAGACAAGAAAGATGTATCCCATTTCTGTCAGCCTTCATTGCTGGTGGGGAGAACTAAAGAGAGCTTTACTAAGTCAGTTCCATGTACCTGGCAACAGACTGAAGGTTATAACTGATGCGTAATATTTAACTTTAGAAGTTATCTACCTATCTCACAACTATGATATAAAAAGGATCACACACACACTGTCTAAACTAACAATTTCCTGAAAACGGTACCTACCACTTGTTGTTCCACATCTGAGCAAACCACACTCCTGCCCCCAACCTGAACTTCAATGGGCTTGCTCAGGATCCTGCGGGCCAAAGCCTCCATAGCTCTAGGGAAAGTAGCTGAAAACATAACTGTCTGTCGGTCAGGACGAACATTATCCACAATGCGCATGACCTGAGAAAACAATATAGTATATATGTATAAATACAATGAGTCTCCAAAAACCTACCCATCCCTCAAATCAAGCAGAAGGAACTTTGGAGAACTACTTCAGTTACTTTAAATTCATTATCTTAAAAACTCCGAACTTAAGCCAGAATTTGCAGCTCTCGGTTACATCTTGTCAAGAAAGGGCAGGCTGAGCTAGGGTGGCAAGTGTAGTGATAGTTTGTGTTTTAACAAATAAACCTTGCCTGAAGATTGGCGTGCAGAGCTAAGCCACTAGAGACCAGGCAATGGTGGTCACACCTTTAATTCCACGCCTCAATCCCAGCACTAGAGAGGCGGAAACGGAAAGGGATATGGTAGGGTGGAGAGAGGAATATAAGGTAGGAGACAGGAACTGAAGCAGTCTGAGGAGGCAGTGTGAGGACAGGATCTATCTCGCCCCTCCAGTCTCAAGATCTGGTAGAGGTAAAAGGTCTCTCTAGTGGTTGGCTGCTTTACTTTTTTCATCTTCAGCTTGAACCCCAATATCTGTCTCTGTGTTTTTATAATTCATGCTACATTCTTTTCTCCTTTTTGTTTTTGAGACAGGGTTTCTCTGTGTAGCTCTGGATGTCCTAGACCTCACTCTATAGACCAGGCTGACCTTGAACTCACAGAGATTCGCTTGCCTCTGTCCCCCAAGTGCTAGGATTAAAAGTATGCATCACCACTGCCTGGCTCTTTATCTTCTTCAATATAGACTTCTTTTTCTTTAATTATTTATTTTTATTTTATGTTCATTCATGTTTTTGCCTCCATGTATGTCTGTGTGAAGATTTCAGATTCCCTGGAACTGGAGTCACAGACAGCTGTGAGCTGCCATGTGGGATGCTGGAAATCAAATCTGGATCCTCTGGAAGAACTACTAAGTCACCTCTCTAGCCCATCAATAGACTTCTGCCTAGACACATACTACTGCTTTCCTAATCCTATCCAAACAGAGCCATCCTAGAGGATAAACTTTATCCTAGAGTATAAACTCTCACTTCCTGAAGCTGTATTAGTCATGGTGATTTACCAATATCTAAATAGCAGCCCATGACCTGAAGCCCTACTAACCTAACCATGATTTTAACCAATAAAGCTCACAAAAATTATCACTCTAATTTTCCTCTCCACAGGCTATAATAAAACTTTTAAAAAAGGAAAAACAACAACAACACTGGCTCAGTAGATTAAGGAACCTGCCACCCAGTCTGACTGCCTGAATTCAATCCCTGGGCTCTACCAGGATTGGAAGCAAAGAACCGACCACTGCAAGTCATCATCTGACTTTCAGATACATACAGCCATGTCCAAAATATATATTAAATACTGCGGGGGGGTGGGGTGGGGGGGACACTATTGATTATGCCCCTCACTGACAAAGCAGCCAGTTTTACCTAGAAGCAGATCCTGTTCAGTCCTTCAGCCCCATTCGCTGAGACTGTAAGACTGTGACAGCTCGTAAAGAACCTGAAGTCCTCTGCTCCATGTGAACTGGACTGCATCTATTTAACTGCTCCCCAAATGGTTCATGAATTCCACAATCCTGGATTTTTAGGCCCACCTACTCATATCTCATTCACAATTCAGTTTCTAACAGGACGTTGACGGAGCACACCTTTAATCCCAGCACTGTTAAGGCAGAGGCAGGCGGATCTCTGAATTCGAAGCCAGCCCAGTCTATAGAAGGAGTTCTAGGACAGCCATGGCTATTCAGTGAAACCCTGTCTCCAAAAAAAGGGTTCAGTTTCTGAATCTAAATACAATGGTAGTACATGGCAGATGATGTCTCTTTGGAGGTATGGAAATAAATCTGAATCTAAATACAATGGTAGTACATGGCAGATGATGTCTCTCTGGAGGTATGGAAATAAATCTGAATCTAAATACAATGGTAGTACATGGCAGATGATGTCTCTTTGGAGGTATGGGAATAAATCTGAATCTAAATACAATGGTAGTACATGGCAGATGATGTCTCTTTGGAGGTATGGGAATAAATCAGAAGGCTAACCACTATGCTTCTGAAGCTGTCCCGTCCAGGGCCACTCTGCTCCTTCCCAGACCACGCAGATGCCTTATTCTCACAGCTATCACCAAACCCTCTACACTTCAAAACCTTAAGAGCCTTAGTGAGGGGCTGGAAAGACAGCTCTCAGAGAACCAGGTCCAGTTCCAGGCACCCACCGAGCACCCACATGGAACAACGCACAATCACCTGTGACTTCAGCTCCAGGATGAGCTGACATTTCCAGCCTCTGCAGGCACCGGCATTCGTGTGCACACACCACATAGGCACACACCATGCACACAATTAAAGGTAGAATAAACCTTTAAAATTACAAAGAAATGGAATTATTACCTGTGGTTCAAACCCCATGTCAAACATTCTGTCTGCTTCATCTAAAACAACATATGTCACTCTTCGGAGATTTGTGACTCGACCTAAGGTGAAAAGAAAAAAGAAAGACAAAAAAACACTAACTATCAGTCACAATTCATGATGACAAACAAGAACTTTCAAAAAAACCATAAAGGGAACTAAAATGCCTGACTTAAGCAGAGGGGAAGGTTAGGTTTCTTTAAACAGTGAAAAGAAACTTTGGTATAAAAGTCTTAATCTAGTGGCAAGTACTTTCTGACAGTGGGTACATGAGGCCCTTTATTTTGTCAAACTCGCCTCTTGCATACCATCATAGGGCCTGAAGAACCTGTAAAATTCAGAAAACAGCCCTCTCCAAAACACATCATAAAACTAAGACTGAGATGAAGCATCGAGCCACATCAGCCATTATCTGACAGCATCACCTAGAAAAAAACATATTAGAGATTACAGCGTATGTGTGGAAAGCAGGTTCCAGTGCTAACTACTTCAGAGGCAGAGAGCCTCTGCCACTTTACAGCCTACTACCATACAGTCAGAAGCACCTTAAATGGGCATGTCAAACCACTGACAAACTGCTCAAAATCACTGGGAACAATATATTACACAAACTTTAAATAACAAATGCATTACAGATAAATACATTTTTCTATGCAAAGATATATAGTAAATTATTAATTGCTGCCACTGATTTAATAAACAGCCTGGCTTCTTAACCAGTTAAAAACTAAAAATACAAAAACTCCTTTCTCAAAGATCAGTAAGCATTTCTATCAACTGCAGAATCAACCACCTGGCAAAAATATGTATAAAATAGTTATTAAAAGGTAAACAAAAAAGACAAATAAAGGAAAAAGGTAAAATTAATCAAGATGAAGTTCAGGAGGTTTAATTAATATAACAGTGAGAAAAAACAAGGAATTATACAGTCAGCACTCATCCCCAAACCTTCACTTGCTACACAAGTGCAAGGCCTCAAACAGCCTCAGGGAGAATTAAGTTTACCCCAAGCTCAGGCGGACACTAGTACAAACATGCACTCCTCGGTTCCAGCACTCAGTTACAATAGTCTGAACGCTGCAATGGAAACCTCTAGCCAGCTGTTTCTTCAAAAACTAAATATACAGTGTTCACACTAACATCTCCAGCCGCCAAGAGTCTCACAAGGTTGGAAAGAGCATTAAGTCACCTACCTTTGACGGTTACCATCTCGGAAGCCCAGGTCTATAAATCCTCAGGGCCTTTCTCCACAGAAGTTAAATAATGTCAACAGTTTAGTATCAGTTTTGATAGGGAATATTTTAACAAAACATAACATTTGATCTAAAAACATGCAGTATTTACAAAAGACACATTTCTTGAAGCTGCAATAACTTAATTTGTCTATTATTATAAAATACTAACTCCTGTGGAGAATTTTATAATAAAGACTATGATGTTACCCTTATAAAAAGCAAAGATAAGCCAAAAAAAAGTTAAGTTAAATGCTATAATATACTGCAAAGTTAGTTGTGAAAAGATACTGAACTGCCAAAACTTAACTAATACTTTCAACAATAATATTCACACTTTAAGATATTACAGCTTTAAGAAGAAACATAGAAACCATTTGTTGGTTTCCAAGATCTGTTTTAACAAAAATGTGTCAAGTTTAAAAAGGAAAAGAAAACAAAACAAATTAAAAAAAAACTACCTGTGACTTACCACTGTTAGCAGCTAACATGTCAATCATTCGACCAGGTGTGCAAACAATAATCTCAGCACCTCTTTTCAGCTCAGCGATCTAATGAAAGAGGATGAAATTTCATAGTATAGTCATCAGGACTTCTCCAACAGATATGAAAACAGCAGCTGGCCCACTCGTGGCTCCAACAGGTAAGACAAAGTCTGAATACAAGACTGGAGGCTGGCATGTGGCCCTGGGACTGCCAGTGTGCTGAAGGACAGGGAGCAGCAGGATGACAACTGGGCCAGAAATTTGAAACTAATGAAACTCAAGAATTTCCCAGATTTTAATTTGCAACTATTTCTCAAAAACCAAGAACAGGAGGTCAAAATAAACAATAAAATACATATTCTAACACAGAGATCAATGCTTTCCAAATTTAGGAAACCAGGACATCAGTCTTCTAAGCCACACCAGACATTTACCAATAGAAAACACAGTAACAGCGCACGGGACTCGGGAAGCTCTGCTGAGCTCTATACAAACACACATGGATGCACCAGGTTATACTGATGCATGCAGTGGTCGGTCATTCTCTTTCCTTCCGCCCTTTATTTTGCAAGTGTGAGTGTTTTGCCTGTAAGAACGTCTATGCATCCCGTACATACAATGCTGGCAGAGGCCAGAAGAAGGCATTGGCTCTTCCTAAAACTGGAGTTACAGATGGTTGTGAGTTACCTTGGGGCACTGGCAATCAAACCCAAGTCCTCTAGAAGAGCAGACAGTGCTCTTAACCACTGAATTATCTCTCCAGCCTTAAAGCAATTGCAACTCTGGGATATTGGTTGGCCTGAAAGTCATCTCCTATAGCACAGATACCGGCAAGAGTGGCAAATCATATTCCAGATGACATACTGCTCCCATATGTGTTTTAGTATTTAAGAAAGTATAGGGCTGTGGTAAAGGTGCTTGCTGCCAGGATGACAACTTAGGTTCACTGCCCAGGATCTCACATGGTAAAAGGAGAGAACCAACTCCTATATCCACCTTCTGACTATACTCCAAGGGCTGCATGTGCACGTGGGCAAGCACATAAGCAAACTCAAACACATACATGACGCGCACGTGCGTACACACGCACACGTGTGCATACAAACAGGTATAATTATAAAATATAAACAAAAAAAAAGGAAAAAATGTAATGGTTCCTGACAGAGCCAACACAGTCACTCACACACAGACTATTGTTAATGTTTTTACTTTTTTTGTTTCTTCTATTACAGAGCCCTGAGATGCTTCTCTGATCTCAAAGCTAAGGTAAGCCTGGCAGCAGCATCTTTGCCTGCCTGTCTGGTGGAAACCTAAAGCCCCTGTGGCAGAGCTCAACCCATTCTCACTGCAAAGGCTCTAGGATGTATTTTGTTTTCTTGCCAGATGTGGTGACACAGGCCTGTAAGTAAGTGCAGCACTTGGAAGATAGGAAAGAAAGATCCATCCGGAAATATCAAGGTCATCCTCGGCTACACAGCAAGTTCAGAGCCATCCTGGGCTAACTGAGATCTGTCACAAACAAATACACACAATTTGTTTTATAGCGGGGCAGTGGTGGAATCTTTAATCCCAGCACTTGGAAGGCAGAAGCAGATGGATCTCTCTGAGTTCAAGTCCAACCTGGTCTACAGAGTAAGTTCTAAGACAGCCAGGGTTTTCTCAGAGAAACCCTGTCTCAAAAAAATCAAAAGAAAAAAATTATACATGTATTTCTTACTATAGGCTGTATGGTCAAATAAACTGGCAAAAATGAACAGTTCAAATATTTAAAATAGCAACAATGCAAAAAATTCCCAAGGCATGTTCATACAACACTAGTTCTAAAATACACTTTCTTGCTAAGCGTGGTGACACATGCCTTTAATCCCAGCATTTGGGAGGCAGAGGCAGGTAGATCTCTGAGGTCAAGGCCAACCTGGTCCACAAAGGACAGTGAGAGCTACATAGACAGATCCTGTCATGAGAAAATGCTAAATCAAAGACAGTCAAAGCTTCCTAAAATTTTGCTATATATCATTATGAACGAAGATGAAAGTCTAGCACTAACACATAGCATTAGTTGGCACCTTCTAAAGAAGCCAGCATGGATCAGAGACAGTTGGTCTGGGAATTACAGGACCATGTCCTAAGGCAAACTGCAGCTCTAATTAACCTAGTTGGTCAACTTATTTCATCATTCTGCATAATTTTTCACTTATAAAATGGAAAAGCAGACCTGCATTCTCAGGCATAGCACATATTAATGCTAAGAACTACTTTAAGCCTAGCAGTGTTGGTGCACAACTTTAATCGCAGCACTTCAGAGGCAGATGGATCTCTGTGAGCTCAAAGCCAGTCTGCAATACAGCAAAGAGGACAGACAGGGACTGGAGAGGGAGGGGAAAGGGGGTGGAGGGAGTGGGAGGGAAATGGGAGGAGGTGGAAATTTTTAATAAATAAATAAATAGGGCTGGAGAGATGGCTCAGTGGTTAAGAGCACTGCCTGCTCTTCCAAAGGTCCTGAGTTCAATTCCCAGCAACCACATGGTGGCTCACAACCATCTGTAAAGAGGTCTGGCGCCCTCTTCTGGCCTTCAGGCATACAGACAGAATATTGTATACATAATAAATAAATATTTAAAAAAATAAATAAATAAATAAAATAAAAATAAAAATAAAAAAAAGGACAGGCAGGGATACAAAAAGAAACCCTGTCTAAAAGAGCCCCCCCTAAAAAAGACTTCAAAATTCTATATTAGATTTATTATTTTTCTTCGTTTCCCCGGGTTTTGAGAAACAATTAGTAACAATGAAGTGCATGTACTGGGAGCCAGGGAACTGTAGCTCACTGATACCAAAACTCCCGTCTAGCATTCACCAGGCCCTTGGGTCAATAATCCGCAACACACACCAAAAAGAATGGAGTTTAGAAACACGAATGATGTTTTCTGGTCTATATACACATGGCAAGATCATCAGCACAATCAAGTTCCATCTTTTATCACAGAGCAACCAATTTTTGTGTTTTGTGGAAAGAATGTTTAAGCTCAATTCTGTTATCAAGATTTAAATATGTAAGGGCTTTATTTATTCAGCCACATCATGCCTAGTCTCTACAGAACATATGCTTCTGGCATGATATCACACATTCTTAGGAGCCAAGGGTATATAAGATACGGTCTTGACACATACACCTGGCTGGCCTGGAACTCGCTATGTATAGGAAGCCAGTTTCAAACTTGCAGTGGTCCTCCTGCCTCTGCTTTCTTCTGAGTTCTGGGATTACAGGGATGCCCCATCTACACATACACATGCACCCTTCTCGGGACAGGGTCTTTATGGTTCTAAGGCCTCAAGCTAGCGATCCTCCTTCCTCAGTCTTCTTAATGTGGGAATTACAGGCACACCACAGGCACTTATAATTATTTAATTATTATACTTATAAATCTTATACTTATTTCACACCAAAAACCCTTTAAGATTTTAAGGGGAGGGCTGGAGAGATGGCTCAGTGGTTAAGAGCATTGCCTGCTCTTCCAAAGGTCCTGAGTTCAATTCCCAGCAACCACATGGTGGCTTACAACCATCTGTAATGGGGTCTGGTGCCCTCTTCTGGCCTGCAGGCATACATGTAGACAGAATATTGTATACATAATAAATAAATATTTTAAGGGGAATTACCTACATACAAACACTAAAATGAAAGAATTACTTAACTCACTGGAACATTCAATCTGAAAAAGACAGAAAGGCTGAGTGGTTTATTCTAACTACCTGCTCGCTGATTCCTGTCCCTCCGTACACACAGACCACTCTGAGTCCCAAGGTCTTCGAAAACTTCTTACATTCTTTAGTGATCTGTAAAGCCAGTTCTCGAGTTGGAGTCATGATGACAGCTGAAAAGATAAATATGTCAAAGGCTAACCCCAACCCTTCAGAAGATGCTTCAAAACACTAAAGTGGACCTCTGCAGGATGGCCCATGTCTCAGTGAAAAATGTTTGGTCTTTATGGAAATCTGAAAACTGTTTTTCAAAAACTTAGTAATGGCAGAAACCAAGGTAAAGGGCAAATGGATTCTTAAGAACGTGCTATGAGGAAATAACAGTTACACAGCATACTCAAACCTCAGAAATACACTCGAAAAGAACATAGTTTCCAATAGCAAATCACAGGGCAAAGGGAATCAAGTGACTCTGTGCTACAGAAGCCACAGCTGCTGCCCAAAGCACATCGCTCTGAGAGGTACAGAGAATGCACCGTGCCGTGTGTTTCCACAGAAAGAGCTGAGTAATTTTCCCTAATCAAATATGCAAGTAGTAACTGCAAAAATGCGAAGAAATCTGAATCTGAAGACCTAATCCTACATGAAACCCTGGCACACTAGGAAAGCACACTTCTTTTCCCACGCCGAGTTCATAATGCAGTGATACAGGGCTGAGAACACACCTCAACATAAATAAACAGAGAGATGCAGGAGGGGTCTACCTGCCAGGTCAGTTTTAAAACTGAGCTGTGCCAGCCTTGTTTTTGTACTTCTTAAGATGTCACACCAGAGCTCTGAAGATTCTCATTCCACCTGCTGGTATGGGGAAATCAGCCCCAAACTGCCATATTGATAAAGGAAATGTACATAAAGACATCTTTATTGTCATAATTAATAACTGCAAGAATCAGGTCTTTCTGAAGTAACAACAGCACTTCTAAGAATGATGTGATGAGAAGACTTGTACCTATTGGGCCCTCTCCTTCTTCTAAAGATCTCTGATCCATGATGTGTCTAAACATGGGCAAAAGAAAGGCAATGGTTTTTCCACTTCCTGTCTTGGCAATGCCAATTAAATCTCGTCCAGACATTATAGCAGGAATTGCTTGAGTTTGGATTGGTGTGGGCTTCTCATAGCCATGCCTTAAAAAGAAACAAAAAGAAGACAAGAATCATGAGCATTAACTACCCTCAGGGGACCACAAACATTACTTCTTCTAAATGTGATATATCCACCTGATAAAACATTAGTTGGTGGACAGCAGAAAAAGCCAAGTACTGAGGGGATGTCTTTCTGTATGCTGTGAATATGTTTTATTACCATTTGTTACTAATGAAGCTAATGTGGTCAACAGCCAGGCAGAATAGAGCCAAGCGGGAAATCCAAGCAGAGATACACGGTAAAGAAGGGCAGAGGCAGAGAGATGCCAATAGCCTCTGGGGAAGCAAGATGTTAGGTAACAAGTCACAAGCCTCAATGTAAAATATAGAGCAATAAGGCCAGGTGGTGGTGGTGCACGCTTAATCCCAGCACTCCGGAGGCAGAGACAGGAGGATCTCTGTGAGTTTGAGGCCAGCCTGGTCTACAGAGTGAGTTCCAGGACAGTCAGGATTGTTTCACAAAGAAACAGTCTCGAAAAACAAAACAAACAAAAAAATATAGACTAATGGAAATGGGTTAATTAGTTGTAAGAGTTAGTTAGTGATAAGCCTGAGCTAAGAAACCAAAAACATCTGTAATTAATATTAAGCCTCTGAATGATTATGTTAAAAGGGCCTCAGGACTGGGCAGAACAAAAGAAGCCCCCGTTTATATCTTGCTGGGCTGACATGAAGGCTTAGTGAGTGCTTGCATTCAGGCCAGATAACCTGAGTAGATATGTGGAATCTGAAGGTAGAAGAAAGAGCAGACTCCCCAGAGTTACCCTCTCATCTCCATCCACACAAGCCACAGTGCATGTGCTCCAGCAAGCATGCAGGCAGGAACAAAATAAAATACAAATGAAAAAAACAAATAAAAAAAATATTTAAAAGTCAGCACAGTGGCGCATATCTTTAATCCCAGCACCTAGGAGGCAGAGGCAAGCGAATCTGTGAGTTCAAGGCCAACCTTGTCTACATTGAGTTCCAGGAGAGCCAGGGCTACATAAAGAGACAAACAACAACAAAATTCACAGTTTTTAAAATAAGTAATTTTTTAAATTGACAATGAAAGAATGAAGCACTAAGAAATTCCACAGTGTGGAACCTGAAAATAGTGATTTTACCAAGTGACCAAAAAAAAAAAAAAAGCAGTCAGGAAAGACGACACACTATGTAATTCCGCCTGTATCAACTTTCCAGTGGGGCCAGACCACAGGCATGGGAAGTGCACTAGTGGTTGCCTAGGGTGAAGGAGATGGAAGAAGACTAATAAAGGACAGGGAAGACTGATGGAAATGTCTATAACTAGATGGCTGCACAAACCCATAAACATACCACTGGATCATAAACTCCAATTGGTCAACTCCACACTTAAAACTACAGCTCATTAAAGACATTTACAAAACTCTTTAAAAGCCTGGGGCTAAGATGTAGCTCAACAGTAGAATATTTCCCTAGCACAGTCAACTACCTGGGATAGGAACTTCCACCTAAGAGAAAAATTTAAAGTTACGAATATAACTGAAATCCAGAGATATTTGTGTGAAAGGAACATGGGGAGTAGCAGGACACTGAAAACTGTACATAACCATCAACCACTTACTTTTTGAGGGAGTTTAGTATCTTCATGGAAATTCCACACTGGACCCACGACTTAATTGGTTTGGGACAACCTTTTCCTTTAACTGTAATGCCCTCCATTTCCAATCGAAACACATTCACCTCTGGAAAACAAAACCCGTTAGAAACTATTCTGCTGGTACCATCTAGCTGTGTTCACTAGGCAGTCAGAGGTCAAACATCCTCACCTTTGTTTAAGTGCTATCTAAAGAAATCCCACAGCTGAGCTACAGAGAAACACTAAAGCTCAGAGAGACCAAGTAACAATTGCTGCAGTAAATCAAGAACAATGCAAATACCTCAGTTTCAATACTCTGGTTGTCCTGTTTTCTTCGACTGTAGCAGAATAATAAATGCCCGACAACAAAACCACCTGGTGTGGCATGATTTTTCCAGATCGCATTTACAGCCGGCTGATGGTGGGCAGTCATACCACTGCCTCACACACCAGCAGGGCCAACAGAAACACTGTCGGAATATGACAAGGACAGTACTTCTACCCAGATGAACAACTGTGTGACTCTTATCGTTTTGCTCTTTTTAAAGATACTTCCAAAACATCTTCCAGCTCCCAAGCCTATGCACGCTACCTCTGCGGAGTAGAACACACCCTCCCGGGGGCCACCATAACATAACCAAACAAACAGAAACATCTTACCCTCCTGAGACATTTTTGCTAGTTCTGGAACTTCAACATAAAAATTTTTTCTGAATGGTTCATACTCAATTTTTCCATGATCAACTGGTTCTAGAAGTTTTCTCTGTTTTGTCTGGTAGCCTGTCAAGGCTGTCTGAAGATCAACTTCCTCCTCCTCTGAAGAATACTTGAATTTTCAGGAACAAAAAAGGAAGTCCATTATTAATTTCTCCTTCCGGAAGAAAACAGTCCCAGTTATCAAAACCCTCCTCTTTCTTAGGCACGAAATTAAGACTGCACAACCTAAAAATCTCAAGTAAGAATGTCCATGATTTTTAACATAGGTAAATCAACTCCTTAAAAAGGTTTCAACCGGAGAACAGGAGAATTCTGGGAAGAAGGAAGGCCTAGTCCACAGTCCTGAACCAGTCAAAGAGCAAGCAAGATGTGATTGCCTGGCCAAAAAAGGTACCAAGTCACGTGGCTAACACA
Organism: Alexandromys fortis; assembly: GCF_014885135.2. Lineage (NCBI taxonomy): Eukaryota > Metazoa > Chordata > Mammalia > Rodentia > Cricetidae > Alexandromys > Alexandromys fortis. The sequence continues at coordinate 35,157,507 of NW_026067927.1, read as the reverse complement.
GATAAAAATAATGGACTAATATAAGTTATAGAGTTAATAAGAAGCCTGAGCTAATGGGCCCATCAGTTTATAACTAAAAAAGTAAATAAATAAAAGTTTTCAACTTGGAGTTGGGTGGTGGTGGCACACACCTTTAATCCCAGCACTCGGGAGGCAGAGGCAGGCGGATCTCTGTGAGTTCGAGGCCAACCTGGTCTACAAGAGCTAGTTCCAGGACAGGCTCCAAAAAGCTACAGAGAAACCCTGTCTCAAAAAAAACAAAAAAAGTTTTCAACTTAGTATCTTTTTCTTTATTCAAAGTTTTAATAGTAATACAAACCCCATATAATTCTCAGAAACACCACTGAGGTTTTGCTGCTGTTTTCATTATCTAGACCTTTACATTAGAGGTTACTAGGAAGAAATACCATTCACATTACTGCTTCACTTGTCTTTCTGCTGCATGCCTGAGACGAGCTGATAAAGCAGAGAATGGAAACGTAGGACACAACGCAGTTACACCGCTGCTATACTCTGAGATCCTGCCCTGGTAACTAACTGCGAAGCACATCAACACCGACGGTTTGCAATAAATGCTCCTAGGACATGAGCATAACCAAGTCAGACTGAAGACTCACCTCCATGGCATCCTGGTCATTCTCCATCAGCTCTCCCTTCTTCTTATCAGAATCCACTACTGCTTTTTTGGTTGTTACCACAGTAACCACTTTGGTGACGGTTGGTCCAGACTTCTAAAATAAAAAAGGATTACCATATTTTGCAAAAGTTAAAAAAAAAATAGATTTTAAAACATGTGGACACCAGATAAAAGACAATGTTCAATCCTACAAAATGTAATTGAAACTAACATGATTTAGGTTTTAAGAAGACCAAGAAAGCTTTGGTTTTCTGCGAACTTGTCAATGTGTCTATACAATAGTTCATAGATACACTAACAAACACAAAACTGTAAGTTTATACATATAAGTTTATACGTGTAAGTTTATACAATAATTTTTTGCTTGTTTTTGCTTTTTGCTTTTTAGAGACAGGGTTTCTCTGTAGCCCTGGCTGTCCTGAAACTCACTTTGTAGACTCAGGGATCTGTCTGCCTCTGCCTCCCAGTGCTGGGATTAAAGGCTTGCTGCTACCACTGTTGTAGAATTTTGATCCATTTAGCCAATGACCTTGGGGCAGCAAGCCGTAGGGCTAGGCCTTGTCTGAGTGAGTAGTGACCCTTAGAAGCTGATGGGGAGGGAGAGTGCACTCTCACTTTCTTGCTCAGGAGGATGGACCCCAGCTCCCCTGGACAGAATAGCAGGGCACAGCAGCTGGATCATGGCGGAGTCTAATCTCTATCAGTGAGCGTTTACCCCATTTTATACCTAAATAAATTCTTAAGATTGTTTAACAGACTCACGTGGTTTCAGGTAACAACCCCAGCAATACAGCCCACTTTTTTACCCCATGATCACTTGACGTTAGAATCCCCACTAACAAACCTGCAGGTCAACAGAGCAACAGCGATAAAGGCAGCGCTCCCGGCAGCTAGCCGCGTACCTTCTCATTGCCCGCACCGCCTTTCACACTCCTCATGTTAAACTTCTTCACTTCTTCTTTCACTTCCTCCATGTAGGCATCTAATGGATCTAACTCCTCGCCCTCCATTTCATTCCCTTCCTTCTCAGCTTCTGCAGGATCATCTTCATCATCTAAAACAGCAGAGCATATTTTCTTTGTACACATGTTTCAAAGGGAAATACACAGCCAGTGACAGGCTCAGTGGGGAAAAGCTTGTGTTGCACAAGTCTGACAACCGAGGCCAAGTCCACGTCCCATGATGGAAGAACTAATTCCTGGAAGCTGAGATCTGATCTTTCTCTGTGTGCGTGTGCATGTGTGTATGTAAGCATGCGAATGCAGTTACACACAAGCACAAACTAATGATTTTAAATAATTCAATAATTATAAAAATAACTTAAAACATTTTTAAAGATATACTCATTTATGTACATGAGCGCTCTATCTTCTTCTGAACATCAGAAGTCATTTGATTTCACTACAGATGGTGGTGAGCCATGTGCTTTCTGGGAATTGAACTTAGAAACTGTGGAAGAGAAGCCTGTGCCCTCAACCTCTGAGTCATCTCTCCAGCCCATTTACAATTCTTTTTTAAAGAGGAGACATGCCACACCCATTCTATTACTTCCACTACTGCAATGGGGCAGTGCCCTGACAGCACCTACAAAGCCCTGGGTTTAAGCCTCAGAAGCACAAGACAAGGCAGGAGAAATGTTTCTCTCTTAAATCATAAAAGTTAGAAGTGTATTTCTCTTTTTAAAGACAAACATGTGAATGTATACATGTATTGCCTTGGTGCTCTGCTCTCACAGAGCAGAAGAGCGGGCTGGATTCCTGGCTGGAGTTCTTGATGATGGGGAACCATGAGGGGAGCGCTTACTCTCATTAACAGCTGCACTGAGGGAAAATACTCGAGCGCCATCTACAAACTCCGCATGTGACAACTGTGTGTTCTCAAGTAAAATCAGTGATTCTTACTGGATGCTACTCTGTAATTGAAGGTCTTTAAAAATCTCATTATGGCCAGGCACAGTGACTTACCCCTACAGTCCCAACTACTCAGAGCATTAAGGGAAGAGTCACTTGAGTACAGAAGCTCCAGGCTGGCTACAACAGCAGTGAGACCCTATGACTAAAACTACAATAACCTTAGCTTAGTACGAATCCAGAAAATCTACCTCCAGGTACAAAGAGTTAAAAAAAAAAAACAAAAAAACAAAAGTTGTAAAAGAAAGTCAAATATTTCTGTGCAAACAACTCAAGCATCAACAGCCAGTGAAAAGATAAACCAGCCCAGTACATAGTCCCAGTGTTTGGGAGACTGAAGTAGGAGACTCACAAACTCAAGGCCTGCCAAGGTTAGAAAGAGGAAGCCTGTCTTAAACAGGAAGAGAAAATATTTCCAGGAATAAATGGCCACACTTTTAATTGCAGCACTTGGAAGGCAGAGTTCAAGGCCAGCCTGGTTGATACAGAAAATTCTAGGCCATCTGGGGATAATATAGAGAGACCATGTCATGTACATATACTCAGCCACACAGAAGAAATTAGAGTAATACTTCAATATGAATGAAACTTCAAGACAATGTGACAAACTAAAAAGCCAGACACAGAAAAACACCAATAGTATGGCTGCATGTGGAGGAACATAGGCTACTTCTCTGAGACAGAAAGCAGTGTGGAGGCAGGATGGTGAGATCTTCAATGGTCGAGTTTCCACGCAGGATGATTAAAGAGCTCTGGAAATGGACAGTGATGAGGGCTACGCAGCACTGAATGTACTGCAAATAACTAGACTTACCATTTTGTGCCTGAGAGGGTTAAAGTAGACCTAGGGAACTAGCTCAGGGCTAGAGCATTAGGTAGACATGCCGAAAGCCCTGGCTTTGACCCTCTCTCTGTTCAACAGGGAAGATGGGTAAAAATGTTAAAATGTAAATACAACATTGTGCACGTTTTCCACAATTTTAAAAATGAACATCACCCACTTCCCAAATATACCATCATCATCTTCTAAACTCCACTTTTTCCCTTGTTTCATTTCCTCGATTTCCTTCTTCAATTCCCCTATGTTTTCCATGGCCTTTTTACGCTGCTCTTCTCGCCATTTTTCAACTCTTTCTTTTCGTTTTCTCATTTCTTCCTCCAGCTTATTCTGGTCAAAGTTCTTTGGGGAGGGAAAGAGAAAAAGAAAGAAAGAGGGAAAACCAAAATCAGAATTAGCAAGTGTACTCCACATGAGATTTTTGTTTGTTTGTTTTGTTTATTTCTGAAACAGGGTTTCTCAGCTACGAAGTCTTTCCTAAAACTTACTCTGTAGACCAGGCTGACTTCAAACCCACCTGCCTCTTCCTCCCGAGTGTTGGGATTAAAGGCGTGCACCACCACTGCACAGCTTATATGAGGTTTTAATAAGTTCTCAAAAGTATAAAAAAAGAAAAATGGATGTGTGTATACATTCCTAAATGCAAACCAGATTTAGTAATCACCCATCTTTATAATTAACCCTCCTATTATATTAAAAGCAAGGCCAGTGGGGTGGATGGCTCAGGAGATAAAGGCACCTGTTAACAGGAATGATCATTTCAGTTCAATATGGATAACTCATCTAGTGGAAGCAGACAATCAACTCTTAAAAGTTAACTTGAGGGCTACACTTGTGCCATGGCATGCCATGTGTGTAACCCCCACAAAACGTAATACAATTTTGGAATTACAAAGTCACTCCTGGTCATTAGCACCTGTAACCGCAGAAGGCTAGGGTTAGTTCCAGGCCAGTCTGAGTGATATACAGCAAGACCCTGAGAAAGAAAGGCAGTGAGGGAAGGAGCGATGGAAAGAGAGAACAAGGAAGAGTCATAACAAAAGGCACGTTCAATAAAGAAATATAATAAATGAGACTAGAGAGTTAGCTCAGCAGTTAAGACTGCTCTTCCAGGAGGCTCAAGTTTGACTCCTAACATCTATATGACGGTTTCTAACCATCAGTTAACACCAGTTCCTAAAGATCTGGTACCCTATTCTGGCCTATGCAGGCAGCAGGCACACACACAATAGTCATAATATAAAATAATCCAAAATTAAAAAAAAAAAAAACATGTTATGGGATAATCTTTCTGTATACTGTAAAGATGTGTCTCTCCAAAGGGGCCTTCTGACTGCTTTAATAAAGAGCTGAATGGCCAATAGCTAGGCACAGGAGAGAATAGGCAGGACTTCCAGGGGGAGAGACAGAGGATTATGGGAAGAAGAGAGGGGAACAAGACACCAGCGAGACACTGAAAGTTGGCCATTATGTACAGAGGAGAGGTAACCGAGGCAGGTGACAGAACAAATTACTAGAAACAAGCTAATCTGAGTTAGGGAAAAAGCCTAAGCTAAGGCCAAGCTTTCCTAATTAGAAAGTCTCTGTGCTATTATCTGTAAGCTAGTGACTCAAAGGAAGTCCGACTACATCCATACAATTATTATATCCTGGGGCTGGAGAGATGGCTCAGAGGGTAGGAGCACTGGCTGCTCTTCCAGAGGTCCCGAGTTCAATTCCCAGGTACCACATGGTAGCTCACAACCATCTGTAATGAGACCTGGTGCCTTCCTTGCCAGCAATACATTGTATGCTTAATAAATAAATCTTAAAAATAAATTATGTCCTATTAGACTGATAAAAATGACATCCCAACCTTGGCAAGGATATGAGAAAGGAAAGCACACCACTGTGTGCCTTAACCCTTTTCATTTTGATTTATTTACATACGCATGACAGTGGGCTGCACACACCACAGCATGGGTGCAGCAGACAATGTGTCGTCTGCCTTTCTTCCCACCTTCATGTGGGTTTCATTCAAACTCAGGTAGGCTTCCATAATAACTGCTTTTCCAGCTAAACCACTGTGCTGGTCCCAGATGACTAAAATCTGTATATAGTTTTTAGGCTAATTTGATAGTTTTAAATGGGCTGATCACATTTTCTGAGTAAAAACAGGTAACATAAATATGCAATGTTTTTAAAAGTATTCTTCAAGACTTTTATCTGCTTATATTACTGTTATAAATTACTTAAAAGTAAAACTAAAGAAAAAGAGTATCATTAAGATAATAATTATCAGCTGGCGGTGGTGGCACACACCTTTAATCCCAGCACTCGGAAGACAGAGGGATCTCTGTGAGTTCGAGGCCAGCCTGGTATACAAGAGCTAGTTCCAGGACAGGCTCCAAAGCTACAGAGAAACCCTGTTTTGGGGGAAAAAAAAAGAAGAGAAAAGAAAAGAAAAGGAAAAATTATCAGTCAGGTATGGTGGCACACTCCTGTAACTCCAGCACTTGGGAAAGAGGCAAACAGATCTATGTGAATTCAAGGCCAGCCTGGTCTACAGAGAGACAGCCAAGGCTCGGTTACACAGAGAAACCCTGTCTCAAAACCCCTCTCCAAAAGAAAAAAATAATAATAGAAAGAAAAGGAAAAGAAAAAGAAAGAAAGAAAGAAAGAAAGAAAGAAAGAAAGAAAGAAAGAAAGAAAGAAAGAAAGAAAGAGAAACAATTATTTGCCCAGGGAGCTCAGTGGTTAAGAGCAATGCCTGCTGTTCCAAAAGTCCAGCAACCACATGATGGCTCACAACCATCTCTAATCAGATCTTGTGCCCTCTTCTGGCTTGCAAATATACATGCAGGCAGAAGACCGATAAATAAATAAATATACTTAACCAATTTGGAAAAAATAAATTTTTTCACTGGGTGGTAGTGGCACATATCTTTAATCCCAGTACCCGAGAGGCAGAGGCAGGAGGATCTCTGTGAGTTCGAGGCCAGCCTGGTCTGTTGTGAAAACAAGATTGCCATTGCAGACCTGTTCCAAGCTGAACATACCCCAGCATCCTTCTCTTTCTCATCTTCCTTGTCGTCTTTGTCCTTTTTCTTCTCTTTAGAACTGTCCCCACCTTCTGCTTTCTCTTTGGATCTAGACCTACCAAAGAACAAAAGAGAGTAAAATACCAGCACTGGGAAACACAGGCATCATTTCTTCTTCACTGTATGACATATTTAGTAATGTGTATGTGTGACAATGCCTGTGGAGGTCAGGGAACAACTTGCACAAGTCAAGTCTCTCCTCCATTGGCAATGAGGGATCAAAGTCAGCTCAAACCTCAGCAGCAAGCTTCTTTACCACTGAGCCAGCTGAAGGTCCTGGAAAACTCATTTTAGACTATTTAACAGACTTGGACCGTTAATCCCAGCACTTGGGAGGCAGAGGCAGGCAGATCTCTGTGAGTTCGAGACCAGCCTGGTCTACAAGAACTAGTTCCAGGACAGGCTCCAAAGCCACAGAGAAACCCTGTCTCGAAAAACAAAAAAAACAACAACAAAAAAAAAACCCACAGACTTGGATCTCATTTTCTTATTTCTCTAATAATCAGCACATTGTCATAGTTCAACAAAAAATACCTGGCATAAGAAGAAAGTAATCTTTTAACACTAATAAAAAAAAATTACTAAACATTAGGAAATTTGTCTAAGAAAAACAATAACAAAACTTAGGATTGCAAAATTTTAGTAATTCATATATGTAATAATACAATCACAATGGATCTAAAATTTGACCTATGCCTCTAGTAAAATGGCTTAATTTTAATGATATAAAAAATTAATTGACATCAGGCTAACGAGTTGGCTCAGCTGTAAGGTGCACTGTGTTCTTGAAGAAGATCCAAGTTCAGTGCCCAGCAGCCACATTGAAGTGACATCAGCTGAAGCAGGTCTCTTCTGGTCAGTGCAGGTCTTGTATACAGGAATCCAGACACATATGCAGGCAAAACATTCATATACCTAAAACTCAAATATCCCATCTCTCCTCTTCTGTTCATAACTGGTGTTTCTGAGTAATTTCTGGATAGCCTTTCAAATTTGACAAACATACTCAGAGACGAAAAGACATTTTTCAGCCGGGCGGTGGTAGCGCACGCCTTTAATCCCAGCACTCAGGAGGCAGAGGCAGGTGGATCTCTGTGAGTTCGAGGCCAGCCTGGTCTACAAGAGTTAGCTCCAGGACAGGAACCAAAAAGCTACGGAAAAACCCTGTCTCGGAAAAAAAAAAAAAAAGAAAAGACATTTTCCAACAACAACTGTAAGACTGACCAGTTAGCTTTTTTTTGCCATCTAATTTGTCTTTTGCCTTTCTAATGTGTATGTTCTTTAGTACAGGAATGTTTGTACATGTGTTCATATGTGTGCATGCATGCGTGTAACAGAGTCTAAAGGACAATCTGGGGTAGCATGCCTTAGAAGCTGTCACTTATTTGTTGAGACAGGGTCTCTCACTGGCCAGCAGTTGGGTGATTTGGGCTAGACTGGCTGGCCAGCAAGACCCACTGGTAAGCCTGTCTCCTCCCTATCTCTGGGATTACAAGTGCACACCATGCCCTAAACTTTATTAACCTGAGGGCTTGGGGTTGGGCTAAAATCTCAAATATGAGTACTGACGGCCATCGCTTCCAGCCCTATTTCTAGTCTTATGATCAGTTTGTAAAATATCTTTCTATTCACGTCTGCTAAGAAGTTCAAAAACATAGATATGTTAAATTTAATAAAGTGGGGGGGAGACAGCTCAATGGGTAAATTGCTGCTTGTTGCTCAGGCCTGAGAACCTGAATATGGGTCCACAACCCCAGGGAAAGTTAAGACATGAGATTAGTTTCCCAGGAATTCACTGAAAACCTCCACGGCACATTCAGAAAAGCACGCTCTTAAAAAATAAATAAAGATGGTGGGCCAGAGAGGTGTAGAGCACTGACTGTTCTTCCAGAGGTACTGAGTTCTCTGGTGCCCTCTTCTGGCCTGCAAGCATACAGACAGACAGAACACTGTATACATAATAAATAAATCTTAAAAAATAAATAGGACATTTAAGGAAGTACAGTTCTTCACATGTGTACACACAGGCAAGTATACACACATGAACATATAAAACACACACACACAATCCCCACATTAAGAAAAAAAAAGCTTGGAAGTGGTGGCATGTGCCTCAATCCAGCACTGTCTCAGGAAAAAGAAAGAAAAATAGAAAAAACTCTTTCTGAATTAAATGACTTTTCTCTTTAAAATTACTAATATACAGAATATCAGACTGATTTTCTGATGTTAAACTCATTTTCCTACACTGAACTCCATGCACGCACAGGTGGTGAAAAATAAAGAAAAGGTCAGCAGAGGCTTCGCCCAGGGAGACAGATGCCAGGAGAGTGAAAGATTAACAATCCTCGGGAGGCAGAGGCCACCAGGACTGCACACATGGGCCTGTCTCAATATAAAATAGAAGGTAGGGCAAGAGAATGGAATATTAATTTGAAATCATTGTGTAACAGATATCCACATTCCCATAACCATGGTCAAGAGATAAAGCAGGGGATAGAGAGAGAGAGGTCTCCCGGTGGTAGAAAGCACCAATTGTTCTTCCAGGACTCTGGTTGAGCCCACCTGCATGTCAGCACACAACCATGTGTGGTTCCCTTTTGAAGGGATTCTGCACACTCTTCTGATATCCATGACCACCATACGGCACACGCTGCACAGACACATGTGCAGGCAAAGAACTCATCCACATGAAGAGATAAAATTTAGAATTCCATACGTCCTCCATCTTCCTTTCTTTCTTTGTGTGTGTTTTGTTTTGTTGAGACAGGCTGTCTCTAGAGAGCCCTGGTTGTTCTGAACTTTATATAGACCAGACTAATCTCAAATTCAGAGATCTCTGCCTACCTCTGCCTCCCGACTGCCAGGACTAAGGTTTATTTTTTATTTCATGAAATCCCAGAAGTATTGCACTGGCCTTGGTAAAATCAAAGTATAACTTCTAGAGCAAAACAATTTGGGAAAGGTAGCCACAACTGAATGGACGGGAACGGGAAACAAGAAAGCCACCACAGCCTCCTGGCTGCAGGGAAGAAGCGGTGACGTGCCAGGAGACTGAAGAGCACGCACGCAGGGCTAACAAGAACTTTTCAACTCAGTGTTGCCAGCGTCACAAGACACACACATTTAACTTACACAAGCAAAGGCCACACTTTCCAAATAGCAATTCAATAAGGTATAGCACAAGCTGTCTGCTCTTGCAAAGGAGCACTATTCCCACACCCCCAGCAGGAGGCCTCCTGCCTCCACTGGCACACACACAGAGTATACAGGAATAATAAGAATCTTTAAAAAAGTTGTCAACAAACATCTTAACTGTCTGAGAAAACAATCTCCAACGCACAGAAACTGATGCCAAGGATGTAACAAATACCGAGGGCTTGCCTAGCTGGCAACCAGCACGCCAACTTCAATACTCATCGCTGCCTCCACAAAAGACACTCAATTCCCAAAGAGATATTTACAAAACTTCTCACCATTAATAATATGTACTAAATAAGGGTACACTGTAGTGTTTAAAACCAGCAGAATCCACTAATCTCCAGCTGAATTATAAGCCCCATGACCTAATAAATAAAAGTTCTGCCAACAGTTGATAGCAAGAGTCAGGCTCTGCATTACTGATAAGGATGAACTGTACAATTACACAGCAGATAGGGTCAGTGACAGTGTTACCTATTCTCAGCCTTCTTGCTTTTGCTGCCAGGACTGGAGGACCGGGATCGCCGGCCCCGGCTTCTACTCCTTGAACGCCTCCTATCTCGGCTCCGAGATCTTCTTCGCTCTCGGCTTCTGTCTCGCTCTCTACTTCTAGAGCGCCTGAAAAGGAGAAATTTCATTTGTTTTGTGGCCAAAGGGAGTTATTATTTCAGATTATGGCTGTCCCAAACTGAAAACAGTTTCTTAAAATTAGGATCAACATTAGAGCAGCATTCTCAATTCAGCTAAACAGGACACAAGTGAGGCTAGTTCTTACAAAGATCAATGGAAACCTGAGGATACAATGATATCTGCTAACAAACATAACAAGTTGTAACAATAAACACTTTAAACCTGCCATCTATAGCAAAACCAATTCTCATGGACAGCACACAGCTGGGGCTGCAGCACAGCTCTGGGGCACTCGATGAGCTGTGCAAGACCTTAACCCCAGCAGCGGGGGAAGCTCGAGCCCATCAAGAAGATGCACAGAGCCTGTGCTAAAAGACCAGTGAGCTGCTGGTCACTACGTGCACCCCAACTCCATGCACCCCACTTCCTCATCCAGAAAATATGGACAATTCACTATATCTCTTTTTTTTTGATCGCACTAGCTTGGAACATAAGAGATCCACCTGCCTTTGATTCCCTGGTGCTCGGATTAAAGGCGTATACGACCATGCCCAGCTTCAAAGTTCTTGATCTAAAAATCTTACAATTTTATTTTCACATAAAAACTCAAATATCAGTCAGGCAATGGTGGCACATGCCTTTAATCCCAGTACTTGGAAGGCAGAGACAGGCAGATCTCTGTGAATTCAAGGCCAGTCTGGTCTACAGAAGAGAGTAAGTTCCAGGACAAGCTCTAAAGCTACAAAGAAACCCTGTCTCAAAAAAAAAAAAAAAACAAAAAAAACAAAAAAGGTCAGGCGGTGGTGGTGCACCCCTTTAATCCCAGCACTCGGGAGGCAAGTGGCAGGTGGATCTCTGTGAATTCAAGGCCAGCCTGGTCTACAAGAGCTAGTTGTAAGAAGGTTCCAAAGCTACAGAGAAATCCTGTCTCCAAAACAAAACAAAAAGTTAAATGATTAATTCAGTTAATATGTATTGACTGAATGTGGGAAACTGTCTGTGAACACAGAATACAAAACTGTCTGATTTCAACAGTTCCATCTGTCAGGAACCAGTGGTCTTCAGAAGAATGTCTTACCTCAGGCGCTTCCTGTCCCTGGACCGCGATCTTCTTTTGTCCCTGCTGCGAGACCTCTCTCTCCTTCTGTCTCTATCTCTACTCCTAGAGCGTCTGTCATCTCCACGTTTACTTCTTTTGTCAGAGGGTGAGCGACTCCGAGACCGACTTCCAGACCGTCCTCGTGATGCCGAGCGTTTGCGGTAGTGGCTAGAATTGTACCGAACCAAAGAGTAAGCTTAGCAAGCAGCTTGTATTTTACTTCTATGTGTAGCAAATTAAAACATGTTTGATTAGGAGGAAATGAACTACACCACAGTACATATGCAGGGGAAGTCGCGAAAGATGCCACACACAGTACCTCATGCACAGCACCTGGGAGGCTGAGGCAGGAGGATCACTATCAGGGGTTTGAGGTCAGGGTTTGAAGTCTGGGTTACAACATAAAACCCTGTCAAAAGGGCTGGAATGGCAGCTCTTCAGAGGAGTTTATATTCTGGAAAAAAAGAGACCACAGGCAAGTGAAGAAGTTGCACCACCACATGTCAAGTACTGCACTGGAGACAGACAACTTGCTCAGAATAAAAGAAAGTGAATAGGAAGTATGACATTGGGAGTGGCTGCCTTCAGGACTTGGTCTAGAATGGCTTCACCACCTAAACAACAAAATGCTATTGACTTAATGTCTCAAAGTGTTAAAACAATTAACTGTTGGGTTGTCCTTTGTTCATGTTAAAGAAGTTTTTTGTTGTCTTCTCCCCCCCTTGGTGTTGGGGGGGGATAAAAGTGTAAAGAAAATTCAATGCAACAATTTTAATATTCACTAAAACTCCCTCCCAGTGCTATTTACTTATATTTCTGATCCCCACCCCCCTACCCTGGCAAGTTGTATTTTTGTTGAAGCTGGTCCCCGACACTGACATCTTATATCAGACAACTTGAGAAGCTCACTAATAAAGTAACATTTTTAGAGATCCTCGAAGGAAATAAAAGCAGGAATCATGTGGACATACAGCGGAGACCTTCCAGGCAAACGACTCACAAGTCAACTCATGGGAAGGAATCTGGACTGGCACATGAAGGAATAGCAGCAAGGAATATGGTTAAACAAGTTAAGACAGTAGTCTAGTGTAGCGGCACACAACTTAATCCCACCAACTAGGAAGCAGAAACAGGCGGCATAGTTCCAGTCTAACCAGGACTACATAGTGAGACTCTGTCTCAAAGAGAAGAAAAAAGAAAAAAGAAAAACCACTCAAGAGATCAGAGAAATGGGCTGGAGAGATGGCTCAGTGGTTAAGAGCATTGCCTGCTCTTCCAAAGGTCCTGAGTTCAATTCCCAGCAACCACATGGTGGCTCACAACCATCTGTAAAGAGGTCTGGTGCCCTCTTCTGGCCTGCAGGCAAACATGTAGACAGACTATTGTATACATAATAAGTAAATAAATATTTAAAAAAAAAAAAAAAAAGAGATCAGAGAAATAACGAAGTAGTCAGAGGGTCTTACAATGATTACGTCTTTCATTGAGTAAGATGGAAAGCTACTGGGCCACAAACAATGGCAGACTCCTGCAGTGCCAGCTACTAAGACTGAGGAAAGATCACGTATATCATACTTTCAATTTATGTATGTGTATATTCATGTGTCTCAGTATGTGTGTGTGCATCCCATCTGTGCAGGTACCTAAGCAACCAGAAAGAGGAATCAGATCCCCCAGAACTGGCATTACAGGCATCTGTGAGCCATGGGGGAGCTAGAATTAAATCCCCTCGGTGAAAAATAGGTGCTTTCAACCACTCAACCATCTCTCCAGACCCATGAATAAATTTTCTTACAAGAAAATAGATAATAAACTGGAAGGAAGTGGCGCACACCTTTAATCCCAGCACTTGGGAGGCAGAGGAAGACAGATCTCAGCGAGTTCGAGGACAGCCTAGTGTACAAAGTGAGTTCCAGAACAGCCAGTTACACAGAGAAACCATGTGTCAAAAAAAAAAAAAAAAGTTAAAAAAAATTTAAGCCAGGCACACACCTTTAAACACAGGAGGTGGGAGGCAGAAGCAGACAAACATCAGTGAGTTCGACAACAGCCAGGATTACACAGAGAAACCCTGTCCAAAAAAAGAAAGAAAGAAAGAAAGAGAGAGAGGGAGGGAGGGAGGGAGGGAGGGAGGGAGGGAGGGAGGGAGGGAGGAACCCATTTAACCATCCAGGTTAAGAGACAGTGACGGAACTGCTGAAATATATCAAGATCTGCAAAGAAAACAAAAACACAGCCCAGAGCACGAGCACTGACTAGATTTAATGATGTCAAGTATGAGGGCACTAGGAAGAGCTGGATGTCTTCACATTTGACCAGAATAAGCAGAAAACTGAGGCTGTGCTGGGTGCACAGGCTGTGTGGTCCACCCCTGACACGTGTGAGGCCCCAAGATCAACTCACAGCAGCTTCCTCAAGAGGCTGCCATTCACAGGAGTTAATCCACTCACTCTCTGGGACTTCTCAGGATCTACCTCCTCCTGCCTCTCTCCAATCTTTCAGGAAAGCTCGGTATGTACAAAAACTGAGCTTGGTGCTGTTCTCAAGCACCCTGCTCTCCCTCACCTCTGAGCCACCACTGCTCCCTGAACAAACAAGAACATCAGCCAAGTACGGCATAAAAATAACAGTATAAAGGTAAGATGGGTGAAATAGGCCTGTGTAGGAAAGGTCTGGGGAGCCAGAATTTCATCTCTAAAGATCCAATGGAAACTAAGGCAAAAAATGGCAAGTTCTTATATCGTTATTTTTGAAGTGTCACTCTGGTTCCCGCAATACAAATATAATAATTATAACGGCAGGATCAAGAAAGGCAATTCAAGAGCCGGGCAGTGATGGTGCACACCTTTAGTCCCAGCACTCAAGAGGCAGAGGCAAGCTGGTTTCTTTGAGTTCAAGGCCAGCCTGGTCAAGACAGGCTGTGAGCTCCAGGACAGGCCTCATAGTTACACAGAGAAACACTGTCCCGAAAAAACAAAAGTCAGAGGCAGGAATGGGAAAACAGTGCAGAATCTAACTAGAAATGAGCAGCGTGGGTGAGAATGGGCCAAATATTGCTTCCAGATTTCTGGTCTAGCCAGATGAAGAACGTCTTCGAGAAATTTGAAAGACAGTCACATGAACTGTCTGTAGTCAAGGTGGTATAGCCTTTGCCTTTATCCGGATGCCGCTACTGGCTTTTATATCCGCAGAATTTCACGATGCTCCACTCACACTTTGCTCAGTTCCTGAACCTAAGTCATAATGACCTCGGTAAAGTGATGTTAGCACTAAAACAATGCAAAATTGTCATCCTCCCTAGGCACTGAACCAAAGTATCTTTCAAGATAATAATAATAACCTCAAGCCGGGCAGTGGTGGCGCATGCCTTTAATCCCAGCACTCGGGAGGCAGAGGCAGGCGGATCTCTGGGAGTTCGAGGCCAGCCTGGTCTACAAGAGCTAGTTCCAGGACAGGCTCCAAAGCTACAGAGAAACTGTCTCGAAAAGCCAAAATAATAATAATAATAATAACCTCAAGATCTTGAACCTGTTATCAACATCCTAAAGTTTTGAAGAATCTTTAATTATAATTATAGTTATAGTTATAATAAGGTGCGCACGTGAACTGTTTTAAAAAGACAAGAAGCGGGTAACAAAGTAATACGGAATCTATCTGCGAAGTAAATGTCCATGAAACAAGTGTTTATTGCAACCCAATAAGAGTCGCTCGTACACATATTGCAGGTGCGGTTAAAAAAAAAAAAAAGTCTGCCCACACGCTCCTTTTAAATGACTTAAGAAGACGACGCGCGCACGAAAGTAAACTACAGAGCGGAGTAAGCAACGTTGCAAAGGCGAAGCGATGAGGGAGTGCGAGCCGGGGTCAGGGCTGACGGAGGTGATGAGGCTGCTCGTCGGTGACCGGGCGGCCTGAGCTGCGGAAGGCTGCTCCAGGTCAGGGCTCGATCCGGCTGTGGCAAGTACAGGGGACTCTACGGCCCTGCGCGCCAGCAGCGCCTCCTCGCAGCCGAGGTGACCGGCTCCTCCGCGGCCACACGTGGGGCCGCCCCACACCCGCCGCGCCGCCACCTTCACCCGCTCCTCTCGGAGCCCAAGAAACCGCTCGCCCGCGGACTCACCGAGACTCCCGGCCCATGCTGCCGGCCACGAGAAGTTCTGCGCCCTGGGAGACGACGCGCAGGCCTGTCAAGAGGACAAAGGAGGGGGGCGCCAAGCCCTCCCGGTGCCGAGCGAGGACCGGCCCTACGCACTGGCCAGAGGTCCGGCAGGGACCGCCATCAGAGTGCGGCCAACGAAAACAGGATGTGCTGGCGCCGGGCGCGGAAGGAAGCAGAGGCGGAAGGAAGTGGCTGGTTCCCCAACAGCGCCGCCCACCGGCTGGAGGCCGCGCGACGCCGGCTGCGCCTGCAGTGGCCCTCGCCCGGATTCCCCGTGCAATCTGGATGATGCGCTGGAGTGGGACCTCAGCCAGGTCAGCCCTGCCAGAAACCTCTGAGTAGCCCTGCGCCAGAACTTTACTCTTGTGAGCCCTCTACTGCCACACCACCCACGGTAGATTAAGTGTGGCAAGTTCCACAGACTGAGGCGTTACACTCCAAAGGGATGAGGTCTCCTGGAACCGATTGTGGAACTCTCTAGCCGGAAAGAAATTATTGAGCCGTAGTTCTCATGACAGTTTGTCTGCTTCTATTTCCTTTTAATATTTACGAGATGTTCCTGATAGCCTGGGCCGAGAAGACGCCACCCCCTTGAAATGGGGTTACTGGCCATGACCTCTTTTCTAAAAGATTCAACGCTTTGCTTCATAATCATTTACATAATTATAAAATAATACTTTGATAAAATATCCTCCCAACAATATACGAATTTGTATGGCTGTGCGTGTGTAGATGAGGTTGGCTTTGACATTGTGGTGTAGAAAGCATTGCTTTAAATTGAACTTTGAGGATTTTTAATAAGACAAAAGCTAGATGTTAGATAAGGATTACACATGAAAATTTATTAACTTGATGTGGACCTACGAGTCATCCATTAACTATAAGTGATTTTTGTGTTTTGTTCTGTTTAGTGATTATATTTGTTCCATTGGTGATTGATTTTTGAACCCATTGTCCAGGATATGTAATACCTATTGACTTTGTGCTTCCTGTGCCAGGTGATTATGATAATCATTCTTTGTAACTGCTTCACTGAACATCTTTTAAGAATTGTAATACCTGTTCTTCTTGTATAAAAACCCTTGTTTGAGAGCTGCAAAATACACTCAGCTTCAAACTGCCTCTGTGTTTGTTTTTGTTTGTCACTACCGAATCCTTACCCACCTGGTCTTTGAGAAACCACATCCCAATAAACCCCATACCCAGCTGGGGTGGTCAGTGGCCCTCTACACTAGTGTGGCACGTGGTAACCAAGGAGTGGCAAACTTCAGAAACACGTGGTTTGCTTGGATGTAGATAGACACAGGATATAGAGACACAGGATATGGAGAGACACAGGATATGGAGAGACACAGGATATAGACAGACAAGACACAGGATATAGACAGACAGACACTGGATACAGACACAGGATACAGACAGACACAGGATATAGACAAACACAGGATACAGACAGACACAAGATACACAAAGACACAGGATATAGACAAACACAGGATATAGACAGACAGACACTGGATACAGACACAGGATACAGACAGACACTGGATACAGACACAGGATACAGACAGACACAGGATACAGACAGACACAGGATACAGACAGACACAGGATACAGACAGACACAGGATACAGACAGACACAGGATAATATAGACAGATACAACAGCAGAACACACCATATATGATCCTGCAGGTTCATCTACTTGGGAGGCTGAGGCAGAAAGATCACCAGAGGCCAGAGGGCAGAGGCCATCTTGGAAAACAGAATTTAAATGTGTCTTAAGAAAAGGGCCGGGCTGGAGAGATGGCTCAGTGGTTAAGAGCATTGCCTGCTCTTCCAAAGGTCCTGAGTTCAATTCCCAGCAACCACATGGTGGCTTACAACCATCTGTAATGAGGTCTGGTGCCCTCTTCTGGCCTGCAGACATACATGCAGACAGAATATTGTATACATAATAAATAAATATTTAAAAAAAAAAAAAAAGAAAAGTAGTAACTGTGTCCTGGCAGTTGACAACTCTGGTGTGACAGTGGACAGCAGGGGAAGGGTGGATATCTGTAAGGAAGGGATGGCATTCAAGTCTGTCTATGCTGCCTGCACTTGGTATTGGAGTCTGGCTTCCCTGGGAGCCAGGAGGCAGAGAAGGAATGCTACCTATATGATGGTACGAGGCTCTCCCATGTCCATGTTAGTTGATAGTCAAGAGTTCGAAGTGTCTGAGTGTAGCAGAGTGGCTACTGCTTGGGCTGATTAAGGGAGGGGCACTGGGCAGCGATGTCTTCTTACCCAGCTCATGTCTGACTTGGCCAGATGTAGGACAGGCATATGCAGGGGTGCTCTGTCAATTAAAGTTGGAATTCAGTGGGTGGNTGGGAATACTGTATACATAATAAATAAATAAAATCTTTAAAAAAGAAAAAGAAAATCATTATTTTAAAAAAAGGTAGAATGTTTGATTAGTGTCTTAAATTCAATTCACAGCATACAGAGGGGAATCATTGGTTAATAAAGAAGTTGCTTTGGCCTATAGCATGGCAGAATAAAACCAGGTGGGAAATCTGAACAGAGAAAGAAAGAGTAGTTGGACTCAGAGAGACACCATCAGCTTACAGAGAGATGGCTCAGTAGTAAAGAGCACTTGTTGCACTTGCAGAAGACTCAGTTTAGTTCCCAACATCCACATGATGGTTTACAACCATCCATAGCTCCAGTCCCAAGGAATCCGACACCACCTTCTGATTTCCAAGGGCACCAGCAGCATGTGGTGTACATGTATAAGCACACACAAAACACTCATATATATACATATACATATATATATATATATATATTTAAATTATATGAGCCATTAGCTTCTGCTCCAGCTACCATGTCTGCCATCTGCACTCTAACTCTCTGGAAGCATAAACCCAAATAAACTCTTCCTTTATAAATTGCCTTGATCATGGTGTTTTGTTACATCACTAGAAGAACAAGAGATATGATCACTAGTTACACGTGTTTGCACTATTGCACTGCTGGCTAAATGACTCGGATCCCACTTGAACATTTCTCCTCTAGCTCGCTTTTAAAAGGTACTTCTGAAGAGCTGAAGAATGGCTCAAGGGCTAAGAGCATTTGCTGCTCTTGTAGAAACCCTGGGTTAATTCCCACCATTCACATGGTGACTCACAACCATCCATTACTCTAGCTCCTGAGAATCCAATGCCCTTTTACCTCCAAAGGTACCAAGTACATACATGGTACACATATACACATACACAAAACACATAAATTTAATAAATCTCATTTTAAAAATCCTTAAAAATTCTTAGGCATGTAGCTCAATGTCCAAGCACTAGGCTAGTATGCACAAGGCTGGAGTTTGCAGCACAGCAAGACAGGGCCAACAAAAAATACTTGTGAAAATTTGCAACTGTGCTTATGCACAGAGAAAGTACAATTTTTTGGGAACTTGAGAGATGTTAAAGAGCTAAGAGCAACTGCTGTCTGCTCTTGCACAGTTCCCAGCACCCACGGGGAAGCTCTTAACTGCCTAGAACTCCAGGGGATCATATTCCCTCTTCTGGCCTCTGCAGGTACCAGATATGCACATGGTACACAGATATGCAGGCAAACATGCATACACATACAATAAAAGTCAATAAATCTAAACAAAAAGAGATAAATACAAGGTGCACAGAATATGAACTTTAAAAAAAAAACATTCATTTGTGTAACTCCCTGTCACCACACAGATGTCAGATTCGATGCTAAGCAAGCATTCTGTCACTGAGCTACACTACGGTCACATGTATGAACTTTAACTGTTTCTTTCTTTACTATTTGTACATTAACCCAAGGAAGGATGAGGATGGCTACCTCATACAGGCCTGTGTTAAAATTTTTAAAAATAAAATGTGCAGTCTCAACACTGGACAATTCAGTTCCATTTGCTTTATTTTTAGGATGCTTTCTTTCACTTCTCAGGACAGGATGACACATGTACACGTCGCGGTCCTCTAGGCAGGCTGACACCAGCTCATCTACTCCCCTACAACAGGAGGACACAGATACATGTCGCGGTCCTCTAGGCAGGCTGACACCAGCTCATCTACTCCCCTACAAGTACTAGCCGGGTCCCACAGAGGGACTACAAACCTCAGAAATCAGGGGAAAGAGAGAAGACTGGGTTTCTAATTAAACAAGAAAAATCATTAATGACATTGTTACTCTATTTAGTTACTCATACCTGTACTGATACAAACTCAACCCTTTTAAACCAGGGAAACTAATCAATTGGTCTTCAGTAAAGAAAAAGAATTTCATAAAGGTATAAACCAATTTGTCCCCATTAGAGACAGTGAGTGCAATGTAGAAGGGAAATTGTTTTCACTTGTAAACTTCTTCTGAGTTCCTTGAGTTTCAGGGTACTTCAGAACCCCAATAATCAAGCAGTTCATGACAAAAAATGAAAGTGAAAAAGTAGACACAGAGATCCGTGAAAACCTCGCCCATCTTGCTATAGGTCTCCATGGAGCGATTGATCACTTCAGCAGGAATGCCAGACAGCAAGAGTGCAGCTGCCAGCACTGTGGTCTTGACCTTCTTCTCACCCTGGATCAAGGAAAAGACAAGTTAACCTCAGCACACATGTGGTCTACACAAACACGGCCCTCAGCACACATGTGGTCTACACAAACACAACTCTCAGCACACATGTGGTCTACACAAACACAGCCCTCAGCACACATGTGGTCTACACAAACACAACTCTCAGCACACATGTGGTCTACACAAACACAGCCCTCAGCATACATGTGGTCTACACAAACACAGCTCTCAGCACACATGTGGTCTACACAGACACAACTGCAGCTGCTCTCTCTCCCCTCACTGTTCCCAAAACAACACACCAACATTTACTGAGCATCGAAGAGGTAAATCAGTCAATTTTAGGCAATAGCAGACAACAGAGCCCCCAGCAAGTTTTATTAACTGTGTCATTTTGGCCAGGCATGTTGGTGCATACTTCTAACCCTAGCACTTGGGAGGCAGAGGCAGGCAGATCTCTAAATCTGAGGTCAGTTTAGTATCATAGTGAGTTCCAGAACAGTCAAGGCTCTGTAAAGGAACTCTGCCCACCAAACAAATAAACAAGTAAGTAAATGTTATTTTGGAAGCAAGACATAACCACTTTAGAGACATATAATAACACAAGGTAAGAAACAAGGAAAGTATTACTAGAGCCTATAAACACCAACCCGTGGATGAACTGATGTGTGATAGGAGTCAATGGCACAGAGGCTGCTCTGGGGTTTTTGTAAGCAGAGCACAGCAAGGGTTCCAGAAGCTCTGACAGCCAGCACACTACCACATGCAATAAGGTCGAAGGAAGATTTCAGGGTAGGGAGGAACCCAGCCTTCGGGGACGGGCAGAATCACATCAGAGGCAGGGGAGAAAACTACTGTAAACTGAGTCTCAGGACAACAAAAGCCAGAAGCAGAAGAACGCTAGGTGTGTCATTACAAACAAAACTACAGGGACATCCTAGAGGACCCTGACTGCTGTACACAGAAGCAGACACTGGTCACTCTTGTGATGGGATGTCACTGGACAGTTCAGAACACTTCTAAGGGGAGAGAAAACATTTATTTCTTAATTTCCTGGTCTCATTTTAAAATAGTCTTTTGAGGCACAGTGCCATGATCCCAGACTGGCCCTCAAGCTGGCTACACATCTAAGACTTTACTGACCCTCTACTTCCACCTCCCAATGGCAGGAAGCAGAGTCATGTGCCACCATGCGCAGATCATGTGGTGGTGATGAGGCTCAAACCCACGGCTTCATGAATGCCTGGTACCCGCAGAGGCCAGAGGAGACATTTAGTACCACTAGATAGCCACTCATGATTCACCAATTTTAAAGACATGAAAAGCTGTGTGGTTGTAGGTCAGTGGTAGTGCACATCTTTAATCTCAGCACTTGGGAGAGAGAGGCAGGCAGATCTCTGTGAGTTTGAGGCCAGCCTGGTCTACAAGAGCTAGGTCTAGGGCAGCTAGGGCTGATACACAGAGAAACCCTATCTCGAAAAATCAAAAAAAAAAGAAAGAAAGAGAAAAGAAGTGGAGGGCATGCTTAGCAAGGTGCTGGGTCCAAACCCCAGCACACACACATGCACGTACACACACATGCGCGCGTGCACACACACACACTCAAAACATTATCTGTGAGCCATATTTTCCCACTGAAAAGTCCTGAGCAAGAAAGAGTGACTCAAAAGTGAGCTTTTATAGGCAGTCTCTTGTTGTCCTTGAAGAAACAGCTACACAGGGTCTCCTCAGCTATCTCAATTACAACAGATTAACCCCTCCTCCCCCTAATTTTGTTTTTTTTTGTTTTTTTTTTGTTTTTCTGGTTTTGGAGCCCGTCCTGGAACTAGCTCTTGTAGACCAGGCTGGTCTCAAACTCACAGAGATCCGCCTGCCTCTACCTCCCAAGTGCTGGGATTAAAGGCGTGTGCCACCACCGCCCGGCCCCATTTTTATTTTTTGACACAAGGTTTCTCTCTTTAGCCCTGGCTGTCCTGGAACTTACTCTGTAGGTCAGGCTGGCCTGAAACTGAGAGATTCGCCTGCCTCTGCCTCCCAAGTGCTGGAATTAAAGCATGCTCTGCCCAGCTTTTTTTTTTTTTTAGATTTTATTTATTTGCCTGATAGCATATAAAGATTTATTTATTTTACGTATACTTGTCTGCATATATAAATGCACATCAGATCCCATAGACAATTGTGAGCCGCCATGTGGGTACTGGAATTGAACTCAGGACCTCTGGAAGAGAAGCTAGTGCTCTTAACCACTGAGTCATCTCTCCAGCCAAATCTGTCTTTTTTTCCAAAACCTCCTCCTATGAGGTAGCTCCACGTGCAAAAACATTTGCCTTGCCTGTGTTAGGCCCTGGGTTTGATGCAAAATTGCTCCCCTCCCCCACCCACATAAAGCCATAGATAAAGATATGACTAAGCAAACAGGCAAACCGTCATTTTTGCCCAAGAACCTGACATAAATTTTGATCATATGCTGGGTATAATAGCCTCTGCCTGTAATCCCAGGAAGCTGAGGCAGGAGAACAGAGTTCTAAGCTGCTCTGAGCCACATATCAAAAATCTGATACACAAATAACATTATTTTTACTTATTTGAGACAGGGCCTCACTGTATAGCCCAGGCTAGTCTCAAACTCATGCTCCTCTGACTGTACCTTCTGAATGATAAAATTACCTGCAAGCACCTGCCTGACCTACAAGGAAGTTTATCTTTGACGTCAGACAAACCAAGTTCAGGGAGATGATGTATCCATCTGTGGTCAAGCAGACTAGGAAAACATCAGCTCTCAGCATCATTTCCCTCCGTAGCTGTTGTCAAATATTTCTCATTCTCAACATTAAAGTGACTTGCTATCATGGGCCCAAAAAGGGGCACAGTAAGATAGTCAAATTCGTTTACTTTCTTACCAACAGAATGATTAAATTTGCTAAAGAATATGATCGGTTAAGCCACTTTGAATGTCTTCATTACACTGGTTGACTTTCTGGTTGATTATTTGTGTATGGGTGTGGAAGGCATCTTGCATAGAGGTAGCATGAATAATAAAAACCTATAGACAGATATTGGGGTTCCAACTGAAGATCAGAAAAGCAAAGCAGCCAGCCAATAGAGAGTTCTTACCTCTACGAAATCTTCAGGCTGAAAAGAGAGCAAGTTCCTGTCTCATCCCGCTTTATATCCCTCTCTAGTGCTGGGATTAAAGGCTCGCACCACCACTGCCTGACTCCTATGGCTGGGATTAAAGGCGCGCACCACCACTGCTCGGCCTCTATGGCTAACCAGGGTGGCTGCTGAGACTAAAGGTGTGTGCCATCACAACCTGTATGGTTGGTTAGGTGGTTAGCTTTGCACTCTGATCGTCAGGTAAGCTTTACTTATTGAAACACAAATGCTATACCACTATACATAGATGCCTTTCTCTGTTCCTCCACATGGGTCCTGACCATCCAACTGGAGACAGCTTGATGAGAATCATCTCTACCTGTGCACCATCTTGCTGGTCCTAATCCTGTAGCACTGACTCAGATCGAGTGTAACTAACGCTTCCTTGAAGTTCTATTTGTTTTTTAGAAATTTTTTTTCAATTTAAAAAACATTAAACACTATTTTTATTTTTTAATTATGTATATGTGTCTGTGTCTGTGCATGAGTGCAGGTACCCACAGTGGCTGGAGGAGTTGAGTCCCACTATAGCTGGAATTACAATTGTGAACCACCCAATTTGGGTGCTACGAAACAAACCTGAGTCCTCTGGAGTATTATGTGTTCTTAACAACTGAGCCATCTTCACAGCCCTTAACTTCTTTTTTTTTCCCCAAGACAGGATTTCCCTATGTAGTCTTGGCTGTCCTGGAACTCGCTTTGTAGATCAGTAGACCAGGCTGGCCTCGAACTCACACAGATCTGCCTGCCTCTGCCTCCCAAGTGCTGGGATTAAAGGTGTGTGCCACCACCACCAAGCAGCCCTTTAGTCATGAGCCATCCAGATAGCCCAGCGGGTAGAATCACTTGCTTGCAAGCTTGGAAGCTGAGTTTGATCCCTGGAAGCTAAGGCAGGAGAATCAACTCCTGAAAACTGTCCTATGATTGCCATGACAACACATGCACACCAGAGCATGCACACACAGACAGACTGTTAACAATTAGTCACAAGTCAACACACTCACATGCACACGAGAGCATGCACACACAAACAGACTGTTAACAATTAGTCACAAGTCAACACACTCACATGCACACACATGCAAGCACACACAAATAGATTGTTAACAGTCACAAGTCAACACACTCACATGCACACACACACATGCACACACAAATAGATTGTTAACAGTCACAAGTCAACACACATGCACACATACACAAATAAGTTAGACTGTTAACAGTCACAAGTCAACACACTCACATGCACACACACAAATAGATTGTTAACAATTACTTAGTCACGAGTCAACCTAAATACATCATAATTAAGATTTAAATTTACCTTAGGAAAATATTTGTATAGTCCCATGTACGCAAGTTGCAAAGTAAGAAATGGAGCGAATATAGACTGTGAAAAGAGAAAATAAAATTGAGTGTTTCCAATAAAATCATTGACATAATAAGTCAACTTAACAAAAGCTATAGATTCCAAGCAAAACATTACAGGAAAGCCGGGCAATGGTGGCGCATGCCTTTAATCCCAGCACTCGGGAGGCAGAGGCAGACGGATCTCTGTGAGTTTGAGACCAGCCTGGTCTACAGAGCTAGTTCCAGGATAGGCTCCAAAGCCACTGAGAAACCCTGTCTCGAAAAAATTACAGGAAAATATTTAATGCAGCGGCTGAAAGTGTTGTTTCTGAAGGAGGGTAAGAGAAACAGAATCTTAGTCTCTAACCATAAAACATATCCAAGTCACAAGATTCTCTTGGTGCTCCTCCTCCCCGAATGTGTTCTCTAGCCTTTTTATGAGACGGCTCACTATGTAGAGAATCACCATGTAGAAGCTAGCCTTGAACTCACTATTTTACTGCCTCAGACTTCAGAGTGCTAACACTAAAGGCTGCACTCCCGTACCCAGCCCATAGTGCTGGCATTAAAGGCTGCACTCCCGTACCCAGCCCATAGTGCCGGCATTGAAGGCTGCACTACCGTACCCAGCCCAAACTTAAGAGAATTAAAACTGCAGTGACTTCTCCCTCACCTAGTGGAAGTTAACAAACAGCTAAAAGCGTGCATTAAAAGTCCAGGAGGTGGTGGCACATGTCTTTAACCCCAGTACTTGCCGGGCAGGCAGGCAGACCTCTGTGAATTCCAAGTCAGCCTGGTCCACAGAACCATCCCAAAAATATTTAGGGCTACACAAAGAAACCCTGTCTCAAAAAAAAAAAAAAAAAAAAAAGCACAGTATCAAAGTAAAAGCCACATAGCCCTCAAAATTGGGGCAGAAGTGATTCATGTCGACACAGACAACTTGCTTCTCAAATGGCAGGCTATACTTTTTTTTTCTTTTTCTTTTTTTTTGTTTTTTTGTTTGTCTTTGTTTTGTTTTATTGAGACAGGATTTCTCTGTATAGTCTGGCTATGCTAGAACTCACTCTACAGACCAAGCTGGCCTCGAACTCAGAGATCTGCCTGCCTCTGCCTCCCGAGTGCTGGTTGACATACTATCTTAAACAGTTTGTCAGTATGACGTCTTCAACAAAACAAAACAAAAAACAAAAATGGCATTTAATTTATGTATTTCTAAGATGTAAAAGGTTATGAAGGGGGCAAAAGAACAAACACCATTGTATGGCAAGAAACAAGCAATTGAATAACTGGTAGTGAAGATAACCATAAAACCAACAAAAATCCAAACGAGGTATGGGGCTGGAAAGAGCACTTACTGTTCTTGTAGAGGACCCAGGTTCAATTCCCAGGCCCCACATGGTGACTCACAAACACCTGTAACTCTGGTTCTAGTGAGCTCTGTCACCCTCTTCTGACTCTGCAGGTATGCAGTATACACAAAGTAAACGTGCATACACACAGTTAGGTAAAACACTCACACAAATACAATAAATAAATCTATTTTTTAAAAAAGAGGCATAGCTTTTTTTGTTGGTTTTGTTGTTGTTTGTTTGTTTGTTTTTCGAGACAGGATTTCCCTGTGCAGCTTTCGAGCCTGTCCTGAACCAAGCTCTATAGAACAGGCTGGCCTCAAACCCACGGAGATCCTCCTATCTCTGCCTCCAGAGTGCTGGGATGAAGGTGTGCGCCACCACCACCTGGCGAGGCACAGCTTTTAATGTATGACAACACAGAGCCCTCGGATAAAAAGAGCAGCTCTTGGCTCACTGGACGTTAAAAGCACCGCTGATCTTTGCTTTGGTGACAATTTATTGTCAGGGGAAGATAATCAACTCTGTTGAACAGATTAAATTTAAGAAAATATTCGCATAAAAGCAGTTTTCTGTTTGTTTTTTATTTTTTGGTTTTTTGTTTTTCAAGACAGAGTTTCATTGTGTAGCTCTGGCTGTCCTAGAAATCACTTTGAAGAATAGGCTTGCCTCGAACTCAAGAGATCCACCTGCCTCTGCCTCCCTAATACCAGGATTAAAGGTGTGTACCACCATGTCTAATCGCATAAAAGCAGACTTTAAAACCTGTTTTGCCTAATGATATAGATCTTAGTAATCTGAAAAGTGCGTGTATGAATTTGGTACATAGTAAGTATTCTCAAAACGTCTTCTGAATGGACCTGCTTCAAATCAAGGCACTGGGAGGCTGGAGCAGTGGCTGGGTGGGGTAAATTCAGTTCCCAGCCCCCACATGGTGGCTCACAACCGCCTGGGATTCCAGTTTCAGAGAATCTAACTTCCTTTTCTGGCTTGAGAGGGCACTAAACATGCATGTGGTACACATACATACACGGAGGTAAGACACAAAAATAAATTCATAATCTTTTGAAAGAAAGTTCAATCACGACACTGAACTACGGCTGAGCCTTCTGTACTGTTCCGTACCCCACAGTGGGCTGTCATTATGAAGCTTCCACATTGTACCACACCGAAACCCCCTCTGAACTGCAGACAATTACCTACAGAGAGGCCCACAAGAAGACTACCTTAACGTCTCAAACTACCTGGAAAATTACTAGCTAATATATACTACATATAGTCATCTGGACTTTCGGTTCTGGGATGCAACTGCCTTGGTTTCACCCCACCTGTTAGTTGCTGTGTGACCTTGGATAAATGACTTAGCCTGAGTCTCCAGTCCTTCGTGGGCTCGGACAACAAATAGTGCATCCAGATGGAACGGAAATGAACGCAGGCTAGGAAAGCACTTAAAGGTACCCGCCCGGTATATAGACAGAGGTTAGCAATTACTACTAATGGGCTCCCATTCTGTAACTAGGCTAAAAACAGGATCTGTAATACACTTTCCAATAGCCCTATAGCTCTGTTGATGCTGGCAAGAAACCCCATTTTTATAATTCAACTTGCATTTTCCCAGGTAGTACCTTGCAGCTCTTACCAAATATTTGCAAACGAAAGCTCTGACGCCAAGAGCAAGAAGAGCACACCCCACCAATCTGAATATTCGAAAAGAGTCAAATTCCTCCGCTGTGCTTCCGTCCTCCTGGCTGGGCTTCTCACTGATGAGCTGTTTGCGCAGTTTCATGGCTTCCTCAAACCTGGAAAGGTACTGTTCAAGGCCGTGGTGAGAAGCCCTCTGGGCTGCGCCTGCCGTGGGGTCACCTCTGCTCCGCTGGCGGAGCTCCACGCCATCGTTACTACTGCACTCTGCTGGTTGAATGAATGAGTCCAGTTTGTCTCCCAGCTGGGTACCCTGAACATCTGCCACACCACTGGGCTGGTCAGTCGTTCCGCCACTGACCGAATCGCCAAGCACCACCCTCTTTGAAACTGAAGGAACACTGAGGGAGTTCAGTTTGTCACTGTCCTGGGACTTTGATTTTGTTTGATTTTCTTCTTCTGAGGAAAAAAAAAATTAAAGCCTTATGCATTACAATACTTACAAACATCTTAAACATTAATACTCAAGGGGGCTGGAGAGATGGCTCAGTGGTTAAGAGCATTGCATGCTCTTCCAAAGGTCCTGAGTTCAATTCCCGGCAACCACATGATGGCTCACAACCATCTGTAATGGGGTCTGGTGCCCTCTTCTGGCCTGCAGGCATACACACAGACAGAATATTGTATACATAATAAATAAATAAATAAATAAATAAATAAATATTAAAAAAACACATTAATACTCAAAAACGTGCTGCTAGAACTTTGTCTCTACATCAAAATAAATACTGACTCTGCAGAAAACAAAACCAGCTCTTCCTTCTTCACCTTTAAAATAGACCACCCTAAAAGGAGATTCTGGCGGGGAAAGCGTTCCAACTCCGTGGACAGGAAATACAACTGCTAAGCAAACAAGCAAAGATAGTAAGGGATGGGGCAGGGAGTAAAGACCGACTCTCTCACAGATAAAATATCCCAGAGATATGACTGAAGTTCTTGCACTAGCCGGTATGGATAAACATACAAAATCACTGAAGTTTCTTACAGCTTCTATTTTACAGTTACATTTCTGAGTCCAGACTGCACAGGGTGTGGCATGCCCACGGCTGCCATCCTTGGGCAGCCGTGAGCAGGCACTTTTAGGGTGCTGTTCTGGTTTTTAAAGAAAGAACTCTAAAAATGATAAAACTCTGCAAAGCAAGAGAATAGAATAAGAAAGCACCCCGAGAAAGAAACACACAAATACTTAAAGAATATCTTCAGATTAATCACTATGGAAAATGTTTCTTGTATTGTTTTGAATGAGGTGAAAATGATACTCATGCCTCTCACTTGTATCATCTAGAAGTTCAGAATTTCATCACTAACACCTCATAGGAATCCCAAGAGTTTTTACCAAGCTTGCAACCAATGACGAAAAAGCCAATTACTACAGGCAATGCTCACGTAGGAACTTGATCATCAGAAAACCATACACTGGACACAACTTTGCATGAAAGATGGAGTTTCCTTTAGGGCAAATGCAGTTATTGAAATGAGTGATGTAACCTCAGCTAGTCAAAGGAAATCTCAGTGGGGCCATCTCCTCTTTAGAAAAGGCCTATAAAGAACGTCCCCACATACACAGTCACCTCTCCTAGAAGTTCTGTAGGTGACAGTGTTGAAGGCACTGAGCATAGCCACCAAGATATGACCATAGGGACCCATATCCACAAAGGGTGTACCAGCCAACGGTTGAGCAACGACAAACTGATGTGGGCGGACAAGAGTTACAAAGCAAACGGCAAAAGGTAGGCGTCAGGGGAGAACTGGAAAGAAAAGCATTTGGGGCATATGGGGCGCAATGGGATTGGAAGTATGGGGATAAAAGAAAGGCGAGGAATAAGGCAAAAGAGCAGAGTCTCGGATAACTGGACTCGGAAAATGAGGAACAGAGCCTCTGTAACCAGGATGGAGACACGATCTCTGGGCAAGGATCCAAGAAAATAGGAAGCAGTAAGGAACGTCCTGGGGTTAAATGACAATATAAAACGGTTCGTCACCTAGGGGGCGGGGACAGAATACTACAGAGTGCATTTTTGGGT
Organism: Alexandromys fortis; assembly: GCF_014885135.2. NCBI lineage: Eukaryota > Metazoa > Chordata > Mammalia > Rodentia > Cricetidae > Alexandromys > Alexandromys fortis. The sequence goes on along the minus strand of NW_026067927.1, from coordinate 35,127,774 downwards.
CAAAAGGTTTGCGGGCCGGAGGGGGCAGAAGGATCTTGAAGATTCAAAAGGGTGAGCGGGAGACGCGAAACCGAGGCTCTCACCCGCGCCGCTCCCGGGCCTGTGAAAGCCCATGATGCGGTTGATGCGCTGCTCGGAGTTCATGAGCAGCTTTCTCCTCCGCAGCTCCGCTCGACGCTGAGAAGCGGACAGCCCCGAGGGGCCCGCTGGCCTGTCCCCGCCGTCGGTGGATACAGTCCCGGGCTCCATGCTTTCTCCCACGGGCTGGGGCACGGTGACGCCAAAGGCCAGTAGGACTTAGGGAAGGGCCGCGGAGTTCGGCCCCACTCCCATTGTAGTCCCGCCTATGGGGGCGGGGACTGAGGAGTGAGTGTGCGCCGATGGCCTCCCAGGCGCCATGTTGGGTGAGGGCATCCCGAGTTCAAGGTTTCTGGCGACTTAGGTTGGCAGTGCTCTGGTTCTTCACCACCAGCTTACCTCTCGGGTGATCTCGAAGCTCTTGAAGAGACCGACGCTCCCCTGATGGGTGAAATGCCAGGGAGGTACAGGTCCGTTTTATTCTCTGCCAGGAAGCAAAATGGAGGTTGCAGCGGCAGGCGCTTGCTGCCAGTCTTAAGCGTCTGTGCTCCTAGGATACGTAATTGCGGGTGCGACTCTTTCCGGGAACTTAGTCCAGGGATTTGGTGGTGGGTGCTGGTGATTGTTCTTCCCAGTACTTCTGCCAGGTTTTCCCAGGCACTTCCGTGTCCTTACTCTTCTCATTTGCAATCATGCTGCATGCCTAGCTTAAATACCCTCGTAGAGGAGAACTTTGTGTTATGCTATAGAAAGGAACCTGCAGCATGCACTAGTGGTTTGTTCTGAGTTGTACTGCATGCGTGTATTACTAATAGCGGTTTGTTGGTGGTGGAGCGTTGAAGGGGTGCAGATTTAAAACCGTTCAATAGTAGCCAGATATAGTATTTCGGAAGGCGCAAGCTGCTTGAGCACTTAAAAATAACTGTTTCGTTCCCTGTAAAGCTTTTTCATGGCAGCTTGACATGGAGTGTTAAATCAGTTTTTTTTTTTTAAGGATTATAACCTCAGTGTTATATTAAAGGCATGCGCCAGCCAACACCACTCAGATACATTTCTCTCTCTCTCTTCTCTCTTTCGTCTCTGTAGCAAATTATACAGTGATATACTGTATATTGAGATACACTGTCTCAATATAAGATAAAAACAGAAGTTAAAATAAAAAAAAGACACCCCTAAGGTCAAAACATAACATACTGTTTACCTAAATTTTCTTGTTATCCAAAAGACCTTTTATTAGGTGGAATATCTTGTCATATCGACATGCAAGAAAGTTTTCAAATGTCAGAATGATCAAGGAACCTAACTGGCTCCTACTACCCAAAGATGGAACAATTTAAACAGAAAAATAAATAATCACTGAGTGGTGATGGCCCAGAGCTTTAATCCCAGCACTCTGGAGGCAGAGGCAGGTGGATCTCTGTGAGTTTGAAGAAAGCCTCGTCTACAGAGCAAGTTCCATGGCAGCCAGGGCTACACAGAGAAACCCTGTCTAGAAAAACCAAGGAGGAGGAGTGTTGGGAGCAGTGGACCCCCAGATCCTGAATTTCTTGTAAACAACTTGTTTTCTCCTGATTTGAGTGCCTACAGCTGCTCTGAGCACGAGACCCTCAGGAGTTCCTGATGGCAGGGGAATGGTTTCTGGTGTGTTTGGCTGGGGCGTGGCTATCTCTGTATAAGCTGCCCCTGGACACAATAAAGGGGGCATTCTGGCATTAAGGATGATCAGTGTCTCTGTGAGTCTTTGTGTCTTTCTATCTCCAGCCCCTTGCCTGGCTCACAAACTGTATGGTAGCTCAGAACGCGCAGACAGGCGTGGTGCACCGCAAAGGAGGAAGAGAAGGGACGGAGGGAAAAGAAGGAAGGAAAGAGGGAGAAAGAAAGAAAGAAAAAAGAAAAGAAAAGAAAAGAAAAGAAAGAGAGAAAACTGAATCTTTGAAATAACATGGGGAAATTCATGTCTGGGTGTATGATCCTGGCCAAATGCAGGTGGCTGGGCTGGAGAGATATGTCAGAAGCTTTTTAAACCCAGCAACAGGAAAAAAGAAGCAAGCAGGTTTATCTCTATAATTGCTGCTGGTGTGGTCCACTTAGTAAATTCTAGGCCAGCTTGGGCTGTATACTGAGACCCTGTTTCATAAATCAGCAACAAAGTTCCATTCCCAGTTAAAGGTAACTCCATTTCCACAGGATCCAGTGCCCTCTTCTGGCCACTGTGGGCCCTGCATGTACATAGGGCATAGACATGCAAGCAAAACACCCATACACAGAAATAATAAGTAATTTTTAAATAATCAGCAATAGCAAAAGAAACAAACAAAAGACCTGATAAATGATAAATCTTAAAGTTACAATGTCTTGACTATTTTTAAAATTATTTATAATTGTCTGTATTCTGTGACTTTTGGTGGGGGGGGGTGTTTTTTCTGTTGTTTGGTTTTTTTGGTTTATCGAGACAGGGTTTTTCAGCTTTGGAGCCTGTCCTAGAACTTGCTCTGTAGGCCAGGCTGGCCTCAAACTCACTGAGATCCGCCTTCCTCTGTCTCCCAAGTACTGGGGTTAAAGGCATGCACCACCACTGCCCAGCTTATCCTGTGACTTTTAATTATATCATTTACTTGGAACCAAGTTGGCACAAACATTCATGAATTAACTACAACAAACTAAGTGTATTTCTCTACACTTAGGGGACATTCAGAAAATGCAGGCACGTAGGTACTAATTGGCTTTGCCTGCGCTGAGTGTCATCTACAACCCTGATGAACATGGGCCGACTATACAGCAGATGTTTGGGAGGCAAGGGGAATTTTTTTTGTTTTGTTTTGTTTTTTGTTTTGTTTTTCGAGACAGGGTTTCTCTGTGGTTTTGGATCCTGTCCTGGAACTAGCTCTTGTAGACCAGGCTGGCCTCGAACTCCCAGAGATCCGCCTGCCTCTGCCTCCTACCACCCGGCTCAAGGGGAATGTTTTACATTGGGTTGTTTGGCTACTTTTGTGTTTCTTCAGTATAGACCTGGTTCCTCTTTTGTGAAGGAGCAGCAGAGGAGAAGCCCCAGTGCTCACCATGGCCAATGAAAATCCCAAGGAAGATGGGCCTTGGTGGCGCAAGCCTTTAATCCCAGCACTTGGGAGGCAGGGGCAGGTGGAGTTCCATGAGTCTGAGGCAACCCTGGTCTACAAAGAGAGTTCCAGGACAGCAAGAGTCAAGTTTGAGCACAGTGATCGGATTCATTTGAAGGCGATGGGGCAATATGGCTCTGCCTTACAGCTTAAGAGTAGAAGCATTTAGTAAAGCCTCTTAGGAACAACAATATTTGTCAGCAAGGCAGATCAGGTTCCCATTTGATGAGCAGCCAATCAATGCAAAACCCTCCCCCACACAGATGGAAATGGAGGCTCAAGATACAATTGGTATGTTCCATCAGCCAACTGGAGGTGTATACTAAAATGAAACTTGCTACTTTACTCCAGAATTGTGTTCTGCACCAATAGGTTATCAGTTGGAAACCAGTCATTTGCCTGGCATGGTGGTGCTCACCTTTAATCTCAGCACAGGGGAGGAAGAGACAGTTACATCTCCATGGGATTGAGGCCAGCCTGGTCTACAGAGTGATTTAGACTCTCCAGGGCTACATAGTGAGACCCTGTCTCAAGAAAACAGAAACAAAACAAAAGGCTGCTGTTTGGTTCCACTCCATCCTGAGAACTACGGCACAGTTTTTCTCATAATTTCCTTTTCCAGTTCCTGGTGTATGTGTACAGGAATATTGTGCTTTAAAAAAGCTAAACATTCGGGCTGGAGAGATGGCTCAGTGGTTAAGAGCTCTGCCTGCTCTTCCAAAGGTCCTGAGTTTAATTCCCAGCAACCACATGGTGGCTCACAACCATCAGTAATGAGATTTGGTGCCCTCTTCTGGCCTGCAGGGATACATACACTGTATACATAATAAATAAATTAAATTTAAAAAAAAAGCTAAATACCCAATGTTGTTGCCTTAGTCAATGTTCTAATGCCATAAAGAGATATCATGACCAAGACAACTCTTTTTTTATTTTTAAATTATTTTTACTATTTTTTAAAGTTTTTCATTTATTTTTATACATTTTAAAATTGTTTTACTGAGCTATATATTTTCTCCACTCCCCTTCCTCTTCCTCATCTTCTACCTTCTCCCAGGATTCCCACACTCAGAAGACCTTGTCTTTTTCTACTTCCCTGTAGATTAGATCTATGTATGTCTCTCTTGGGATCCTCTTTGTTGTCTATGTTCTCTGGGATTGTGAATTGTAGGCTGGTTTTCTTTGCTTTATGTCTAAAGCCACTTATGAGTGAGTACATATGATATTTGTCTTTCTGGGTCTGGGTTACCGCACTCAATATGATGTTTTCTAGATCTATCCATTTGCCCGCAAAATTCAAGATGTCATTATTTTTTTCTGTTGTGTAGTACTCCATTGTGTGAATGTACCACATCTTCATCCATTCTTTTGTTGAGGAGCATTTAGGTTGTTTCCAGGTTCTGGGTATGATAAATAATGCTGCTATGAACATAGTTGAGCACATGTCCTTGTGATACGATTAAGCATCCTTTGGGTATATACCCAAAAGTGGTATTACTGGGTCTTGAGGTAGGTTATGCTGTGGGACAATGGTCTGTATCCTGTCAATTTTATTTTATTTTAAATAAATCTTTATTTATTACATATTCAATGTTCTGCTTGCATGTATACTTTTTTTTTTTTTTTTGGTTTTTTGAGACAGGGTTTCTCTGTAGCTTTGGTGCACTTGCATGTATACTTGCAGGCCAGAAGAGGGCACCAGATCTCATTACAGATGGTTGTGAGCCACCATGTGGTTGCTGGGAATTGAACTCAGGACCTCTAGAAGAGCAGTCAGTGCTCTTAACCTCTGAGCCATCTCTCCAGCCCCCTCAATTTTATTTTAAACAAATGCTGATTAGCCAGTAGCCAGGCAGGAAGTATAGGCGGGAAAACCAGGCAAGAAGTAGAGGCGGGGCGACAAGAACAGGAGAATTCTGGGAAGAGGATTCGGCTTTCTGCAGTCATGACCCAGCCACAGAAGAAGCAAGATGTAACTGCCTTGCCAAATAAGGTACTGAGCCACGTGGCTAACATAGACAAGAATAATGGGCTAATATAAATTATAAGAGTTAATAAGAAGTCTGAGCTACTAGGCCAACCAGTTTATAACTAAGGTAGACCTCTGTGTAATTTCTTAGTAAGCAACTGGGGGACCGGGTGGGACAAAAACCTCAGTCAACAAGGTTGTTTCCTAATTTTCTGAGAAATCACCATACTGATTTCCAAAGGGACTGTACCAGTGTGCACTCCCACCAGCAATGCAGAAGTGTTCCCTTTTCCCCACCAACTCTTCAGCATAAGTTGTCATCAGGGTTTTTGATCTTGGCCATTCTGACAGGTGTAAGATGGAATCTCAATGTTGTTTTGATTTGCATTTCTCTGATGACTAAGGATGTTGAGCATTTCCTTAAGTATCTTTCAGACATTTTAGATTCCTCTGTTGAGAATTCTCTGTTTAGGTTTGTACCCATTTTTTTATTGGATTATGTGATCTTTTGATGATCAATTTCTTGAGTTCTTTGTATATTTTGGAGATCAGCCCTCTGTCTGATGTGGGGTTGGTAAAGATCTTTTCCCATTTTGTAGGCTGCCGTTTTGTCTTATTGACCATGTCCTTTGCTTTTCCAGGTGTGTGTTTTGTTTACACTGCTTTTTTTTTTAAGTTTTTTCGAGACACTGCTTTTGTTTAACTCTGTGAAGCTGTCTTACTGTGCTTTTCTAAAACACCTGATGGTCCAAAAAAAAAAAAAAAAGAGCTGAATGGCCAATAGCGAGGCAGGAACAAGAATAGGCAGGGCTGGCAGGCAGGCAGAGAGGATAAATAGAAGGAGAAACGAGAAAGAAGAGTCAAGGAACGAGGAGAGAAGGGCATCATGGGCCAGGCACGCAGCTATTCAGCAAGCAAAGCTTACAGAAACAGAGAAAGATAAAAGCCCAGAGGCAAAGGGTAGTCAGGATAATTTAAGATAAGAGAAGCGGGCAAGAAACAAGCCAAGCTAAGACCGGGCATTGAAAATATCAGCCTTGCGATGGTGGCACCCACCCTTAATCTCAGTACTCAGGAGGCAGAGGCAGGCAGATCTTTGTGAATTAGAAGCCAGCATAGTCCACAAAGCACGTTCCAGGACAGGCTCCAAAGCTACACAGAGAAACCCTGTCTCACCTCCTTCCATCCCCAAAAAGACAAATGTATAAATGACTTTCAGCTACCGTGACGTGGGTACTGGGTGCTGAACTCCAGTCCCCTGAAAAAGCAACAAATGCTCTTTGCCGTTGAACCATCTCTCCAGTCCCTCATTCAGCTCTTGTTCTTCTTGACACAGGTTCTCTCTCTTTAGCCCTGGCTGTCCTGGAACTCGCTCTGTAGTCCAGGCTGGCCTCAAATGCAGAGATTCTCTTGCCTCTGCCTCAAATTATTTTCTTTTTGTTGTTGTTGTTTTTCGAGACAGGGTTTCTTTGTGTAGAGATTTTCAGCACCACCTGGTGGTAAATTACTTTTTTTTTCTTTTTATTCTGTCTGCGTGTGTGCCTGCAGGCCAAAAGAAGTTCTCATTATAGATGGTTGTGAGTCTCCATGTGGTTGCTGGAAATTGAACTTAGGACTTCTTGAAGAACAGTTAATGCTCTTAACCTCTGAGCCATCTCTCCAGCCTAGTAAATTATTTTCTTAACAACAAAAATCCCCAAAACATAAAACTACTTGAATACTAAATTGGGTAGTGGTGGCTCACACCTTTAATTCCGGCACTCAGGAAGTAAAAGCAGATGAATCTTGAGTTTGAGACCAGCCTGCTCTACAGAGCAAGTTCCAGGACAGCTAGGGCTACATAGAGAAATCCTGTCTCAAAAAAAAAAAAAAATAAATAAATAAAAATAAACAACAAAAAACAAAACACAAAACCCCCTTGTTTACCTTGTTTAGTCAGAGAATTGTGTCATATTGGAATTGTGGGCGTCTTTTGTGGGAGGTTGAGACAGGGTCTCAGTAACTCTGGCTGGCCTGGGACTCACTGTGTACCAGACTGGCTGCAAACTCACAGAGATCTTGCCTGCCTCTGCCCCTGCCTCTGAGTGTCTGGTGTGAATGGAGGCCAGAAGAGGTGTCAGATCCCTGCACCTGGAGTTATATAGTTGTGAGCCACTACATGGATGCAAGGAACCTGGGTTCTCTGTAAGAACAGCAAATGCTCTTAACCACTGAGCCATCTCAAGTCCCCGATTCTGTCTCTATTAAAAACCAGAGTCATAAAATATATGATATAAATTTTGCCTTCACAGAGTTGTTCTTAAATCTGACATAGCATTTGAGGATTCTCTGAGAGAAATGAACTCAGATGCTCTTAGCCTAGAGAACTAGAGTTCAGGAAACTCAACATCCATCCAAGTCATTCTGAGCCAGCAGCTCACAATTGTGAAAAACGATGAGCAAGGATAGTAAGGGAACAAGCAGAGTTCTCTCTCTGCTGGGAGGAGACTTGAAAGTGAGCTACCCCTGGTTCCTTGACTGGGTCCATCTGTCCCCAGTATGAGTCTGATGGGCTGGGCCTGTTTGTCAAGTAGGGATTGAGCTGAGAGGCTCTGAACTGAGTGGGTGTGGGGAACTCTGGGTGAAAGATAGACAGGCGAGCCCTGCCCAGGAAAAGCCTCTAGTGGGAAGAGAGACCAGGTTTCAAGATGAGAGAGGGAAAAAAAGTCGAGTGAGGAGAGCCAGGGCTGGCTGTCAATCTGGCCATTATCTTAGCAAGGCAGAACATCCTAAAATTCACACCCCTGGGTTAAACTGCAGCGTTTGAGCTGTGTTTCCAGCAGAGGAGTCTAGCGCCTATGTTGACTTTCTGATAAGGCTTGTGAGGAAGCCAGTCCTGCCAATATCTCCTTCTTACGAGATAACAGCAGCTATAAAGGTTTTCCTCTCTGTCTCTTCTTTATCTAACCCTTAAGGAAGAAATTACTCCTAATCGCTGTCAATATGCTGCAGAAAACAGCATGGCATGATGGTGCACATCTTTAATCCCAGCACTTGGATGCTGAAACAGGAGAATCTGGAGGTCAAAGTCAGTTTGTGCTACATATTGAGGTGAAATCAAAGGAAAATGAATGTTATACTAATTTTCCTGGGAAGATGCGAACAGACATCTATTATTATTATTATCATTATTATTAAGACAGGGTCTAACTTTGTAGCCTTGGTTGTCTTGGAACTCACTACATAGATCAGACTGGCCTTGAACTAACAGAGATCCACCTGCCTCTGCCTCCCAAGTATGCTATCACACCTGGAAGATATTTTTTTACCCTGGATAAGGCACCAATAACTGCCCAAAGGAATGACTGTACCCATGTGTGGCCTAGTGAACCAGTGAGTTTATTGGGGTTACTTACAGAGCATGGATGATGTCATCAACCACCCTTGGTCCTCCAGCATGGTGTCAACTAATAGTCTCCCTTTTTATTTTTTTATTTTATTTTATTTTATTTTTTTAGCTTTTTTCGAGACAGGGTTTCTCTGTAGCTTTGGAGCCTGTCCTGGAACTAGCTCTTGTAGACCAGGCTGGTCTCAAACTCACAGAGATCCGCCTGCCTCTGCCTCCCGAGTGCTGGGATTAAAGGCATGCGCCACCACCGCCAGGCAATAGTCTCCCTTTTTGGATACTATTATTCCTTTTAAAAACGGCGGCGGGGCGGCGTGGGTGTGTGGACAAACACAGGATAGACGGGACGCAAAGGAAGAGACAGACACGCTGCTCCCACGTGGGTGCGTTTTAATGGGGAGAGGGGAACACAGTAAGGGGTGGGACGTGCGACACACAAGGGTAGGGGGGAAAAGGGCCAAGAGAGAGCGAAACCTCGTGGACGCTCGCTTTTAACGGGGGGCGCAAGGT
>NW_026067927.1:35026141-35117630 GCF_014885135.2 Alexandromys fortis | reverse complement strand
CCGCCCATACATAAGTTCAAAAGGTGAAATGAAGAGGGGACCCTTGGGGAGGGCCCGGAGCCTGAGAAGAGCAAGGGGCAGAAGTCTTACCCAATCGAGGTGAAGTTCCTGTGACATCTTCATAAGGGCTGTCTTTAGAAAGCGGTTAGTTCGTTCTACCTTACCTGAAGACTGTGGGTGGTAGGGGATATGAAAGTTCCAGGGTATTCCGAGTGCCTTGGACAGGGTTTGACAGATCTGTGACGTAAACTCTGGACCGTTATCTGACTGGAGAGAGGCTGGAAATCCAAACCTAGGGATAATCTCTCGGAGAAGGACGTCAGAGACTGTCTGGGCTCTCTTGTTAGAGGTGGGGAAAGCTTCAACTCATCCAGACATTGTATCCACGAGTCTGTGAGTTGCATGAGCTTCTGTCCTCTTCAAGGAGGGAAAGTTTCAATTGGAAAGAAATGAAAAAGCCAGTAGTCAAACCGCAGCCCCTATCTCTTTCCCTAGAGTCCTCCTTGTGCAGAATGTGCTCCAGGACTCACCAAAGAACACAAAAAGCAGCCAAGTGATGCTAGACTCCCCACAGCTAGCTACTTTGCTGTGGAAGGCTTTACCTGTGTCAGGTCCAAAGGAAACTCTAGTCCCCCATATTCTGGTACCTGTTTCCCTCTACCAAGAATGGTTGAGTGTGGGCGCATATTTTGAGATTACACAAAATCCATTGCCCCAGTTTGAGCTGAATACAGAGCTCTGCAGACAAGCTGTCTGCCCTTAACAAAAGCCAGGATGCCTTGCTCCTAGCTTCCTTTGTTAAAGTGTGGATTACCTGAGAAGAGGTGTTGACTGAAACTGGTCAGGATGTTTGGGGTTTCTTTCCTTATGCAATTTGAAGGTTATCTTATAGAGATGCTAATTCAGGGCCTACCTGACTGCTAGATGCAGACTTGACTAAAGCCCAGGCACCTGGTTTCCTAGGCAACAGCCTTTGTGTGTTCCCGCTCATTTGGGATGAGTATATAAGATGTTTGGACAATAAAGGAGCAGTCTGGTCTTTTCCATGATGACGGTGTAAGCTGTGTCTGATTATTCCTCGCGACTCCGTTCCAGCCAAGTTAGGAAGTTTGTGTTGGACCCAAACGGGCTCCGACAGTTGAGGGGAAGGTTTTTATTGTAGTTGTGAGGGAAAATACATCCAGAGGCATCTAGAATCGTTCAGAACAGAGAAAAGACTAGTAAATTCAACGTGGCCAGCAGATTGAAGCAGGCCATGTGGGGGTGGGGAGGGAGAGAGGAAGACAGACAGTAGAGAGGAAAGACCAAGGTGGGGTGGGCATGAGAGTAAGACAAAGTGGGGGAACATAACTGAAACGGCAGTGCTGTAGGGGGATGAGAAGGAGGGAGGGAAGCCTATGAGCAGAAGTTTAGGGTATGGGGCAGGATGAAAAGAGCCCTAGGTAGCTGTGATCCTAAGGAAGTCTGGTGTTATGGGATAGTAGTTGAAGATGTGTTACATTTGTTTATGCTGTGGAATATTTAATGATGCAAAGTTGTGTCACTATGGATTATGTTTAGTGTTAATAAAAAAAACCTGATTGGCTGATAGCAGGGAAAAAGAGATTGGGTGAGACAGCCTGGTACAGAGAAAATAATGGGAGGAGGGAGGGCGGGTTCAGGAGTCGTGGAATAGCTAGTGATAAGCATGAGCTATCAGCTGAGCATTTATAGTTAATATAAGCCTCTGTGTGTTTATTTGAGAGCAGCTGCGGGACAGGAAAACTTCCATCAACAATTTATTGCATTCTTTTATACTCCATTTGTTTAACTCTGTGAAATTGTGTTACTTTGCCTGCCTAAAACACCTGGTTGGTCTAATAAACAGTTGGACAGCCAATGGCTAGGCAGGAGATAGAGGATAAGCAGGGCTGCCAGACAGACAGAATAGATAGTAGAGAAGAATGAGAAGAGGGAAGACAGAAAAGAGGAGGTGAGGAGGTCACCAGAGACCAGCCACCCAGCAACATAGCCAGCCAAGGAGCAAGAAGGATGGAAAGATGTATAAAGGTAAGAGTTCAGAGGCAAAAGGTAGATGAGATAATTTAAGAAAACTTTGCCAGAAATAAGCCAAGCTAAGGTTGGGCATTCATAAATAAGTCTCCAAGTATGTATTTGGGAGCTGGGTGGCAGCCCCTCAAAGAGCAACGAGAGGGAAAAAAAACTACACACTGGAGGCCAGCATTTTAGTATGCTAATAGGCATCACAGGTTCTGAGTGGCTTTACACCTTACTTAACTTCATGCAATTGCTTAGAATCACTGAGGCACACCAGTAGATCTTAAAATGTATTTAAATTTGTTCTTGTTGGACATAGTTCATTTTCTTTGTCATTTTTTTTGGGGGGGTGAAGGTTTGAGATGGGGGTGTTTCTCTGTGTAGCCCTGGCCGTCCTAGAACTCACTCTGCAGACCAGACTGGAAGAAAAACCGAAGTGCAGAGCTTGAGATGCCTCCTTACAAGTTACTGGGCAGGGAGGCTCTGGAGGTTTCTGAAGCAATGGTTATTGCCATGGCTCCTGCTTACCCACCGTGTCTACACAGAAGCTCTTATTGCTGAAGACACCACACACTTTGGCTGCAGGACATACATCAGTCTCAAAGTGACTGGGAAACTTCCCATCACTGGCTAGCTTCCATAGTGTCAGCGGGACTGTGTATGTTTTTTTAAATGTATTTATTTATCATGTATACAATATTCTGCCTGTGTGTATGCCTGTAGGCCAGAAGAGGGCACCAGACCTCATTACAGATGGTTGTGAGCCACCATGTGGTTGCTGGGAATTGAACTCAGGACCTTTGGAAGACGAGGCAATGTTCTTAACCACTGAGCCATCATCTCTCCAGCCCTGGACTGTGTCTGTTGCTGGATGAGTGCTAGACCCTGCATGCCACAATACCGACCTGCCAGGTAAGATGTGCCTACTGATGCAGTACTGACATGGCTGTTACGGGGTAACTACAGCTTTCTGATTGGATCTGAGGCCTGATTCACAGGAGGGATTTCATGCCAGGTTCTCTTCACTCAGCCAAAACCCATACCTGGAGAAGCCATATGCCCCAGGGTAGAACCTGCTATCATCATTCTCCTGAATGACCACTTTGGGAAGTATTTATGCTACACCTGTAGACCTGCAACCTGGGTCAGAGAAACTTCTTTCTGCTGCATGCAGTGGTCAGTGCAGACAGCAGACACCTAACTAACTGGGCAGAGTGCTGCAAAGAATGCATTGAGTGCTCAACTTTAAATGGGCCATCATTATAACCACTATTTTTCCCCACCCCTGCTAAAATGGGAAGGAGTGGCCCTTGAATTCATCCATGGACTCACAGCAGCTGTGGTTACCTGAACATGCTCTACACGAGAGCAAGCCAACTAACAGCCCACACAGATAGGGTAGATGATTTCCAAGTCTCATACCGAGGAGCGTTTGGTACTTGATAGCTGCTGGGGAAGAGAAATCATTCTTTGAGGGTGTGGACAATGGTAGTTTCCCTGCTCCGGTGGATGCCCCCCAGCCCACATGCACATGTGAGTTATAATAATTGGATTTAATGAGTTATCAAATTTAAAAAATGAGAAAGCATATACAAAAAAGAAAAAAGTCATAAAGTCAGGAGGGGCAGGTGTTTGGGGATACAAAGGGAGTTGGAGGGGGAATGGGAATGCATATAATCATATTTCATTGTCTGCGTGCATAAAATTTCCAAAGAATAAAAAAATCAACACATAACCGAAAAATAGATTTTTTTAAATTGGAGGGCAGCATTTTAAGACAGGGTCTCACTATGTAGCTCTGGCTGTGATGGAACTTACTATATAGACCAGGCTGGCCTTGAACTCACAGAGATCCACCTACCTCTGGAACTAAAAACTGCCTGCTGGAACTAAAAACGTGCCACACTATGTGTCTGAGAAAAATAGATTTTTTTTATTTTTTCAGAGACAGGGTTTCTCTATGTAGCCCTGGCTGTCCTGGAACTCACTCTGCAGACCAGGCTGGCTTCAGACTCAGAGATCTGCCTGCCTCTGCCTCCTGAGTGCCGGGATTAAAGGTGTGTGCCACCATGCCCAGTCCTTACCCTGGATTATTAAACCTCAAATGATCTCTAGAACACGGATCAAAATCTGCCCAGATTCTGTGTGAAAACTGTGCACCTCTAGGATCAAAAAACCAATTGCCTAGTGTGGCATTCCCAGATGGTGACTCACTATAGCCTTCCCTCTGCCCATCCTCCTGATGCCGGGGGGGGGGGGGGGGGGGGGGGGGGGGGGGGGGGAGGCTGGAGGCTGGAAAGAACCTCTCTCTGGTTCCTGAGCCCAGTGCTCTCTCCAGCCCCTCTGTGCATGTCGATTCCCCTAGAAGCTTTCCTCATTCTGCCAACTCCCACTCCACCAGCAAGCCTTCTCCAGGTTTGTTAGTCATCGCTGTGCGGTGCTCTGAGCAGGCTATCAGCTCAAGGAACCTCCCTGCTGGTCAAACCAATCGTCTTCCTTGAGACAGAAGAGCCGTGGGACCCAATTCTGTGCATTTCCTGTGGCCAGCTTTCATAACACTGTGGCAGCCCTCCTGGTGGGCCCTCTCCCACAGAGAAGGCAGGGAGTCCTCAAGGATAGGAGGCTGGGGCACTTGTCATGTAAGCTCTGGAGTGGAGACCAGGGAGTTCCATCCCAAGCTCCAGCATTTGTCACCTGTAAGTCAGGTAAACTCCTTGCCTCTGTATGCCCTGCTTTGACATCAATACAGAAATAAACACTTAGCTCTTAGGTAGTATGATGACCATTCACTAAAGTCCAAGTGACTGGCCACCCCTGTGAGGACTTGGCAGATTTGAAGCAGGAAGGCGCACCCCGAATCACAGCCACAGATTCTTGTGGTGCCTACATAAAAGGGCATGGAAGGACGCTTTGCTTTTTGCCCTCACTCATGCTGGAAAGTTCATCATCCTGCTGAGGCACTCCTTCGCTGATATTAGAACCTACTTCTTTGGAATCCCAACAGACTAAACAACTATCAGATTCTTTAGAGACAGCCATTTTTGGACTAGCTGGATCATAGCCTGTAAGTCACTCTAGTATATCCTTGTTTAATATATATGGATTCATTCTATCAGTTCTTTTCCACTAGAAAACCCTAACAGAGGTAGAGAAGTAGCGACTGCTCTCCCACCCATACCGGCCAGGCAAGCTTATGTCCTGGCACATTTTATCCGCATCCCCAGTAACAAGGTAGGAATGTTAGCTGGGTCCAGTGCATGAAGTGGCAGAGAAAACAGAGGCAGACTGTCACCTGCTTCACCCCGGCCTACCAGGGTTCAACACTTCCATCCTGCAGGAATGGGAGAGAATTGGGAGCAAGGAAGGGAGGCTGCAGATGGGGGGGGGGGTGCGTCAGCTCCGGCCAGGGGTGCCCACCAGCACAATGGTGATGACATCAGGCACAGGGACTGTGGAGCAGAGAGAGCATCATCTTCGCCTTTCTTCCACGGGTACAGATAGATAGGACCCTCAACTTTTCAGTTTCTTCTACATGCCAGGTAGATGCAGAATTGAGGGCTTCGCTGTCACATCCCCAAGGGGTGTGAGTCATTACCCAGGTCACATAAACCCAAGCTGAGAAGACCAGAGCTCAGAGGCAAGGCCTCTCTGTCTCCACAGCCTGTACTGTAAGCCAGGCAGGTGTCTCACTGCAGTGGGTGAGGCTCAGTTCCTGGCAGCCTCAACTTAGAATCACTATGACCCCAAATTACACTTTGGAACCTGAAGCTTCACACACCGACCCCCCACTCCCAGCCTGAAATCAGGTTGTGCAGTACACCAGCAGTCTTCCCAACTGCACATAGCAGGCCCAAAACCATCCCAAGTCTTTGAATCGAAGCTGTGGATTCTACCCTCTCAACTGGATGCAGCCCCTTCTTTCCACAGCCTTTGGGTGTCTCAATGTTAAACCAACCACCTTAACTGCATCAAATGCCTCTCTAGCTCCTGATCCCAGTGAGGCACACCTTGCTAGAGGACTACATTGTGGAACCACTCATTTCCTCCTCTGTTGGTGCTGGGTGCGAGGGCTAACATTTTGTTTTAAGTCTAAATTACTGTGCTTAAGAGATCTTGAAAACAGAAATGCCTCTAATCTGTAAGCCCCTCTTGCCCAAGGACAGATTACTTCCTGGAAAGCTGTGCACACAAGATAACCAGCCCCGCATCATCACTTCAGTAAACAAGCTTGGTTGCCCCAACTGCACAAAATGTGTGCTTGCCCATGATTGGACGAAGGTGGGAGTTCATAGTCTTGTAGGATGTGTCTTTACAAGCAAAAAATGTAATCCTGGGGGGCTGGAGAGATGGCTCAGAGGTTAAGAGCATTGCCTGCTTTTCCAAAGGTCCTGAGTTCAATTTCCAGCAACCACATGATGGCTCACAACCATCTGTAATAAGGTCTGGTGCCCTTTTCTGGCCTGCAGGCAGAATATTGTATACATAATAAATAACTAAATAAATAAACAAATAAATAAATACTTTTAAAAAATGTCATCCTGTGCCATACTCTGCGAATCCCAAGTATGGACCTGGCCAGTGTCCACTGCCCTAGCCATCATTTAATAAAGCTGGCCTCAAATTTGGCTCAAAAATTGTGGTAGCGGTCTCGTTCTCTCCTAGTGGGGTTAACACTAGGTTTCCTCCCAGACCCCTCCCCAGTCCCACGCTCTACCTCAGCACACATCCTTCATTCCAGCCAGAATGCTCTAGGATTCTGCAATGTCTCCTCAGTTTCTCCCACCCCAGGAACACAGTGCCCTCCGGGCTGTCCTGTCCACCCTCAGCCAGGGTGGGTACTCCCGCATCCCCAGTCACCTTTCTTCCCAGGAAGGCAGGATGAAGCAGCAAGCAGAAAGAAGTGACTCGCCATCCCAGGGTAAAGCGAGCTCGGGAGCCGGGAAGGAAGTGTAGGAACCTGCGCCTTTGGCTTTTCTTCCCACCTACACCTGCCACCTTCACCCCTGCCCCAGTCCAGCTCCCTGCCGGTGTATAAGTGAAAGGTGCCTGTCTGGTTGGAAGTGTCACCTCAGCTCCCTGGCACCCCTTTATCCAAGGAGTCTGGGATGTTTGGTTGAATGCGTCACCCTAGCCCCCTGACATCCACTTTGGAATGTTTGGTGGAAAATCCATTCCAAGCACCTTCCCCTGAGAGTTGCCCACAATCCAGACTCCACCTCCCCAGACTCCACCTTCGAGAAAGCCCGCCAAATGGTGACCCCTCCACGGAGAGGGTCAAGGCCACGCCCACAGGCTATTTTCACACACACACACACACACACACACACACACACACACACACACACACCACAGTCCAGAATGAACACATGGTCTTTCCGGTTCTCCTTAGCCCTGGAGGGCCACCCAGGAGCGCTGGCAAACAGTAAACCTGGGATTTTTGGTCTGGACTATTGCGTCGGCAAAAAGGCTTCTTGGGCCAAAAAATCTCTACAGTGTCATCTTTTGCACCCCGTCTGGTCAACAAAGGTGACAAACCAGTGGTCCACAAAACATTTTGTTTGACCTGCCATAGCTTTTTAAAGTTTTAGTTAGCTGCTACCATTTAAAAATCAGAAAATTCTGTATAAGAATCCAGCATTCTAGTTTCGTTTGAAAAGGGAGATCTGGTGGCACAAACGGCCCACCGCCAACCCCGGTTCTTCAGGGTGACAGCCAGCTAAAGCTAGTTTTAGCCGCTCCTTTACTCGGGGCTATATTCTGTTTTCTGAAGTTCTAAGCCTCCTAATAGCAACTGCCACGCACACTGGCCCCTCGGCTTCCGACTACATCTGCGTGAGGCTGCTCTTCCCAAGGAACAGAAGGGCTAGGACAACCCCAGCCATCTTTCTTGGCCTCAGGCCTCGGCGTGGGCTGTCAGGAAGAGCAGGGTGGGCAGGAAGGCTGGGCGGAGAATCCCCGTAAAGCCACACCTCCAACTTCTCCGGCGATTTTCCTGCAGCATTCCAGAACTCCCTGTGTCCGGTCTTGAGCCTGGCTGGGGCCAGGTGGCTGCAGCTATGGAGGGAGCTGGCCCAGGTGGCTGTAGATAGGGGGCTGGCTAGTCCTTCAGGTCATTCTGCATCCTCTCGAGCTGGGCCTAAGGCCTGAGGTTTCCTGAGCCTGAGCAGCACTGAGGTCTGGAAGCACAGGCTTCCTTACTGTTCAGCCAGTTCAGCCAAATATGCACCATGGGGTGGCTGCCTTGTCACAATCCAACATGATGTTGAGGACAGTGCAGGGGGCTCCTCCTACAGACAGCGCTGTGCGGGAATCCACCCGGTACTTCACAGTGTTCAGGCCGCCCTCCCGGTCCACCTTGAATTGTTCCTGGGAAGAAGAGAAGAACATGAACTCACACTTCATGGTGCCAACTGTTCACCCTGTCTATAGGAGACTGCACCTTTAGTTAACCTTTCCCACCCGGTCTATAGGAGGCTGCACCTTTAGTTAACCTTTCCCACCCAGTCTATAGGAGACTGCACCTTCAGTTAACCTTTCCCACCCAGTCTATAGGAGGCTGCACCTTCAGTTAACCTTTCCCACCCAGTCTATAGGAGGCTGCACCTTTAACCTTTCTCACCCAGTCTATAGGAGGCTGCACCTTTAGTTAACCTTTCCCACCCAGCCTATATGGATCAGGTCTGGGCTGATCCACAGGGCCCAGATGCACACTGCAGCCACCAAGCTGCCCATCATCAAGAGAATGCCCATCAATGGGAGGATGGCACCGTTTGGGCCAAAGGGGAGCTTGGTGAAATGATAAGGCCTACTAGCTCCTACTGGTCCCTCCGCCCCCAATGAGGAGCCTGGCCAGCACCTGTTTCTGAGCCGCAATGCGTTTCTGGTCCCTCTTCCGCCAGGCTGGGTCATGCAAGTGGCGAAATGTCTGGTACCCAGTTGTAATTCCTGAGGGGCGGAAAAGCTAAGGAAAACAAAGAAAGTAGGGGTCAGGCTGCCTCTGTTGTCATCTTGGCCCTTATCACTAACTCTTCTGGGATCCCACTGGCTGCCACAGGCAGGGGCTCTTACTGCCATCCTGCAGGACAGGAGTCTCTGGCAGAAAGCCCTGCAAGTCAGCATGAAAGCAGGGATCAGAACCAGGGCAATCAACTGCAAACCCCAAGATGAACAAGGAAAGAGACCCTCGGGACAGCCATGTAGCCCAGGGGCAGGCAGCGTGGGAGGAGCCTTACCTGGAGGCCAGCTCCCTTGATGCGCCGGTAGAATTCATCATCCTCTCGGCCCCAGCCCCAGAAGCGGTTGGACATCCCATTGCACTGACACAAAGACAGGCAGTGTCTGTCACATGCCCCTCCTCCCAGGGGTGCACTTCAGTCTCTTACTGCTCAGGAGAATCAAGCCTGAGCCCAGCCAGCTGGGCTCCCCCTTCTTCTTCCTGTCCTGACTGTTAAGTGATACAGGCCACTGGCCGGTCCCTTTACTCTGCGATGGGGACGTGAGGCTGAACGCAAGGGTCAGCACATCTTAGGCCCTCCCCGCTCCTCACAGGGCCTTGAACTTGTATGTGATAAATATCTTGAGGGCCAGCTCCCTTCAGGGGGCAAAATGCCAACTGCTACGGCTTCTGCCTTCCTCTCAGAGCTGTTCTCCTGAGGTGGCTCTGCCCAGGTCTTTCCCGTGTGTCTGAGGGGCAACCCTGATTAGCATCTGCTCAGGGACTGCAGTCATGGAGGACAGAGAACAGTCACTCCAATCTTCTCACCCGAGTGTCCCTGGGTCCCATCGAGAACCAGTATGCTTTAGTTTGGGACGCCTGTCTAGACTTCTGAGGAGGGGCTCCATCTCCCAACAGCCGGGCCACATTTCACAGGCCGTAGCGACACACCCTTCTCACATGAGAGATGTAAAGAGAAAGGAGGGCCAGGGACACTGCCGAGGGAGAGTCTGCAGTCAGCACATCACCAGCTCTCTCTGGCCAGCGGGCGCGGGGGCTTCTGCGCTCACAGCAGAGCTCTCCCCCGCTAATGTGCTCGCTCCTGTCCTCCCTCATGTCTCTGAGTCCCCTGTCAGGCTCAGGCAAGACTCGCTCTGCTGGGCCCCAGGACGGCTGCTCTACCCCAACTGCCTAGACCCAGGGTGGAAGGTCCCCAGCAAATGAGTAGAGCAGGTAGGGCTGGGCCTCACCAGCTGGTAGTGCTGCTTAGAGAGCAGCAGGATGCCGCCCACATAGGTCTTGTAGTGGTAGAGAGGGTGGAGCTCTGGGGAGGCCACGTGGAAGGGCCCAGCCTCGGGGAAGCCATAATCCAGCTCCTCATTGAGAGGGAGCAGATCCACGTCATGCATGGCAATGTAGTCTGTGCTGTTGCTGCTCTCCAGGAAGCCCACATTGATGAGTGCCGCCCGGTTGAACCTACACAAGATAAATGATGCCAGGGAGAGGAAGCCAGCTTGTTCATGGACCTAGCTCTAGCCCTCACTGTGCACCACCCAACACTGACATCACGATAGGGGCACTGTCCCTTCTGCTTGCTGTACAAGTGTTTACAGAACACCTAGTATATGCCCGCAACTGTTCAAACCCACACTGGAAGAAATAGCATTGGGAAACAAATCCCTGTTCTCAAGGGCCTTCGGATAGGAAGAAGCAAGTCAAACAGGGTGGAAGGGAACGGGAAGGGGAGGTGGCAGCTTTTCTTCCACAAAGGGCTGTCTGGACATCAGGGTGGCAGGGCGATATCTGAGTTAGGACTTGAAAGCCTGAGAGAATGATCATATGGAAGCTGGGGACAGGGCTCCACACACAGGAGAGTAACTCCAAGGCCACCAAGATCAGACACCAGGAGGCTCCAGTCAGTACACTGAGAAGAGACTAGGGAATGAGGTAGACACTGAGAGGCTAGAGGTGGGGTGGCCTGGCAGCAAAAAGGAATGGTGAGAAATGGGCAGACTCTAGATGCGATTTGCTGGCGGCCTGGAGGCTGTGACAGGCAGAGTCTGACTTGCGTAACTAGAAGTATGTAGTTTCCACTTTCTGAAATGGGGAAGACAGGAACGAAAGCAGGTCTGAGGGAATAGCAATCAGGAATTCAGCCATGATCCCATCAGGCTCTGGCTACTGCTAAGATCTCTATCTGGTGGTCTCATCATGAGCGGAGGCAGAATATACAAGCCCGGAGTTCAAGAAAAAAGGGTATGAATGTTCAAACTAGGGAGTTCCCAGTGATTTACTACCAGGAGATGAGATGGGATGGGATTCTCCAGGAGACTGCAGCTGAGGGGAGAGGAGCGCTGAGCTCCAGCGAAAACAATGAGAGATCAGAGACACAAGGGAAAATGAGATGAGCAGGGTCGACAATGAGATGGAGAAAACCGGAAGTTAAGCAGAGTCGTTAGAAGAAAAAAGGGTACTTAATAGGAGCCAGTGATGGGAGAGAATGAGGGCTTAGGATTATGGGAGCCACCGTGACCTCATGAAGGCTGTTGCAGATCTTACGAGACGTCTGAAAAAAACAGTATCGAAGATAATCTCAGCACTCAGGATACAGAGGCAGGTGGATCTGAGTTCTAGGCCAGCCTGGTCTGCAAGATTGAGTTTTCCAGGACATCTAGGGCTACAGAGAAACCCTGTCTTGTTTTTTATTTGTTTGTTTGTTTGTTTGTTAAGCATATAATGTACTGCAGGCAAGGAAGGAACCAGGTCTCATTACAGATGGTTGTGAGCCACCATGTGGTTGCTGGGAATTGAACTCGAGACCTCTGGAAGAGCAGCCAATGATCTTACCCTCTAAGCCACCTCTCCAGCCCCCATGTCTTGTTTTTTTGTTTGTTTGTTTTGTTTCATTTGTTTTTGTTTTTTTTTGGGGGGGGGTTGTTTGTTTTTTTGAGACAGGGTTTCTCTGTAGTTTTGGAGCCTATCCTGGAACTTACTCTGTAGACTAGGCTAGCCTCGAACTCACAGTGATCCGCCTGTCTCTGCCTCCTGAGTGCTGGGATTAAAGATGTGCACAACCATTGCCCAGCTGAGAAACCCTGTCTTGAGAGACAAGAGAGAGAGACTTGAAGAAAGAGAAAGGAATAAAGAAGTAGGGTGATAGCAATGGGGGGGATGTCAGACAGAGAAGCCTTTTTTCCTCCTCCTCCTCCTCCTCCTCCTCCTCCTCCTCTTCTTCTTCTTCTTCTTCTTCTTCTTCTTCCTCTCTTTCTGTCTCTGTCTCTCTCTCTCCCTAAAGACAGGGTCTCACTGTGCAGCCCTGGCTGTCCTGGAACTGGATATGTACCTAGCTTTAAACTCCCAGAGACCCACCATTCTCCGACTCTCCAGTGCTGGGATTAAAGGAGTATATTGCCATTCCTGGATCCTTCCTTTTAAAACACTAATTGAGTATATATGCAAGTCCTAGAGTGGTGGAGGTCAAAGGACAGCTTGTGAGAGTCAGACCTCTCCTACCACCGTGTGGATTCATCAAGCTTGGTGGCAAGCTCCTTGACTCTCCACTCAGTCGTCTTGGGTGCATTATCTCTGTGCATTTATGTGCTCACATGATGACGTGAATCACCAAAAGAGCAGAGCAGAGTCTGTAGAAGAGGCCCTGTGGCTAGAGCACTGACCTGGAGGAGCAGAGAGGACTGGGACAGGGCTTGCTGGGAGGTGAGTGGGGATGGAAGGGGGCAGAGGAAAGTGCTCCTCCAGGGACTCTACGTCATCGCTCCTTCCTGTGGCCTTATGCAACTTATTCCACATACAGTGATCTTCCTGGAGAAGACATCAGATGGGGCTCACTCCAAAGGCTCCCACTATACCCAGGGAAAGGGGCTGATCTCCTCCCACCACCGGGCCTTTCCTCCCAGTAGCCCCTCACAGGCCTGAGCCCACTGAGCACAGGAACAAACACTAAGCCATGGGCAAGGAGAGGCACTGGGACCAGCGGCGCTGGCTCAGGGACCAGTCCTCACCTGAAATGGTCCACCTGGTTGAGCACATAGATGTGGTGCTGGATCTTTTTCTTGCTTAGGAAGCGGTGCATGTGGGGCACAAAGACCAGGAGCTCCTCAAAGCGTTCCCGGAAGGGTACCAGCACTGCCAAGCGGTGAGGTCCCCAAGACGCATCCTCTTCCCAGTGCTCAGGGGGCGGCTCTGGAGGGCAAGCCCGAGGTGGGCCCGAGGTCTCCTGCCCTTGTCCCCTGGTCACCTGGGCCATGTCTCCAGAGCAGCTGAGCTGCAGCCAGAGCAGGGAGAAGAAGACCAACAGGAGAAAGGCAATGAAGAGGTGGAAGATGGAGCACTTCCGCCGGAGGCTTCCAGGAAGCAGCCGGGTCCTAGGATAAGAGCAGGAAGGAGGTCAGGAGGACAGGCCAGCTAAGTTCCTTCCAAGGCCCTTTCTCTGGCCTCCTTCTCTAAGGCCAAATGACTAGCCTTCCCTAAATACCTGGCAATTAGTGCAAAAGCAATGTTTAATGTTTTTGCTCATGCTACTATCAATTATGATCAGCCCATTCACCTCTGTAAGCCCAGCCTGTGCTATCCCTGGGACACTTTCAGACCATTTACCTTTGTAGGTCTAGCCTGTGCTATTGTCTTGTGGTAACCCACGTGCAACTCATTTCCATCTGGAGTCAGTTTTGACTTTTAAATCATTTGAGGTCAAGCTTGCCAGCCCTGCTTTTTTCCAGTAACCTTGAGGACTGTGAGAAACTTCTGAGTTAGCCCATGGGAAAGAGCATTCTGCCCGTGAAAAAGAACACTCTATCTAGCAGAAAGACTACTGCTGCTGCCAAACCTCAGGAACATCAAGATAGAAAGCGAGGCTGCTTCCGAGCAGCAAGCACGTGTTAGTTAGGAGGCCGCTCACTCAAGGCCAGGAATCGTGGTTAGATACTGACGGATTGACTGACTGACTGACTGACTGACTGACTGACGGACTGACTGTGCCGTGCTTTCTTCTGCTTTTGCATACAAGCAAGTTCTGAAATAAACTCTGGGCTGTTTTGACATGACCAAAAAGACCTCCTGATTCTATGTTGCGTTTTCTGTCTCAGTTTCCTTCATCTGACATTTCCTTAGCCTTAACGTCCCCCCAACCTAGCTGACTTTGTGAGAGCAGGCTCCGACTCCCCCACTCCCCACCCCCACCCCGGGACACTCTCAGACCACTTACAGCTACCCTAGTTCTCCCATGAATTCTCACACTCTGGGGACTCCAGTCAGAGTGCTCAGGAGAAAGGACATATGTGTTCTCACTAGGGCAGTGTTTTGAGGTCCTTAGCCAATGGCAGGGGTTCCAGTTTAAGAAAGATTCAATCCACTGATTTCCAAACATACTGCTAAGGTACCCAGAAAGCCCCCCAAAAGGCATGTGTGCTGACATAAGCCCCAGGCAAAATGTCCGACATTTAGTCTAAAGAAGCTCAAAACCGCCCAACATAAGGTACAAAGGGATAGTGGATAGTGGCAGACCACTAGATAGCCCCCAAAAAAATGGGAGATAAAAATAGAGGACAGGGCTGTGTCAGAAACTGGACAAACAGCTGACTATCTCAGACACTGGGGGATGCTGGGAAACTGCCCTTGAGTGTAACAATTACAACAGAACAGGTGGAAAGCCTTGCCTGCATTTCCAGTTCAAGGTCAAACTGGGTAACATAGTGATGCTGTCTCAAAAACAGACAAAACAAATAAGCAAAAAAAAAAAAAAAAAAGAAAGAAAAAGAAACGGTGGAATTCACCTCTGCCTTCTCTGGAAGTTCCTGAGGATACCAGGAATGGCTCTGAGAAATCTAAAAAGGAAGCTCCCTCTACAGTTGCTCCTGCCTTCCTGCCCAAGTGACCAGTAAAGAAATCTACTTTATAACCTCTAAGAGTCAGGAATTGGATCATAATAAACAAATAAATCTTTCCTGGAGAGATGGTTCAGAGGTTAAGAGTCAGGAATTGGTCATCAGGTCTTTTGGCAGGGGCAGGGTTGGTTTTTCTGAGACAAGGTTTTTCTGTGTAGCCCTGGCTGTCCTAGAACTCACTCTGTAGCCCAGGCTGGCCTCAGAATCACAGAGATCTGTCTGTCTCTATTTCCCAAGTGCTTGGATTAAAGGTGTGTGCCACCACCACCTGGGTATCAGATCTTGAACTCTACCTCCTAAATTCTGCAATCATCCTGACTCCTGGTCATTGCCCTGTTCTTCACTTTCAATCTGTCCAGCCTCCATTTACAAGGTCAAGATCTTTGTTTGGCAGTCAGACTCCTCTGACAAAGTGCCTGTGACTTTTGTAACCTCTCTATTTTCCACAAGCATTCCCGCTCACCCTGAGCGACAAGGGCCCTTTCCACTTGCCACATTCCTTCCTGCCCCAGTCCTTTCTCACCCCACCTGCTTCTCCTACTTGACACCCCCTTATTTTAATCGTGTATTGGTTCCCTTGCAATCTTTCAAGGCCAAAGATCCATGTCATGGCCATCACTGCCCCCACCAAGTTCCCAAGTTCCCTGCTTTGTGTTGCTAGGGTACCCGGCACTTCCTTCTTTACATCGCTGATGTGTGGTGAGCTGCATGAGCCTACTTTCAGCATGTGTCGTATTCTTCTCTATGGCTCAGGCCCAGGCAGGGAGCGAGGAGTTAAGGAAGGATTGAAGCAGTTCAAGCATGCTTTAAGTTACACACTGGAGCCACGACCATGCCTACCTTCTCTCTAAAGACACAAGTGCAAATCTGGAAGCCAGCAGCTCTGAAGCCAGGCCCAGCTCCCACATGCAGCTGCGAGGTTGCCCAGTAGGACAGGCCTCATGGGCTTTCTGACTTACCCCCCATCATCTTGTGGTGATGGTTTCCACTGTGGAGCAGTAGAGCCCAGACCTGCAAAAGGTCTGACAAGCCTGGAATCTTTACACAGTCTTTCTTGCACTCTGAGCTCCTTCTGGGAGCGGGGTTGAGAGTTGAACGAGGGACAATGGGTACCAGACCTCCTTCAGGGGAATAAGCAATGGCCATTATCCAGGAGTATGGCATGGACTGGACACTTCATGCACTTGCTCAGGATGTTTCTTCAATCCAACTTGCCCTTTCTTCAAGGATCGCAGTGCCCAAGGACACTCTCACTCTGTGCTCTAAAGGCCTAATCCACTAAGGGTCCCAAGTCTATCAATAAAGCCCATGATAGTGAACATTGAGAAGGTATTGTTGGTGCCACCTGGTGGCAGTCTCCAGAACTGCAGTCCCAGGTGCTCCCACACCCAGGTTCTGAGGGACACTTTAAAAAAGGGTTGGTCTCCTTTATCAATCAAAGCCTAGGGCTAATTAGAGGTGCTTCAAACTCAAGCAGGCTTGTTCAATAGCTAGTACCCATTTACTACAGAACTTTATACTTGTTGCGTGGATCTTTGCCACTGTGTCAAAAACACAGAATGGACATCAATATATTTTTCTAAGAACACAATAAAAGAAACGGATCATAAGATGGGAATTCTCCTCTATTTCCTCCATATATGATCTTCATTAGACTTCAAAGAACTCTTCCAAGTAGATAATATAATTCCTCACTTCAGAGACGGAAAACTGAGGTCAGAAAAACTAAGTGGTCTGTCTCTGGACATGTTACTGTCACATTTTAACACCAAATCTGAAAAAAAAAATTATGTCCACTAAACTCGAATCTTATAATACCTACTAAACGTGTCACTCATTAAATGAATATCCACTAAGGTGTGTTTTGGTGAAGAAGGATGGGGGAGGGGAGCATATTTCAAGCCTGAAGTATGTTGTCCCTATAAATCTAAGCAGAGAAATCACCTCCCCTATTCTGCTTCTGGGGGAAATATCTTAACTCATCAGGTCGGGCCAGACTCACCACCTAACACTCGAGGCTGGACCCAGGCAAGTACCACAGCACAGGAAATGAACTAATGGGTGTGTCTAGGATAAGCCAGGCAATGGCCAACCAACCACGCAGAGAACATAGGAAGCTTCTGTCTGGTGTGATCTTCCGGGCTAACCGCAAAATATGAAGAAGCATGAAGGAAGGAGGTAGGATTTGAAGTCACAAGGATGTGATGGGGCAGACAGAAAAGAAATAAAGACACTCGGTGCAACAACATAGAGAGATCCTCTGTAAGACGTGAACGGAACCAGCGTGCCGCAGGAAAACAGACGAAGCAATGAGAGAAACACACACACCACAGCACAGCACAGCACAGCACAGCACAGCACAGCACAGCACACCACATGGGAGAAAGGGACTAGATAGAGGAACAAACACAAAGAGAGATCAGGGCAGAGAGGAAGACACAGACAGAGTAACCGAGACACAGGAACCGAGGGTCACACGTGCGGAATGGAAGCTGGCAGAGAAAGAGAGCCATGCAGTCAATGCGAAAATGCCAATGACGCCTTCCCCAAGAACTGGAGACCCTCAGGGTGACCCCCAGAACCGCAGACGCGGCCGCCGTCAGGCTCCTAGATTCTATCGGCGTTCAGGAAAAGAATGGCACCCAAGAAGACGCGGCTCCAACTGGTCGCCGCCGCTCACCTGCCGTCCTCCCAGGGCAGCTGCGCCGCTTTCCTCCGGGAGGGCAACATCGTGGGGAGACACGGCTGGACATGGAGCTCTCGCTTCCAACCCGGCCGCCCGGCCTGCCCGGCCTACGCGGCGTCTCCGCCTCCGCCCCGCCCCGCCCCGCGGTCCGTCAGGTCCGTCCCTCCGGCCCTGCCGGCTGCACCTCAGCGCCGCCGCCTGGAAGGTTCTGCTGCCAGGAGAAACACGCCGGCGGGTCTCAGGGACCAACTAGATGTCACAAAAAAGGCAGCTTCCTCCCCTCATTCAGGCCAAGGGTCCCCAAATGAGCTGAGCACAGCTGGGCCTAGCACTTCTGGGATAAGGAGCAGCTTCCTCCTCTTCCCCAGGGAAAGCTGGCAGCATGGCAGCATTCCTGTCAGCCCAGAAGAATAAGCACATAAACTTGGAGCACCGGGAGATCCAGTTCAGGATTCAGAGCTGGGTTCGGTAGACTCACCAAATAGCAGCTGAGCTCTGAAGACTGCCTGATTGCTATTCAAACCCTCTCTGACAATTCAACTATGTTCTGAGGCAAGTCAACTTTTCTGGAACTGTTTCACCACTTAGGGATATAAATTGCTCGTTTTAAAAAAAGATTTATGTATATGTATACAGTGTTCTGCCTGCATGTGTCCCTGCAGGCCAAGAGGGCACCAGATCTCATTACGAGATGGTTGTGAGCTGCCTTGTGGATGCTGGCAGTTGCACTCAGGACGTCTGAAGAGCACTCGGTGCTCTTAACCGATGAGCCATTTCACTCTCCAGCCCAAATTGTTCTCATTCTGTATGGTCATTGTAGAAAATGTAAACAGATTTGGTGCAGTGCCTGATACAGTCACCACTATATAAATGCTCTGTCCAGTATTTAACGAGAGCTGAAACAATGAGCAGGGGACCGAGCTCCCTATCTGCCCCGTCTTTGACTATATCCACTCCATCACCCTTACTCATTGCCAGCCTTCGCCTGGGAAAAGAGACAATTATTGGACTTGACCTCTGCTCTTCAAGCAAAATTTAATATCCTAATAAATACTTAATATCTATTAAGCCTGTTATCCTGGAACTAGCTCTTGTAGACCAGGCTGGCCTCGAACTCAGAGATCTGCCTATCTCTGCCTCCCTGCTGGGATTAAAGACGTGTGCCACCACTGCCCAGTTGGCAGTCATTATCCTTAATTCTTTACTACTGAACCCTTTTATTCAGTCCTTACGAGCAGGCACTGTTTCCGCTGTGAAGACGCGAGAATTGAGGCGCAGGCTAATCAGGTGGCTTGTCTGCATCTTTTCCACCCACCATCTACAATCTCAAGCACATTGCTTCAGGATATCTCCACTATTGGTGAGAAGTCAACTCTTCAACTCCTTCCCCTCTTAGGCCCCGACAAGCAACACAACCCTTGCCCACCCTGTGACTCTGCATTCTACACCACAAACTCAGCATTCAGCTCTTGACATGGCCAACCTTGAAGGCAGGGCTGACTTCCTGTGGAGACCAGTTAGGTAGGGCCGATGAGGAGCAGTGATACAAGGCCATGTGATCTCAGTATCTCAAGAGATTAAATTTTACATAAAAACCAAATGAACCCATTTTATATCACAGCATTCAGTTGATAGTGAACATCCTTGGTATGATTATGGTAAGAATGCACTCTGGGTCTTCCTTTCAAAAACTAGGAGTAAAATACCAGCAACCCCACAATTTGTTAATGGTTTTGACAAACTCATTACCATACATCTGCCACAAGCAAACATGCAAGGGATCGAGAGAGTGATGTTCACAGGTGGAGAGTGACCCTGGAATGTGAAGTCCTGTGTCCACTGCAAGAGGTTCCTCTCTCTCTCTCATTTTTATTTATTTTTAATTTTTTTCATTTTCAAGACAGGGTTTCTCTGTGCATCCCTGGCTGTTCTGGAACTCACTCTGTAGATGAAGTTGCCTTGAATTCAAAAGGTGTGCGCTGCCACCACCCAGGAAGTCCATGTATTGTCATAACCGCTGAGAGTTAACTGTACACAGGACAATTTTTTCTCTTTTTTTTTAATTGGGAAACAAATGTAACAAACCTGAACTCATTGAAAATAAATTCAGTAACTTAGTGCAGGCTCCGTCTCCAACCAGCACCAAAGTCTCTGCTTGGCGTGTTGCCAGCTGCTCAAACCCCAGAAAGGACAACTATAAGACACCCAAGTCAACCTCTGGGCCCCTTTCCTGCATTGCAATCCCTCTACCCCACCCTTAAACCAACACACATACACCCTAGATCAGCAGGCTGGTCTATGCCAAAGGCAAGGAAAGCGAAGTTCTTGGAATAACAAGCCCTGATACACCATGACCTGCTCAAAATCCCATGTAACAAAGGAAGACAGAAGGAAAATCTGCTGGCTGGCCCACCCACTTCCCTCCCAATCCTACCCCAGAAAGCAGCCCCACATCCCTGATCAGTAACACTGAGAATCTAAGACACCAAGGGCATCACCAGCTCCTGAGTGATTACTGCGAAAGGTCCAGAGGTGGAGGTGGGGAGGGCTTGTCCCACCCTCCACCCCCGCTCAGCATTAGCCAGCCAAGTACTGTCCTCGGCTGGAGCCTGAGCAGCGAGGGCATGCTTGCAGTCCCTCTCCCTTCAGAACACCTATGGCTGAAAACCAGTCCTCCTCCCACAGAGGAGCCAGTTCCAGGAGGTCCTTCCCAAGAGCCTGGAAGAAAGATTGCCTGCGAGGCTTGGGACAGCTACACCAACTTCTTGGCTTCAAAAAAACTCTTGAGGTGCCGCATCTGCCAGACGCCAATGGCCACAAGGATGAGCGTTTGCAGGATGGACCACCACAGCACTCGCTGGTTGGTGCTCTCGCTGGTTTGTCGGAAGCGCTCCTCCCGCCACTGTCGGGGAAACGATAGCAAGTCTTAGCTCAGGACTGCTAGAGCCACTGGGTTCCCAGCTTGCAAGGATGCCCCAGGGCCACCCACTCTGCATGGACTACCTTCAGCACCAACAGGCAGGTGACTGCCAGCAGACTAATGCATTTCCTAAGTCTGTCTGTTCAACTGTCAGGTACAGGCCTCACTTGACCCTTCCTGACACCCAGAGAAGAAGTAAGGTGGTGGTGACAACCCCAAGGGACAGAGGTGTCCTGGAGTGCTTAGTGTGGACTTCTGTCCAGGTCTCTCAATCTGTTCCTTCAAGATCATATACGTCATATATTCATACTGTTTGGTTGACACAATACTTTTGTTGTTGTTTTTGCTTGTATTGTTTTCTTTCAAGATGTGGTCTCACCGTGTATCCCTGACTGGTCTGGAACTTATTATACAGACCAGGCTGGCCTCAAACTGCAACTGATTCAACTTCTGCCTCTAGAACGCTGAGATTAAAGATGTACGCCACCATGCCTGTCACCACACAGCATTTTGTCAACATTTGCCGGGCAGTGTGGCGCACGCCTTGAATCCTAGCACTTGGGAGGCAGAGGCAGGCAGATCTCTCTGAGTTTGAGGCCAGCCTTGTCTACAGAGCGAGTTCCAGGACAGTCAAGGATATTACACAGAGAAACTCTGTCTCCAAAAAAAAAAAAAAAAAAAAAAAAATCAGGAAAATTTCACATAAAAATCTGGATCTTGGCCTTTAATACCAGTACTTGGGAGGCAGAGGCAGGTGGATCTCCCAGACCTTTAGCTCTTGGGGGCGGAGTGGGGTGCTGAAAACTAAGGTTCGCATTTTCTGTAAGGAGGCCCTGGCAGGCACTATAGTTTTCCTTGTTTAGATGGGTCACAGCCCCACAACTCCTTAAGGCGACAGATTCCTTCAAGGTACCTGTCTGGTTCCTAGTCACAAATAATTTAGAGACTCTTGGTTCTGGCAGCACCTAGGACCTTTAAAACAGCACAAGGTGCTGGTATTAATTGCCAGGCTGTTCTTTTTTTTTTTTTTTCCGTTTATTTATTAAAGATTTCTGTCTCTTCCCCGCCACTGCCTCCAATTTCCCTCCTCCTCCCCCAGTCAAGTCCCCCTCCCTCGTCAGCCCAAAGAGCTATCAGGGTTCCCTGCCCTGTGGGAAGTCCAAGGAACACCCACCTCCATCCAGGTCTAGTAAGGTGAGCATCCAAACTGCCTAGGTGCCACGCTGTTCTTCTCTGTGTGACTGTGATTTAGCGTGGCTCAACTACAAGATGGATTCTGTCACGGCCACTCACCTTTTAGACCTGCACTCTGCCACAGGTAAGTCCCCTGGGGTCTGACACTGAATCTTTCCTGACCAGCGGCCTCTGAGAAGCTGGCCGCTCCCCGCCAAGCACTCACCCGCTGGTAGTTCTGCTCCTTCTGGATCTGCTCCACTTGCTCCACCAGCTGTCGCACTCTCAGCTGCAGCTCGCTCAGCTTGTCTTTGGCAGCAATTTCTGCATAGTCGTTCGCGTGCTCACCTACCTGGATGTCAAGGTGAACTCTCTGGGGATAGAAAACGAGATAAGGGCGTTGCCTCTGAATGCCTGACTGGCAGCTGAGCCCTCTACTTTCCTGCATTTTTTATTCAGCTTACATACTGAGACCCCACTCGGAGCTGCGGGCATACAAGCAAAAAGAGTCCATCTGGGCACATGCTCTGACTAAAGCTCGCACAGTTTCTTCTCTGTAAGTGTGGCTTCTGCAGAACAGAAGTCCATCAAAAAGGAAAAACACGTACTCTAAAGATACATATATCTGTACTAAGTACGACTTTTCTGGTCGTTCTCGAAATTCAGTATGAGATAGATAAATAAATACATAGATATCATAAAAATTTCATTAGGAACTACAAGTAATCTAGAGATGATAAAGTATACAGCAGGATATGTATGCACTGTATTAAAATACTCTATTAGGGCCCTAAGGAACAGCAATACAAATTGACCAGTCACGGTTGTTCTGTATGTCTATTGGAAATCTAATGGCTTTAAAAGACACAAACCCAATACCCACCCCACCACTTACAGTACCAAAAGTCCCTGTCTTGGTCCCTTGACCAAGCTATGATGGCCTTTAGTCCCACACGGATGTACTTACCAGCATGCCTCCAGCAAAGAGAGAGAACTTGGTAGAATTTGAGTGAAGACAGATCTGGTGCTCACCAGGGGTATGGGAGGTGAAGGTGAACCTGCCCTCAGAGCCATACTGCCGGGCCAGGATGACCTGGAGACAGGGGAGGAGTTTCAGTTAGTGATGCTGTAGGGAGGCTGGGAAAAAAACAGGATAAAGGGTCTTCTAAGTACCGCAAATCATGTCACAACACCAAAAGAGCCAAAGTTCTCAACAGCAGTTGCCAGCAGGGTTGAAGGGTCTGACATCATCAGGCTAGCCAGCGACTGCTGCCAGGAAGGACTCGACTCTACTCCTTTTTAGCTCTTTCCATGTCACTTCACTGTTCCTGTTGCTGTTGTGCAGACACAATCTCATTATGTATCCTTTGCTGGCGCAGAAATAGATGGTCTGCCCGCCTTTGTCTCCTGGGGGCTGGGATTAAATGCATGCTTCACCACGGCCACCTTGTTGCAAGATTGTCTTTTCTTTATGTATTTTGCCTACATGTATACATACGCTCCACGCACATGCCTATGAGTGGGTGTGAGCCATTATGTGGGTGCTACGAACTGAACTCAGGTCCTGTACAAGAACAGCAAGTGCTCTTAAATGTCACTGAGCCAACTCTCCAGGCCCTTGATGAACAGTGACGATAACGGACTACTACAACTACTCTGATGCTGACAACAAAACTACTTTGTTTTTCGTTTTTAAAAAAATTATTTGTCAAAATTAAAAGGTACTCCTTTTTTGGAAAGTGCTCTGTTTTACGGAGTTCTGGTCTTAACAACAGTTTTAGCATTAGCAACTTTTTGATACCCATCACTACAATTGATCCACTTGTCACTAGTATAAGAAAAGTGAACTTCCATTTCACAAGGTAGGTTAGTGGTTCAAGGCCAGTAAATGACTTGGAGGAATCCGGCAGCAGTCACTGAGAAGTTGAAAACAGCTACCTGTCCAGCAACCGCGCGCAGCCCAAGCTTGTGGTGAAAACTCGGCATCTTTCCACATCACCAATTGTCTACCTCAGTCGACCAGATATGGAAACTAACAAAAAGAAGTGCCGAAGCTTGCTCGACGCGGGTAAGGGCCAGCTCACCTTGTCCTCCGGGTCTTTTACCTCCACGAACATGCCAAGCCCAGGGGTGGCAGGCTGGTACTCCTCCCGCTGTTTGTCATACAGCTGCGTCCGGTAATTTCCTGCAGACAGGAGGAAAAGGGAAGATGAGAGGAGCTCGATGAGGCGCGGGGTTGGCTCCCGACAGGGCAGAGCCAGGCCAGCTACCCCAGACAGTTCGCATCCCCCAGCCCCAAGACCATTGACTTGTCCCAAACGTTCCCCTTCGCCCCCGCACCGATGACCATGGTCTCGTCCGGAATTTCCTCAATAAAGCACTTCTTCTCTGTCTCCCCAATGTGGAAATAGAGCGCGTCTCCACGGGCTGCAAACCACAACAGCAGCAGGAAGGCCCGCATCCCTCTTCCCAGCGAGAGTCTGGGTGGGGTCCCGAAAACCCGCATGCCTAGCTCGGTAGCCATCTTGCCCCACCTGCCTGCGCAGGCGCAGCCGGCCGAGCCACGTAGCCCAGCGGAGGCCGCCGCGGTGCCTGCCGGGACTGCGAGTTCCGCCGCCTGGACTACAAGTCCCTAAATACCCCACGCCTCCGCGCGGCAGTACCTGATTGGGGCCGATTTCTACAGGACGCCAATGAGCTCTCCAAAAAGATAGACTTTCCTTTGATTCCGCTAAATAGCGCGTTGATTGACAATGGTTGTCAGACTTTTGATATATTGTGAAACCGAGGCAGGTTTTTGAGGTCGCAGAACGAATATAAGTAGAGGCAAGATTCGTACTTGTTTCGTCCAGTAGTATTACAACTTTCCGTCTTCCCGATCCTCTCTCCCTCTCCCCACCTCTCTTTACTTTTCTTTGTTTTGAGACAGGGTCTTGCTGTGTATGTCTCCCTAACCTAGAACTTACAATGCAAACCCCTCTGGCCTCAAATTTGTAGCGTTCTGCATGTCTCTGCCTCCCAAGTGCTGGGATATAAGCATGCAGCGCTGTGTTCAGCCAGCCTGCTCCCTTTTGGTTACGATGTGCATGGTCTATACTTTTCCATTAGTATCTTTTTAATTTATTTATGTCCTTGTATAAAAAATGAACCTCTTATGGGCAACATAATTAAGTCATGCCTCTAAAAAGTCACTCTGCCAATCTCTACCTTTTAGTTGTAGTTTATACCATTCACATATAATTTAATCATTGATTAGATTTATAGCTAGCATTTGTTATTTGTTTCTGTCTTGTGTTTATTGCTCACCAAAACTTTTATACTTTGTTGCACTGTAGCTTGGTTTTTTTCTTTCTCATCCAAGTCTCCCTATGTAACCCTGGCTGGCCTGGAACTTGACCTGTGGACCAAGCTGACCTTGAACTCTAGTGCTGATATTGAATTAACCCCTTCATGCCTGTAGGGTTCATGAAGGATACCCATCCCTCTCTAGGCCTGAGGTTGACAGAGATAAGGAAAACAGGGAAGTCCACAAGGCAAAAAGAGGGGCCCCACATTGTAACTCGGACAAGAGTGAATGGAAAATTTCCTGAACAGGCTGATAATGCAGAGATTCCATGAAGCAGGAGATCCAGAGGGCACTATAGTAAGGCTGATGGGGAAAAGCAGCAGAAAAGCTAGATCTAATCCCCCTCCAAGCCTTTGAGATACAGGATGGCAAGAGACGTAGGTCCACTGTGCCTCTGGAGATCTTCCAGATGAAGTACTTGGACAAACTGTGAGCCTCAAACAATTTCCACTATAATCCATGAGAACCAGCAGCTGCAACAGGGCCAGGCTGCATAGAAGCTCAGTTCCATCGTCACCCAATCTGTCAAACACATCCCCCAGGCTTCCTGTCCTTTGGCCCCATCAGTAGCAGCTGCCTCTCTAGGAGCACAGCTGCTGATTGTCCTTCAGGGTTTTCTCAGCCCCACCTTAGATAACCAAAAAATCTAGTGAGGCAAAAGTTGTTTAGGCTTCTTTGTGCTAATGTAGTAAGAAATTCAGCAAGAAAGGGGCTGTCCTATACAGATTGTTTGGCGACCATCCCAGACCGGAGCTAAAATGGCAGGGATGGGAGCAAGTTTATGATCTGAACCCGAGCGTGGAGGGACCTATGTTTGGGGGTGCGTGTGCTAAAGAACTGGAGATATAGGAAGGGTGAGATGCAGCACGAATAACAAGAACCCAGAGACAGATATTGGGGTTCGACCTGAAGATCAGAAAAGCAAAGCAGCCAGCCACTGACTCTTACTCTACCTCGGACTGAAATGGTGACCCTGCCTCCGTGAACCCTTAGGATGAGACTGTCTCCTCCCGTTTTATATTCCTCTCTAGTTCTGGGATTAAAGGCATGCACCACCACTGTCCAGCCTCTATGGCTAGCTACTGTGGCTACTGGGATTAAAGGTGTGTGCCACCACTGCTTCATCTGTATGGCTGACCAGTATGCCTGTTTTACTCTTTGATCTTCAGGCAAGCACTATTTATTAAAATACAAATGAATTATCACTAGTTAGGGGAGGGCAAGAATTATTTAGGCAATGAGATTTGGTAGGTCAAGGAAGCTGCAGAAGGACGATGGAAACGTGGGGGAGGTAAGTTCGGCTGAGGCACCAAGGGGTTACCAGGGGCCAGGTCCTCTTGCATAGATCTAGAGATCCAAAGCTGCAGTTATGGGTGGGTGATTCTTGAGGGTGAGAGAAGGTGGCAGGGATGTAGTTGGATATAAGGCTGGAGCACCAGGGGGTGGTGGCTCACACCTTTAATCCCAGTACTCGGGAGGCAGAGAGACAGGTGCATCTCTGTGAGTTCGAGACCAGCCTGGTCTACAGAGCTAGTTCCAGGACAGGCTCCAAAGCCACAGAGAAACCCTGTCTCGAAAAAAAAAAAAAAGAAGAAGAAGAAGAAGAAGAAGAAGAAGAAGAAGAAGAAGAAGAAGAAGAAGAAGAAGAAGAAGAAGAAGAAGAAGAAGAAGAAGAAGAAGAAAAAAAAGACTGGAGCTACCCTTAAGCCTATCACTAGGGAGGTAGAGACAGGTGCATCTCTGTGAATCTGAGGCCAGCCCGGTCTGTGTAGTTAAGTTCCAGGCCATCTAAGGCTACACTTTGAGGCCTTGTCTCAAAAATAAATAGATAAAAGAATTGGAAATAGGCTTTGGAATGTAAATGTGCCCATCATCGTAGCAGCTTTACAACAGCCCCAAAGTGAACCAATCTGCATGCTTGCTTCAATTCGCATCTGAAATGTTGCTCACAAGCTTTTGATTGAACACTTGGCTTCACCTGGTGGCACAATCTGTGAAAGTTGTGGCACTTTGGGGATGATGGCCAAGTAGAAGTGGATCCCAACAGGAGACCTTGAAAGCAATGCTGGGGGGGGGGTGTCTTTGCTCTTGGTCACAGTCCAAGTGTTTTACTTCTTGATCTGCTCACATGACAGCTTCGACTGCAGATGCCCCAGCTGCCACTCTTCCTTGTCCCGATGAACCATATTCTATGGAACTGAGACCCAAAATAAACTTGTCTTCCATTAAGTTGCTTTGCTAGGTATTTGCTCCCAGAGATGTAAAATTAGAAGTAAGTGTTGTAGGAATCCAGCAGCGTCATTGTATCAAAGATAAATATTAGAATAGAATCGTCTTTGCTAGACTTTAAACTTGAAGAAGTCTTGGTGGAAATCCGTGATTGTTTTCTGTGATTTATAGAGTTGTTTTCTAGGGCGCTTCGCGGTCTTTGCATGACTTCCGGCACAGCTGAAGCTTTTGGGTTACACGATAAAGACTAAAGTGGCGGGGTGTGCTGCTTTCCTCCCGATCAGGGAGATACAAGGAACGTGTTTACTCAGAAAACAACTTTGTGCAACAATCAATACATGCCAGTGGCCAAGTCAGAGGAGCAGCAGGTGGCAATAGAGCTTCAGGAGACAGGCCAAACAGAATGCAAGGCACTGATGGGTAAGTCCCGCATAGGCGAGGCTCCGAGGGCTTCGGCTCCAGAATGCTTCTTGCTACTGCTGTGCCTTTACATGTTGGCTGCTGCTGCCATTTTTCTCTGGTACCTGGCATGGTGTGGATGGGGGTGGGGGATCCCCACTGCCTTTAATGTAGTGTGATTATTTCATGGAAATATCCCATTCTACTGGGTGTAGAAGTTAGCTTGATTCAGGAAATAACTAGGCTAGCTAAAAGATATAAAGCAATTATATATTAATATAAGGGAAAAACTCACAAGACAGGAACGAGAAGTCCAAGTTCAGCTGTGCTGAGAGGGAACTAGAGAGAGAGAGAGCGCGCGCACCTGGGCCTCTCACCCATTTTTCTCTCGGTTCCCAGAAAGCCACTTAAAGATAGTTGGTTAACAAAGCTTCCCCATCAACTAGGGGTTTATACCTGTAGCTTATTATGAAGACGATTTCCTCTTATGCAGTACTGTTTAACTGAAGTAATGATTTTATACAATGATAGAATTTTGATGATTAAGGATTTTTTTTAAGATTTTATTTATTTATTATGTATACAACATTCTGCCTTCATGTATGCACACATGCCAAAAGTGGGTGCCAGATTTTATTACAGATGGTTGTGAGCCACCATGTGGTTGCTGGGAATTGAACTCAGGACCTCTGGAAGAGCAGCCAGTGCTCTTAACCATTGAGCCATCTCTCCAGCCCCATGATTAAGGATTTTTGACAAATGTAGTCAGGGATTATGATAGAGGTTAGTTTAGTGGGGAGATTAATATAGATAAAGGTATACATAATATACATATATTAAAAATAAGTCTAGGGGCTGGAGAGATGGCTCAGTGGTTAAGAGCACTGACTGCTCTTCCAGAGGTCCTGAGTTCAATTCCCAGCAACCACATGGTGGCTCACAACCATCTGTAATGAGATCTGTCACCCTCTTCTGGTGTGCAGGCATACATGGAGGCAGAATGTTGTATACATAATAAATCTTAAAAAAAAATAAGTCTATAGTGATGCCCCTTCCCTGATAAAGCAGGAGCTGCATAGGGGAGAAAACAGGAACAAGGAAGTGTCACACAGCAAGGACCTACAAGTTTCGTGGCTTAGGTTAAATGATTGAAGAAAACAACTGAGTCCCAGGACTCAAGTTCAGGCTCACTCAAGTTCTTTTAATCTTAATGTTGGGGGATGTGTTCACAGGTTTCTGTGTGCAGCACAGCTGAAACAGAGCTTTAAACAATTGACTTCATGAAACCAGAAAATAAAAAAATTGGGCAGTTAGTGAAGATGATTGGAAAAAAACTCTAAAATATGAAAAGTGAAACAAGTATTTTTTGAGACAGTTTCTTTGTGTAGACCTGGCTGTCCTAGAACTCGCTCTGTAGACCAGGCTGGTCTTGAACTCACAGAGTTCAAGTTCTGCCTCCTAAGTGCTGGAAGATGCCTCCAGCACCCAACCAAAGCACATTTTTTTTCATATTTTTTATTTAAAAAATTTACTTTTCATCTTACATACCAACCCCAGTTCCCCTCCCTTCCCTTTTTCTGCTCCCACCTCCCCCCTTTCCACTCCCCATTCACTCCTCAGAATGGGTAAGATCTTCCTTAGCAAGTCAAGAATGTTTGGAAAGACGAAGCCCCTACCCCATCAAGGCTGAGCAAGGTATCTCGCCATAGGGATTAGGCTCCAAAAAGCCAGTTCGTGCACCTGGGATAGGTCCTCATGCCACTGCTAGCACGCCACAACAGATCAAGACACACAACTGTCACCCACATTCAAAGGGCCTAGTTTGGTCCATTCTGGTTCCCCAGCTGTCAGTCCATAGTCTGTGAGCTCCCACTAGCTCGAGTCAGCTGTCTCTGTGGTTTTCCCCATCATGCTCTTGACCTCCCTTGTTCAGATGATTCCTCCTCCCTCTCTTCAGCTGAACTCCAGGAGCTCGGCCCAGAGCTTGGCTGTGGGTCAGTGCATTTGTGAAGCACAATTTTAAAGAAAATAAGCATCTAAACATAAGATGAATTCTATGTAATATTAAAAGAACATTAAAGGAAGTTTTTTGGCACATGCTGCAATGTGAGTGAGCCTTGAGAAAACAATGCTGAGTAAAAGAGAGAAATCATGATGAGCTATGGTGGCACATGACTTTAACCCCAGCACGCAGAAGGAAGAGGCAGGTGGATCCCTGTGAGTTTGAGGTCAGCCTGGTCTACAGAGCAGGTTCCAGGAGAGTTGGAAATGCATACAGAGAAACCCTGCTGTAAAATAATCCTTCTGCATACTGTGAATATGCATTACTCCCATTGGTGAAGAAGGAACCTGATTGACTTATAGCAAGGCAGGATAAAGTTAGGTGGGACAATCAAACTGAGGATACTGGGATGAAGAAGGGTAGATTCAGGGAAGATGCCAGCCGGCCACCAAGGAAGCAGGATGTGTAGAAAATAAGGTAACAAGCCATGAGCCATGTGGCGAAGCATAAATAAGAAATATGGATTAATTTAAATGTAAGAGTTAACTAGTAACAAGCCTGAACTATTGGTCAAGCATTTATAAGTAATATTAAGCCTCTGTATCAGTTATTTGGAAGGAGGAGGTTTGGACAGAACTGTCTACAAAATCCTGTCTTGAAACATCAAAAAAATTATTCACAAAAAAAAATATACTATATGCATATACACATATGTTTTGTATATCCATATACCATTTGCATATTCATATATGTATATATACATATATGTAAAATATATGGAACAATCAAGTTCATAGCGACAGAGAATGGCATACTGACTGTCATGGCTCAGGGAAGCAGGGAAGATGCTCCTAGGGTTTAAGTGTGAGATGGCAAGAGTTCTGGAAATGCCTTGCACAAACATGAATGTATTTAATACTACTGAAATATATACTATAAGGTTAATATACCGAATGCTGTGCCTATTTTACTAGTTGTATTTATTTGTTTGTTTGTTTTAAGACAGGGTTTTTGTGTAACAGTTTGGTTGCCCTGAAATTTGCTCTGTAGGCCAGGCTGGCCTTGAACTCAGAGATCTGCCTACCTCTGCCTCCCAACTGTTGAGTTTAAAGGCACGAGCCATCACTGCTCAGCTTACTAGTCATCTTTAAATGCCCTCCCCAAGAAGTTGGTCTTGGGAGATTTCAATACCTCTAACCCTACTTCATTCTTCAATGGTCCTAATCTCATCTTTACACCAGGTCCTTCATTGTAACTGAGTACCAGGTTCCAATACTGCTGTAACCAAGCCTCTCTAGTCTTGATTGAAAATTCTGTTATAATTTGACCTTGAATTGAACATCTGCTTCCCAAAATGTGAATGCATACCATATGAGACTATCACTTCCTTAAAACTCCTCAAATCTAACACTTCCATAGGAATCTTGCATAGCTTTGTGGATACCCATCGTCTGTCAGTTCCTGTAAGGTGATTGGATAAAATTAGGGCTAATCATTTGAAGTCCTTGGACTGTTCCTCTCTAACTTATAATGCAATGTTGAGATTGGTTCTTTTTAAACTCCTGTCTAAATCTGGATATTTCTATGATCTGTTTTAATAAGCTTTCCTAAGACTTGTATCTTGGCACTCATATTAGCAACTTTTTTAGGGATAAAACAAGAACAGTCAAACTGATAATGTTTATAATTCACATTATGTAAATCCCTTCTAAGTTAATTATCTTCTCATATAATCGTCCCATTTAAACCATTCATTGTGTAATCACACAGAGACCTACCTCCCTTCATTGTAATAGTGTTTCCAATTTTTTCAATGTGGGGAAAAATGTTCTCTCTTTTTAACTTTTTTTTAAATTTCCCCCTTTAAGAATTCCCAATTGTCTGACCTAATCTATTGACAATGGCGATGAAGATGATGAAGTATGAGCCTGATTGTTGCTTCATAGAACTGTAGAAGCCCGAGCCGATAGTCAAGACAGTGACCTAGTTTGGCAGAAGCCAAGGAGGGAGTCCTGGAAAAGCCCACAACCCACCACAAGAAGGAGCCCACTGTCTGAAAAATGCACACAAGGGATTGTGAGGAAGAAACACGTGCAGCGGGAGCTGCCTAAATCCAGACCCAACTGATAGTGAGGATGTAACTCCAGCAGTGTTTGGAGCCCAAGTACCTGTGGAGTTTTTCTTTAGAGAGGCTACAACAGAAAAACCCAGACCAGCTCAGAGGGCTTGGAGGGAGGGGTAGAACCCAGCCAACAGGGTGGTGACTCAGGCCGTGTGCAGCTCCGGCCTTTGTCAGCAGCTGCAAAGTCACAGGGAAGTGGCTTTTTCGTGAGTTTGTGCCCCATGTTGGGTGCCAGATGAAGACCGATTCTAATTAGTCTTAATAATAAAAACCTGGAGTCAGATAGTGGGGTAAAAGCTAGTGGCTAGCTCCACCCGATGATCTTCAGGCAAGCTTTGTTTGTCAGAACACAAAGTATCACTACAGGAATTCTCACCATACCTGGCTGTCCTGAACTCGCTCTGTAGACCAGGCTGGTCTCCATCTCAGACATTCTTCTGCCTCAGCTTTCTAAGTTCTGGGATTAAAAGCACACCCTGCTATGCCAGGCCAGACTTCTTCTTCTTCTTCTTTTTTTTTTTTTTTAATATAGGCTATTTAGCCTTAGGTATTTAACAGGACCAGTACAACACTGCAAACCGTAGACCCGTATCTATTTATTAACCTATTTAACATTAACTAATTAATTTTAGACAGGGCCTGTCTATGTAGCCCTGGCTGTCCTAGAACTCACTGTGTAGACTAGGCTGTCCTTGAACTCACAGAGATCTGCCTGCCTTTGTCCTGGATGCTGGGCTCAAAGGTGTGTGCTACCATGCCTGGCTAATTTTAGGATTTATTGTTCATCCTCTAGCACATACACACATCATGACTTCCAACTACACCACCGCCCAGCATGTTTTGTTTTTTTGTTTTTGTTTTTTTTCCCCCTAAATTACACGTGTCTATCTGTGTGTGTGTATGGACAATTGAGTGTGGGTGCCCTCCTTCTGGGGCCACGAGGTTGTGAGGCATCCAGTGTGCATGATGGGACTTGAACGCAGGTCGTTCAAAAGCAGTGTACGATCATAACTACTGAACCATCTCTCCAGTCCCTTGCTTACTTAGTTAAAAAGAAACATATACGTTACCATAGCATTTATCCCGCAAAACAACATTTTATACAGGTGGAGGGGTTCCTATGCTACGGATTTCAGGCATCCGCTAAGGTCTGGGAATGGCAAAGCATAGCTCCAGAGACTGCACTGTTCTAGACGGCAAAACCTGCCAGTCCGCTTCAACAGCAGCTCGTGGAACTGGAGTCTATCAGAAGAAATTTGTCAGAATGTTCTCTCAATTCTGAGCTCTGAAGCTCTGAACTACCTCAGGGCTTCCTGTGTGACAAGGAAGTACTCTGCCCTTGAACTATGTCCCCTTCCCTTGGTTGTCTGAGACAGGGTTATACTAGCCGCTCCTGCTAGCCTGGAACTAGAAACCGAATTCTGACTCTGAACTCACCAACCTCTCCCTTGGTTCCTACTCCTGGTGGCTCTATCATTTTTTAAAGGTCACCTTATCTTGGCGGTAATCAACCGGAGTCTTCTAATTATCTGATAGCGACCCTGACGTCTGTCCGGGTTGCACCCAAGGGTAACGAACACACTTGGAAGCAGAAGTCGGAGACCATCAGTGTAAGTTGGAGGACAGTCTGGTGTACAAAATGAATTTCAGGTCAAGGCAGCTACATAATGAGGCAGTGTTTCAAAGAACCAGAAATAGGTCAGGAGAGATAGCTGGTGGATAAAAGCGCTTGCCATCAATCCTGATGGTCCTAAGAGCCACAGTGTGGAGGGAAAGAACTGATGTCCTCTGACCTCCACATACATCCAAGTGGTGTTCTCTCTCTCTCTTTCTCTCTCTCTCTCTCTCACACACACACACACAAACACACACACACTTGAAACAATAAAATGAGATGAATAAAATATGATCATTTTTAAATTTTGATTTACTTCTTCATAGTTAAAGTTCCAAATTCACTCCTGGCTGATGCTATCAATATAAATTCCATATCTAACTACCAGGAAGTTTCAAAGTTCCACTAGTCAAAGCATAAAACAGACTTCACTTGAAACTTAAAAAAAAAAGTTTGTTCCATGTGCCTTTATGTTTCTCCCCCACAAAAATGGGTGGAGATGACATTTTAACAATTAAACGCTTAACTGTTAAATATTTCTAATTCTCTAAGTGTCCTTAAAGTCTGCCGCAATACCGCTATTTAAAAAAATATTGCCTTAGTACATGCCCCAATCGTTCTATTTCTTGTCACACTGGTCGTGATTATATATTTAAGTGACCACCTTTCTCACCACACTCAAGAAGGTGCTGGGAACGCGGGGACTTCCAGTGAATGACTCATTACAAGACGCACGTTTCCCTTGGTGTCCTTCACCTCAAGCTGACCACGAGCCCCCTCGGCGGTGGCTGGATGATATCTAACAACCTTGGGTCGTCATTTTGCGGCCTCCACGTTGCTCCCTTGCAAAATGAGAATAATTCGTACCTGCCTCCAAGGGCTGCAGGGAGGAGCCAGGCGATGAGTGGGAAAGTATCGCAGCAGACATTAGTTAATCCACTCAACATGTAACGGTCCATTAAGCTACTAGGCCCGCTATTACAGTGCCACAGTGTTTCTCCCGCAGGTCGTGGCCTAGGACGTGTGCCCCGGGCAGGATCTCGCCCCTGGGCTGGTCTCCAACCAAACGCCGGGTAGTGGCCTTATTAAAAATGGCGCAGGAGGCTTCAGTGGCGAGTGCGGCGGCGCGGACTCGGCGTGCCCTCTGACCTGCTGGCAGCGGGCGGGGAGGGGTGCCGGGTGCGGCCATATTGGCTGTTGTCCTGTGAGGGGAGCGGCGGCGGCGAAGGCGGCGGCGGCGGCGGCGGCGCGAGGGGAGCCAGCGAGCGGCGGAGCGGCGCGGAAGGCGGCATGACGCGGAGGCGGAGCAGGCCGAGCGGCGGCGCGGGCCGGCGGGAGCGGGCGCGGGCCGCGGGGCTGCAGAAGCCCCAGGCGCCCGAGCCGCAGCCGCCGCCAAGCCTGGAAGCTGGAGCGGGTGCAGGGCCCCCGGAGGCGCCTGCCGAGCGGGATCGCAACAGCCCCAGGGAGGAGGACGAGCCCAAGCTGGCTCCAGGCCCTCAGGTAGGAACGAGCAAGACGACTCCGACTGCTCGGCTGCTTTCACCTCCCCGGAGCGGGAGCGGGAGTGGGGCGGGATTGGGCATGGACACACTATCGGGCTGGGGCCAGATCCCAAGTCCGGCGCAGACGCTTTCAGTCCCCTTACCGGGAATGGAGGCTAGACCCCTCTCCAGAATCAAAGCTCAGCCTGCCCTCTTGCGACCCGTGTTCAGCCCCTACTCCGGAGCTAAACGTTCTGGCCATCCGGGCCGCTGGGACTGGCGTAGGTCCTGAGACCACAGCCCGATTGTCTGCCCCCCACTTCCCTTCTGACCCATCCGATTCCCCCGGCCCCTAAGAGATCATCTCAGGGCGCTGGAACCTCGGGGCTGCAGCCTGGGTGCGCCCCCACTCCCGCCCCCGCCCCCAGCAGCTTCGTTCCTCTCCCAGCACTGTCTGCAGCCACTACCCTCAACAGCTGTACCTCTGCATCTGCCTTCTGGGACCTCCCCCCCTTTCCCCACCCAGCAGAACAGTTGGAGCAGACAGGCAGGCTGCCCCAAAGACTGTTAGAACAACTCCGCCAAGGAGGAAACCCTTGTTCTCCTCCCTACCTCCTGTCCCGTAGGGTGTCCCCCCACTGTCCGCCCCCGGCCCTCGCCAGGCCCCTAGTTTGGTGAATCCTGTGAGAGTTAAGAGTACACCGGAGGATTCTCAAGCTTCCAGCTTGCCACCTGGAAGGTCACTTTCTTCTGAGCGAAAGAGAGAACAGGAGAGGCGGGGGCGGCGGGGGCCACAGTTGCTCAGGGAGGGTTGTGGCACCCGGGGCTGGGTGGCTTGCCCTAAGCTTGCTCTGACAAAAGAGTTTTGAGTTGGTTTTTTGGCTGAGCCTGCCGAGGAAGGCAGGCCCCTGCAGGAGTCTTGGAGGGTCGGATGCAGCGCCCGGATGAGGATGAGGCGTGGCGGAAGATGCGTTTGGCTCTGCAGACACTGCATCGGGCAGCAGGGGACTCTGGGAGGCTGGTGCAGCCTGAAGGCATGGCTCTTGACAGCCTT
This sequence comes from Alexandromys fortis, assembly GCF_014885135.2. Lineage (NCBI taxonomy): Eukaryota > Metazoa > Chordata > Mammalia > Rodentia > Cricetidae > Alexandromys > Alexandromys fortis. Next base: position 35,081,732 of record NW_026067927.1, on the reverse strand, counting down.
CTAGTAGAGTCTCTGGAATTGTGCATGTGAGTGGGGATGCCATTTGGGGTACCATTCCTGGAAAGCTTTCCCTGACCTCCCCATATACCAAGTGCCCTCTGTGTCCACAGCCCTCTTTGCTCCCCTCTGGTGGCACCACTCCTTCTGGGATGAAACTTGTTGGTGTGTCTGTCCCACACACTGAACTGTAAACACAAGGGCCTCGAGGGTGCCATGTTTGTGATCCTCGGTCCCTATCCCAGGCTTTGCCTTTACACAGTAGCACTCATTAGATGACTAGAAGGAGAATCAGCCCAGAGTCTGTGCCTAGTGCAACCCAGTTTTGATGCTGGCCTCCTTTGTGTCTCGTATCACGGTGAGAAGATTTTTAATTAATGAAAATGCCACAGCTTCTTGAATGTCAGAGCCTCCCCATCATCCTGCCTTGTAGCCTAGTCAAATAAGACTAAGAAGGTAGACTCTGCCTCTGCTGGGTCTAGCTTTCAGCCAAACGTCACTTCCCCTTCTAACCTATTGTGATCACCCCTACCAAAAGTGCTATTAGCTAGAAGAGAGGGCTGTGAAGCTGTCTGTTGTCCTCTTTCGTTCCCAACAGATAGAGAATACTTCAGGTTACTGCCCCATAGAGAGACCAGAAAGTTGGGATAGTGTCTTAACATTCAGTTTTATTGAAATACAGCTTTCCCTAAAATTACAGCCTTTATTAATTCTTCTGATCCAGGTTTTTATAGATTCTTATCTACTCATTCCTTTATTCCTGCCAGGCTGTTGACCCGCCTTCCTTCTAACCTTCCCAGCTCTCCTGTTTCTCCTCAGCATCTAGCACTAATACGATGTGTTAACCTCTAATACAGTTCTTTGTCTGCTTCCCTATGTAACTTGTAGAATGCAAGAGCCTTGTCAATCACTATCAGATCCCTGTTCCTAATGATTAACAAACATTAGTAAACAAACTAGAGGTATGACTACAGTTACTGTGTTTTTCAGATGGAGAAACAGAAACCCACAGCAATTAAATATTTACATAAATGATTCCCACTTAGAAGGCAAAAATCCAACAAAAAATTCAATCTTACAGTCTCAAGGGAACTGGAGCATCAGCAGATTGCTTTGATTTTGTCCCACTTTTTCCTGGGGTAGAGATGAGATTTGTGCCCTGTTCAAAAATGCCTGGTGTCAGGGTAGGGGGTTGGTCATTGCTTCTTTATTCACTGACATGACTTTCTTAAGGATCTTGGCTCCTGACCCCACTCAGCTCTGTCTGGATGTAGTGGATAAGGAGTGAAATTCAGTGTTAATATTACCTGCTGAACCAAATCCATGGGTGACAAATGAGACCACTTCCAGTCCATAGACTTATTCGAAGTCCCAAACTCATACACTGTTTTATTTTTGTTTGTAATCTTAATGTGAGCTGATATTCTGAAGCAAATGTGTGGCAAGGTATGGTGATTTGTGCCTGGAATTCTAGCACCTGGGAGGCCGAGATAGGAGGATAGCTTTGACTCAAAGCTAGCGTGAGCTACACAGGAAGTTGCAGGCCAGTCTAGGCTACATCTCCTGTGTCAGTAGCAATAAGGAAAAGATTTTTCATACTTGCACTTGTTCCTCTTAAAACCTAGAGTCTTGGTGAGCTGAACCCACATCTCTCCAAGCAGTCATCTGTAGTGTCTAAGTGACGCATGCTTCCCTCAGGTAGCCTGTGCTCCAGCCTCTAGGCGCTTCCCATGCCTCTTTATTCATTTTCATAACCTGTACACTTTTAGATACAAGCCCTTAAGTTATTTGGGATCCCAAAAGTTCTTTCAGTTGTTCTAGCTCACTACTAAATCTGGCCTGCTCACCCAAATTCCCCGACCCTTTTACTTCAAGATATAAAGCTTAAACAGGGGAAAAAAAAAAAAAAAAGCTTAAACAGGTGCTGCCTTACCAGCAAAGCATGGTAGTAAGGTAGAGGCGGGTCACCTCTGAAAACCTAGAAGCATTCCAGGGTGGCAGTGAGAGCTAGTTTACTGACTTGAGTTCAACCCCGCTTTTGCCCCTGCTTCGTGTCTTAGAGCTGGTTTCTTCCCTGTTTGAGCCTCATCAACAACAGAATGTGAAACAGCCTCTGTGCAGTCTCTTCTGGGTGACAGGAGCTGCACCAAGTAGCCAAAGCCAGCTTTATCATTCCTTCTACCTGCTGTTTGTAGTCTCACGCCATTCATCTGGTAGCCTGTTTGTGTGTTGGCACCCAGGAGGCTTGCTCAGGAGATTGAGTGGGCAGTAGTGAGCTCATTCTATCTATCCTCTCCCCCTTGGCTTTCTGCAGCACCCTGGGACAGTCAGTTTAGTGGAAAGGGCCTCCAAAGACCTGGTTCTTCCACTGCTCAGAGTAAATCTGTTCCCTTGAGAAACTGGCCGGGTGATCAGTCAGTATCTTTATTGAAACCATTTCTTTGTGTTTAATTCACTCAGCAAGCTTCGAAATGATCTCTGTAACCAGGGCCTTTGAGGCTCACAGAAGGCCAAGGTAGTTCCTATCCTCAGAACCTTCCCCTGGTGGCTCAGGCCTATACCACATCCATGGCCAGTAGGAGGAAGTGATATGAGAGCTAATCCTGCTATCTAGGTCTTTGTAAGCCAGAAAAGACCTTTTGGCTTACATAAAAATATCAATGACCTTTGAAGATAAAGGCTTGCCCATTCAGTTTTTTAAAAAAGTAATTTCCTTAAACTGTCTCAGAGTCATTAGTTTCTGCTAATAGATGGATGATTAAGGTCATAACACCTTCACTTGTTGTTTCTAAAGTTCTTTAGAGCAGGGACCATTTTAATTAAATCATGTTAGGGTATGTGTTATATCAGTGTGATCTTTATTGCTCAAAATATGATTGTTACAACCTTACCATGCCATTTAGTCTGCCAACACTGAGTGACCCTACAATGCCAGACTCTGGACTAATTGCAAAATCAGAAGTGAGTGAAACCTGGTTCCTGTCTTCAAGGATCTTATACTGTATAGTAACTGCTGTGGTACCAGAGAAGGTGCCGTGTCCTACATCCCCTTAAGTGGCCTTTGGAAGCATTTCAGCCCTCGTGGTTTGTTTATCCCGTCATAAAGGTGACAGTAAATCCAGGTTTACTGGGTTAGTGACAGTAAATCCAGGTTTACTGGGTTAATGTTAGGAACCAACAATTCCTATCTGTCAAGCACTTAGCACAATTGTAGCTATAATTGTAGGTGCTTGCTGTCTGGGATCTCAAAACATGGTAACCCAGGGAAAGCTGAAGCAGAGAAGCTCTTCAGAGCCTGTCTTCATGGTCGAATATTTCCAGAAAGTAAGGTGGGGAAATGAGGTTGCGTCTACAACAGTGGTTCTCAGCCTTCCTAATACTGCAGCCCTTGAATACAGGTCCTCATGTTGAAGTGACTCCCAACCATAAAAATATTTTTCTTGCTATTTTATAACTAATTTTGCTAGTTACGAATCATAATGTAAATATCTGCTATGCCGGATATCTGATATTCACACCCTATGAAAGGGGTTCTCCCCGAAGGAGTCACAATCCATGGGTTGAGAGTCACATTTGGAGAGCAGGAAGAGTCAGGCTGATGCTCCACTCAAGTGGTTTGGGCATCGAGGAGTCAATGAAGTGTGTTAAGCAGGAGGGCAGACTTGATGTGGTAAACCCTCTGTGATACTGTGTGACAAAGTGATTCTCTCTCTAGTCCATGTCTCCCTCATGCTAGCCCTAACTAATGTCCAGATCCTGTGTTCTTTGTTCAGCCCCATCCCAGACCTCCCCAGCTAGGGCTGGAGCCCACCCAGGATCCATTTTTGGATTGTTCTAGGAAATGCTAAGTATGGCTGGATCTGGGAGCTGCTAACTTGAGGAAACCTAGCATTGTGGGTTTTTTTTGTTTTATTTTTTAAAGGGCTGGAGGCTTGAAGATATAGCTCAATAGTAGAAAACTTGCCTAAGTTTAAGGCCTTGGGTTTGGTCCTTAACATCACTTAAAAAAACTAAAACAGGGACTGGAGACTTGGCTTGGGGGTTAAAAACAAACACTGCTCTTCCGGAGAACCTGGATTCAATTCTCAGCATTCACATGATGGCTCACAACCATCTGTAACACCAGTTCCAGGGATCCAGCACTTTCTTTTGGCTTCCATGGGCACCGGACACACATCTAGGCAAAACATATGTTGCAAGGAGAGCGGGGGTCCCTTTGTTTGTCCCGGCTGCCCATCTAGCTCTGTCAGTAGAGCATGAGACTCTTAATTTCAGGGTCGTGGGTTTGAGCCCCACGTTGGGCACCAGGTGTGCTGGGAGTTATGGCGGTCAGACGCTTAAAAGAAATCCCACACTAGCTCAGAAATAAGAAATAGGCATTTATTAAGGGGTAAACTCACAAATCAGAATTCTCCACTTGACTGGTTGAATCATGCGACCCAAAGGAGCAGCCGACCAGCATGGCACGGAGCAAAGGGAATGAGCGGGGAATGAGTGAGAAGGGGTGTGAGAAGTGGTTCATGTGCTCGGCTTCCCTGTGAATAGTAAGAAAGGCCATGCCCCAGTAGGCGGGCTAATACAAGCTATAATGTTTCCTGCAACATTAATATGCTCATATACACACAGAAAGAAACTGCCTTTCTCCACTTCTTCAGTTGTTGACTTAATAATATTCAGCTGCTAGTTTCCTATTGTTTATTAGCCTACTGTGTGCCTCTGCTGAATAATTGGAATACAATGATTCTTGAAACACTTTGCCTGTCCTTGGAAATCCCGTGGTGTTGTAGAAATGACAGGTATTGTGAGCTACAGCCATGCATGGTGGTTCATGCCTGTAATCCCAGCACTTGAGGCAGAGGCAGGTGGATTTCTGTGAGTTTGAGACCAGCCAGGGCTACATAATAAGACCCCGTTTTTTTGTTTTGTTTGTTTAAGATAAGAGATCACCTCTGTTTTAAAGAAATACGAAAGAGCATAGGGCAGTCCAGAACAGAGCCCTGTTCAATCTGACCATGTACTTGGAGGATTTGAGGAAAAAAGAGGCGGTGCATTGTGTAACTGGGGAGGGGAGTATTTAATGGTCCTTCACAGGCAGGTAAGAACTAAGGAAAGGCAAGCTTGTGTACTAGGAAGGGTTGAAGTTGTCGCTTCTATATCATTCTTATCGTTTACAGTAGGTGACTGTTAGCTGAGTAGCAAGAGGGACATGCTGCAGTTTCATAAGCCGTCTATCTCCCTTTCCTCCAGCCAAAACTCTTGGCTCCCTTTTTGACCACCCTCTTTAGAATGAAAGTAGGTATTTCTATTCTGAAAAGGGGTGTGGGGAAACTAAGGCAGGAAAAAGGGCCAGAGGAACTGCAAACACTAAAGGTCTTTATTAGGAAATGAGGGCCATGTTGTATAACATGGGGGTTCAAAATGCCTTGAAGGTAACTGTTTAGTCCTCTGTCCTGTGCTTCAAGTAATCCATTTGGTTTGGGCAAGTCTCACTTAGTAAGTTTCCCTGTCATTTCTTCCAGGGCAGAAGAGGAAAGAAACTAACGGGTATTGAGCACCTACTGTGTGCCAGACCCAGGCCAGGTACTTTACATAATTTATTTCCTTCTGTCCTCACAACTCTGTGAAGTGTGGTGTTATTCCCATTTCATAAATCGAGAAACCTGAGACTCAGAGAATTTGAATTGTGTTCTGAAATACTGAAAATGGCGAAACAGTGATTTGAGCTTAGAACCATGTCTCCAAAGTTCATGCTCTTCCTTGTGAGAGACCTGTCCTGGAGTTAAGGGTAGTAAAGCAGCATTGACCCAAGGATTCAGTTGGGCCTTCTCTTGGCTACTTGTTTTGAAGCAGCTCGAGTGGATTGGATAGGCTGCTAGGGTCGCTAGGGTCGCAGACGCAGCCCCACTGCTGTCCTAACTCAGCTTGTACAACCAGGGAAGGTTTTCTACCAGTTGACCGCACAGCATGAAGCTGTTTTCTATCTCCTAGAAGGGCCACACCTGAGTAAGAATTGCAGTAGAAGTTCCAGACCACTGAGGTGGGGTTGCTCAGCCTCTAGAGCATGAACTGCAGCTCTGATTTCTAGAATTCTGAGTCTTAGCTCTGGCTGCCATCTTATCAGAGCCATGCCTTCAGTATAACATTTCAGCAAAGGAACTAGGGTTGCCGTTTTAAATTCCATTCTTGATCTTAAGTAGCTGAGACATTGAGCTGAAAGGGCATTAAAATTCCATTTATTTAATACCTGCTATGTAACAGGCAGCAAGTCATATGTGGTTTCTGAATATATGTATATGGTCAATAGCAGTCCGTACCACAGGAATATGGCACATTGTGACAGGTACCATCCTAGAATTCCCTTAACTTAGCTTAGTACACAGTTCCCTTGACCTTTGACTTGGGTCTTACAGGATGCTAGGAATTTACCAAGGGCTTTTCCAGTGTGTAGCACAGTGGTTGACATAGAAATTTCAGCTGCTATTGTCATCTACTTTGCCTTGGTGTCAGGAAAGCTCTTAGAGTTTGGTATCTTGAGAGGAGAGTACTCTCATGGGCTATTTCAGAATAGAATTTGGAAGCTGTTGCAGGGCAGCTGGATAGATACAGCTGTATCTTGGGAAATCTGGTGCAAACATATATGAACTCTTGGGACTGGGAGGAACTCTTAGGAGAGTGAGACTAGGCTAATGTTGAAAATCAGTCTAGCTTCATAACAGATTATGGCACCTGCTGGTCTGTTGATCAGGGTTATTTTCTGACACTTGCCAAACTGTGGACAGAAAGGCCAACGTGAAAAACTGAGTCATGCCCCAAAAGCTGTCCGGATACACCACAAGCCATATAATTGTTGACAAGGATTATTGCCTAGTACATAGTAGGTCCTGGGTTTGATCTCCAGTACTGGAAAAAATAATAATAATTTAAGTTACCACATTAACATGAATTGCAGTTTTTATTAAAAATAATTATTTGGGGCACAGTGAGATAGCCCAGCAAGTAAAGGCATTTACTGCTAAGCCTGAGGACCTGAGCTCAATCCCTGGGACCTACATGGTGGAAGGAGAGGAGGACATGTGAAAGTTATCCTCTGATGTCCACAGACATGGTACAGTGTATGTGCCCCTGTGCATGTATACTCATATATACAATAATAAGTGTGCTATTTTTAAAAATAATAACTATATATATGTATATATATATATATGTATTTAGTTTTTTGAGACAGGGTTTCTCTGTAGCTTTGGAGCCTGTCCTGGCACTAGCTCTTGTAGACCAGGCTGGCCTAGAACTCACAGAGATCCGCCTGCCTCTGCCTCCCGAGTGCTGGGATTAAAGGCGTGTGCCACCACTGCCCGTTATATATTTATTTTTATACATTGAATAGAAAATGTTCCTGTTCTAATTTTTGCAAACTTTATTTTAATAAAGTAAACTTGGGGAAGGAGGCTTGCTGTGTAAATGTGAGAATCAGAATTTGAATCCTCAGCACTTGAATGAAAAGCTACTATAGTCATATGTACTTGTAACCCCAACCAGAGCTGGAGGTGGCAGTATGTGAAGACAAGAGGATTGCCGAAGCTTCCTGGCCCACCAGCCAGTTTAGCCAAAAACGACTAGCTTCAGGTTCAGTAAGAGAACCAAGTTCAAGGATATAGGCAGAGAGTGGTAGTGGTTACACACATCCACATCCCCCCCCCCCCCACACACACACAGAATAAAGCTGGATTCTCAGGTTGGAGATGTAGTTCAGATGGGAGAGTGCTTGCTTAGCCTGCACAAAGCCATGAGTTGGTTTTTGTATTCATTTTACATTAAAAATTTTATTGTCTGGGGCTGGAGAGATGACTCAGAGGTTAAGAGCACTTCCAGAGGTCCTGAGTTCAATTCCCAGCAACTACATGCTGGCTCACACCTGTCTGTAATGAGATCTGGTGTTCTCTTCTGGCAGGCATGCATGCAGAACACTGTATACATAATAAATAAATCTTTTAAAAAAATCCATGGTTGTACATAACTTTAATTGAAGAGGGAGGTGAATCTTTGATTTTGAGGACAGCCTGGTCTACATAGTGAGTTCCAGACCAGCCAAAGCTGCATGGTAAAACCCTGTCTCCAAACAAAAGTAAAAAAAGTAATATGAGCTGGGTGATGATGGTGTATACCTTTAGTTCCAGCACTCAGGAAGCAGAGGCAGGTGGATCTCTGTGAGTTCTAGGTCAGCTTGGTCTACAGAGTGAGTTCCAGGACAGCCAGGGTTGTTACATAGAGAAACCTTACCTTGTCTCAGAAAAAAAAAAAAAAAAAATATCTGTTGTGCATCTACATTTCAGATAGATCCTTTCCAGTAATAATTCAGTGAAATCATGCTTTAGTCATTTGGAAAGTGAATTTCATTTATCATGCCAAAAAAGTAACATTTATTAATGACACACTGATTTCCTCAGACAAGTATTGAAACACTCTAAAACTCATGGTAAGTGATACAAGTTTTCCAGAATTCCAAGTTGTTTTGTTTTGTTTCTTGTTCTTGAGATAGATTCTCACTCTGTAGCCCAGGCTGGCCACAAATTCATGGTGATCCTCCTGCCTCACCTTTCTGAAGTGCTGGAACTAGATGTATGAGCCACCATGCCTAACTTTCAAACTTGAATTTTTGCTTGAAAGCTTGAATTTTTATTATTGGCCACAAATACTTGACTGTATTTCTTGAAGTAATAGACTTGTTTTGTTTATATATTTATTTTTTGAGAACAATATTTGCTAATACTCATGTCTGAATAGCAAGGACATTCTTTCAAGTTAAAACTGGTATTACATGAAGAAAAACAACAACTTTCCCTTTGATCTGCTTATCCAGGAAATGCTGGTTGCCTTAGCTTACTGCTTCTTGAACAAAGCTGGTAAGGAAGCAGAGACACTGGTTCCAGTGGTCCACATCCCAGCTTCCTCTGCTCTGCTCTGGGGATGTGCGCCCTATAGCAGGATTCCCTGTGAGCAGCACCACTCTATGGAGACTCTGGCTTCACTTGAAGAGTGAGACCATTACCCTGAAAAATAAAACCAACAGAAGCACTAGAATTTTTCCTTCTTTATGTTTTGCTTAAGACTAAACAAACCTATACCCCAGAGACTCTGAAATTTAATCTAAGGTGAGTGGGAACAATTAGTTTCTGCTCAGGGATTCTGGGTCTAAGACTTAGTTCCATGAGCCTTTGTGAAGAAAAAAATGCTGAGTGTTTTCATCCACTTGATGACCATGTTTTGTTCAGGGATAACAATAGAAGCTTTGAGAACAGCAAGTTGGAAGCCTAGGTTCACTGATTCAAGGCATAAGGGGCCATGTTTGCCAAAATTTAAAAAAATAACAGGAGATTGCAGTCAGAAGAACCCCTAACCAAAAGCTTTTCTCAGCCATAGCATTGATTAGAAGGACCTGTAGCATTTCTAGGTCTTGGGATTCTTACTACCCTGTAGTAATAAGTGCGGCGGGGCTGCGTCCCCAGCACCCTGGCCACATGGCTAGCTTATGCCCCAAAATAACAACACACAAACTGTATTCATTTAAACACTGCTTGGCCCATTTCTATCTAGCCTCTTCTAGGCTAATTCTAACATATTAATTTAGCCCATTTTAATAATGTGTGTAAGCACCCCAAGGTGCGCTTACCGGGAAGATTATAGCCTATGTCTATCCTGGGTCGGAGCTGCATGGGAGAGCCGAGCCTGGCGTCTCTGCTCCAGAGAGCAGAGCTGTCGAGTCTGAGCTCACTTCCTCTTCCTCCCAGCATCCTATTCTGTTTACTCCTCCCACCTATGTTTTAACCTATCAGGGCCAAGGAGTTTCTTTATTGCTTAACCAATGAAATCAACAGATTGATACATGACACTTCCACGTCACTACCCTTAGCAGTTAAAGCAGAGTTGTAGGGCCAGCAAGAGGGCTTAGTGGAAAAGATTTGTGGATTCCTGGACCCACATAGTAGAAAGAGAGTCTGACCCTGAAAGTTGGTCTCCAGCCTTCAGCCATGTGCATACACACACACACACACACACACACTGAATGTAATTTAAAGTTGGAAAGATGGCATGGTGGTTAAGAATGTGTACTGTTCTTGCAGAGGACCTGAGTTTGATTCCCAGCTCCCACGTTAGGGTGACTCACAACTGCCTATAATTATCTACAGTACCTCTGGCTTCCAAAAGCACTTGTAAACATACATATAATTAAAGATAATAAAATAAATATTTAAAAAATAAATAAAAATTAAAGCAGAGATGAAAATATCAGAGACAGTCAGGTATGGTGGCTCACACCTGTAGTTGTAGCACTCAGGAGGCTGAGACAAGAAGATTGTGAATTCCATGGCAGCCTGGACTATATAATGAGACACCCACCTTGGGTTTTTCTAGACAAGGATTTCTCTGTGTAGCCCTGGCTGTCTTGGAACTTGCTTTGTAGACCATCCAGGCCTCAAATTCAGAGATCTGTCTACCTTGGCCTCCCAAGTGCTGGGATTAAAGGTGTGTGCCACCACACCCAGCTGAGATCTTTTCTTAAAACAAGAAAAGAAACATAAAATCTCCTCACCCCATAGCACATTGGGGCTTTGGGGGCAGCCACTCCAAATTGCATGGTCCTGAAAAGTATACTGAACTTAAGAGAGCACCGTGGATAGCCAGTTCCTAGTGTAGACTCGTTAGGAACGAAACATCCAAAGAGCCTAGTTTATAAATTAAGTACTTACTGTCTTGATCCTTTTAGCTGAATGTTTTTTTCTATTGTCACTTAGCCCTCTGGGCAATGCAGATGGTGTCCCTGCTTCAGTTAAAGCTTAATTAGCTTTCCATGTCCGCTTCTTCCTTTACTAGGAAAGACAGCCTGCCCTATAGAGTGACTTTCATTAATGGCTAGTTCATTTATTTTGTGGCTTACTTTAGCGCTACAAGGAGTCACATTGTTTCCTTTGCTGGGAGCACACTGTAATCATTGAAGACTGCAGGCTCCCATTTTTTTCCCTGTTTGAAGTTGGAACCACACAGGTAGAAAGGGTGGGATAGAGAGGTGAGGACCTACCTGCTCTATAGCAAGCAGTTCTCAGGGATGGTCTCACCAAGGCAAGCTATGATGCCATGAGGATACTTCACAGATCTGCACTTTGCTGCACTGTCTGCACCCAAAATGAAGCTGGGCATGGTGGCACAAGCTTTTAATCCGAGCACTTGGGAAGGCAGGAGGATCTGTGAGTTTGAGGGTAGCCTGGTCTGCATAGTGAGCTACATAGAGAGACCCTGTCTCCAAATGAAAAAAAAAAAAAGACAGGAAAATAAATGAAATAAATAGCACAGTGTCCTGGATAGGCATAGAGAAAAATAAATGAAATAGCACAGTGTCCTGGATAGGCATAGGGCATAGAGAAAAATAAATGAAATAGCACAGTGTCCTGGATGGACATAGGGCAGAGAGGTGGTTATAAGAGAACTCTCTTAGATTGTCTAGAGCGTGTGGATTTGTCTGGGGCCTTTAAGGAAAATGGGGATAAAAGGCTCTTAAGTAGAAGACTCTTTATCAAAGGGAGAGGTAGGTAAGTGCAGAGTATTTCGGGGACTTAAGCATTTGATATTGTGGAGTTAAAAGCAGAAGTTAAGATGTTTAACGGAAACCAGGCATAGAAGTTTATGACTAATCCTAGCACTTAGACAGCTGAAGCAGGAGGATTGTTACAAGGGCAGCCTTGACTACAGTGTCAGATCTGTCGGTCCCCAACCCTCCTCCCACACACAAAAGCAATACCAAACAAGTCATCTTGCATTCATTGTATATGACAAGTTCTTATTTGTGTAAAATTCAGTGACTACATACTGTTTCCTTACTCCCTGTCATGGAGCATGTGCTACCTGTTTAGCACTGGTGGCGGCTCTTTATCACATTCCGTTCTCAAAGCTGACTCTGTAAATTAGGACTTAATCCCAAGTTAGATGAGCAGAGGAGTAGGTAGGACCGGCCAGTATCGTCCAGCTTTAAGTGATGGAGTGATGGTAGCTCAGGATGACTAGCAAAGCCAGTGTCCCCTGCACCACAGCACACCCACATGCAACAGTCACATTTGTCACATGCTCAGATTAAAGAATTCCATGTTTGGTTTTGAAAGAATATAGAAAACATTTTTTAAAAATGTATGTGTATGAATGTTTTACCTGCATGTATGACTGTGCACCATGTGCATGCCTGGTGAGAGCAGAGGCCAGAAGAGGACATTGGGCACCCTGGAAATGGAATTAAGAGATGATTGTGAGCGTCCATGTTGGTGCTGGGAATCAATCCCAAGTGCCCCAGAAGAGCAGCCGTTGCCATCTGTCCAGCCCTGAGAGATCTCTGAGAAGGCAGTCTTTGTACTGTGGGGTATTCATTATGCAATTCAATTATTGTTCAAAACCATTAATTAGCCAGCATGATAACACATGCGTTCAGTCTCAGCATTTGGAAAGAAGAGGCATGTGGATCTCTGAGTTCAAGACCTGTCTGACCTACATAGTGACTTCCAGACCACGCTTGGGCTACATAGACCCTGTCTCCAAAAAAGAAAAGAAAGCCTCACAAAAACCCAACATTTTTAAAAACCCTGTTTGTTCTACTTTATAGACTGTAAAGAGATTTAAATACGTAGGACCTGGTTTTGATCTCTAGCACTGAGAGAGAAAAGATTTATTTAAAGAAGATTTTCATTCTTTTCAAAGTATTTTTCATGGCCAGACATGCTGGCTCATGCCCATAATCCCAGCACTTAGGAATAGATGCAGGAAGATGAAGACTTCAAAATCACCCTTTGATACATGATGAGTTCAAAGCCAGCCTGAGCTTCATGAGACCCTGTCTCCAAAACTAAAACAAAGAAGAAAACCCAGCAACAACAACCCATGTAATGATTTTAGGATGCTCATGCCCAGGTGAGACAAGAGCTATTGTGAAGCTCCCCCATCCTGCTGTTGCCTGTGGCACTCTTGCTGTTCACTGGGAACAAAGTCCTGCTTCTACCTGCACTGACTACAACTCATCTGACCGCTTTGAGAAATGCCCTAGGTACTGTTCTCAGAAAGTGCCCCTTTGGGGCCTGTGAGACGGCTTAACAACTACAGGAGCCTACTGCCAAGCTTGACAGCCTGAGTTCAACCCCCAGAATTCACATGGTGGAAGGAGAGCAACTTCAGCAACTTGTTCTCTGAACTCTACACGGGTGCCCAAATGTGCACACACATACACACAACATATAAATATTTGCATTAAAAAAGTCCTCCTTTGCCTTAATTTCTCAAATCATTTTCCTCCATCATCTTTCCATGCTTGTGGGATGGCAGATGAGTTAACATTAAGCAGCTGCCTTTTACACCATGACAGCCTCTTGGCAAAGTGTTTCGGCTTTGTCTTTTATAGATTCTACTGTAAAATGTCTTCTCTGGCCTCTTTTCCATATCCCTTGCACTTCCCTAGTGTTTCATTATGCTCCTGGTGTCACTTCTGGTTCCTTTCTTTTTTGAGAAACCAGGGACTCAGGTTAGTGTGATGGCAGCATGGCAGACTTAAGGATCTTCTGATGCCAACTCCTTGTGAGAAAGTGATGTCACATGAAACAGCAGTGGCACCCCTTACAAATGCATTACCTAGTGGAGGGTAAATCTGAAAGTTATGCAGAGTTGTGGAGCAAACCACCATGCAACCTAGTGGCTTAAAACAGTACCATTTACTATCCTGAGTCTACTGCTTGGTGGGTATTGCTGCTGCTCTTAGCAGACCTGATTGCAGCTGGGCTCATTCACAGATCTCATCAGCTGACTTTTTCCAAGTCCTTCCTATGGGACAGGAGTCTGGCCATTCCCTCATGGTATGGCAGAGGCACAAACAAGATCATGGCAGGCCTTCCATGCAAAGATACAAGAAGTACATAGACTATTCAGATTGGTGCTGTCAGCATAGCTGCAGGAAGTGACGGGGCCATGTGCAGTATCAGTGGAAGGAGACTAGAGTTGGAAAATAGAGAAAAACCATTAATTGGGGCTATAAGTATAGTTAGGTTTCCAGTTAGGACCCCAATATGAAAAGAAACTTTCAAACTTAGATGACTGAATCACATTTGTGTAGGGGAAGAAATAGACCAAGTAATGATCTGAGCTATGGCCTGTAGCATTCTACACAGCTCTGCAAGGTGGGTAGGAAGCAGAGCTCAGAGAAGTTAAATAACTTGCTCAAGGTCATCAGCTGATCCAGGGTGAGGCTGAGATGAGATTGTAAGTCTGTCTGACGTTCTAGGTTCTTTTCAGCACCCTTACTAAGAAGAGAAGAGCACCAGGGTCTGTCTTCTGCTTGTTTACTATGTCTACAAGCCCATCTCTAAAATCCCACTGCAGTCCAGAAACCACATGTCTGTTGTCCTTCCCGGTGAGGACTAGTCTATAGCCTGCATAGACCTGTGGCCCTTCCTAGGTAATTCAGAGGAGAAGCCACTTCTCTTTATTCTTTGATATTGAGGACATCTGAGCATGAGTTTTGGAGTCAGATTTACTGGGATTCAACCATGCACTAGCTCTGTAACCTTGGGCAACTCATTTAACTTCTTGAAATCTGTTTCTTCATCTTAAAAAAATGGGAATAAGAACACCTTGTTTGCAGAGCTGTTACAAGGACTAAAGCTAAATTATGTTTATAAAGTGCCTATCCCAGTGCCTGGCACGTAATAAGTGGTGTTATGAATACTGTTAGCATCATTTCTAAGGACAGCCTTTCCCCCTCCTGGGAACCCCTGTGTCTGTGTGTTGGACAGGTTCCCCCCACCTCCAGTCAGTCTGTGCAGACTTGTTGCCTGCTGTGTCACCGCGAGCGCAAAGGCTGGGAAGAAGGCCCTTCACAAAATGGACTGGTGTTGCAGGGTGAGAAGCTGCCCCCTGACTTCATGCCAAAGCTCGTGAAGAACCTCCTAGGCGAGATGCCTCTATGGGTCTGCCAGAGTTGCCGAAAAAGCATGGAGGAAGATGAAAGGCAGACAGGTCGAGAACATGCAGTGGCGGTAGGTAACAGCTGATAGGTGACACCTGAATGCAGGGCTGCTTCCTTCCAGGACGTCAGGCCTGTTTCCCCTGACCTCAGGAAGTTTCCCCTGACCTCAGGAAGCTCTGTCCAAGCTGCTGTGAGAAACCATCCAGCTGCACTTAGCATTTGCAAGTTGGTTTAGACCTGAGGGAAGAAGACTTGGGCCTGTTAGTGATGTAGGTAGATCTTGATCCTATGCTGTCACCTGATGCTGATACCGTCAGCCCTGAGGCTGTTTGGAAGGCCACCACTATGACAAAGATGAGTCAGAGGGTCTGAGATGTGCCTCAGTACGAAGCCATCAGTAATAGCTAGGAGCTGTGGAAGACTGGCATTTGTGAGCCATGTCAGCCATACTTCATGCTTTCCTTCCCTGTAGACTTTCATTTACTCTGAATCAATTCATTTTCAAAGCTCCTTGCTTGTGGCTTGAAATGTAGCTCAGTGGTAGAATGTTTGTCTTGTGTGTGCAAAGCTCTGGGACTCACTCCTTAGTGCTGGGAATAAAAAAGAAAGGAGGGTCAGGAGGATGTCGATGGAGCAGGGCCAGGGAGATGTCAGTGCTAATGCATCAAACACCTGCCACACAAGCTTGAGGACCTGAGTGTGAGTCCTCAGAACCCAGAGAAGGTCACATGTGGTAGTGCATGTCTTTAATCCCCATGCTCCTGCAGTAAAGTCGGAAGTGGAGACAGAATACTCTTTGGAAGTTGGTTGGCCAGCTTCTTGCTTATACAATGACAAACCAACAAGGAGACCCTGTTTGAAACAAGGTGGAAGGTGAGGACCTGCATCCAAGGTTGCCCTCTAACCTCCACTTGTTCACTGTGACACATGTGCACGTGCACTTACACCTGTATGAACACACATCATACACATACACAGGTATTCATCATAAACAGAAGAAAGGGCTGGGTGTGGTGGCACTCACCTTTAGTTCTTGCGCTTGGAAGGCAGGGGCAGGCAGATCCCTACATAGTGGGTTCCAGGACAACCAGGGCTACATAGAGACTAGAAATAGAAATAAAAAATAAATGAAAGACTCAGGCTAAAGATGGTTAAGAGCTCTGGGGTTTTGATTCCCAGCACCCAGATGGTGGCTCATCAACTGCTATAATTCCAGTCTTAGGGGATCAGATGCCTTCTGGCCTCTGTCTGCATATGGTGCACAGACATAACATTCAGGCAAACACATAAAATAAAAATAAAGTCTCAAAAATTTTTAAAATAAATGGAAGGAAGAAGGGGGTGGAGGAGCATGAGTGCTAAACCACACTTGTGATTCATGACCTTTCGTCTTGTTGGCAGCCCTCATACTCACAAACGGCCCATGTTCATAGACAGGCTTTGCCCCATGAGAAGCTCTTTACCTGCTATCCACACAGCCATGGAACTGAGAACACGGTAGTCCCTTCCAAGTACTTGCTTGGCCCTTGATTATAACCCAGTGTGACTTGTGCTTATTGGTTCAGTCATAACCTGAGGGCCTTAAGGAGCAGGTCAGTTCCACGGTTTGACCATGAGCCTTTTTCTTTCTCCTTTCCAGATTTCCTTGTCACATACACCCTGCAAATCACAGTCTTGTGGGGGTGACTCTCATTCATCCTCGTCCTCTTCTTCATCATCCTCATCTTCCTCCTCTTCCTGCCATGGCAACTCAGGGGACTGGGATCCCAGCTCGTTCCTGTCAGCACATAAGCTCTCAGGCCTCTGGAATTCCCCACACTCCAGCGGGGCTGTGCCAGGTGGCTCACTTGGTAGCCCTCCTGCCATCCCTGGTGAGTCTTTAAGCTTCGGAAAGTACTGGGCCCCCTCTGTAAATAGCCATTTGCCTCTCTACTTTGACCCAGTCAGTAAGTAAACATGGACCTGTTCTGATGGCAGCAGGGACAACCTAGACCTTGACTGTCTCTGGAAGATCTGCAAGACTGTGGAGTTATAAAATGCTGCGCACAGGGGGGAAAAATGCCCTCATTGCTGTCATTGGCTTAACATTGGGTCCAGGAGAAGTCCTCATACTGTCTGAGGAGCAAGTGACCTAGGAAAGCCCTAGGAAGTGAGATTTAGATCATCTACACCTGCACTCTGTACCATTGACAACCTGAGCCACCCCTGCTTCCTTGGCTTTCCACACCTTGTCTACCTTAGGAATAGCTGTAGAGCACTGTATTTAACCACAGGAGACTGGCAGGTGGCATGCAGGCTACAGGAGTCTTATAAACTCAATACTAATGCTCAGAGACCCAGAGGGAAAATTTGGATTGTTACTGTCATAATTCTCAATGGAGGATGGAGTTCTTCAAAATGGTGCTGTTCTAAAGTTATGTAACTTGAATGCGTAACTCCAGTTATCTTGGTCCATGATGGAGTCACCAGAGCTTTTTCCTACTTCAGTCAGAGATCTGTAGCCTCCCAGGAGTCAGGTGTACATACCTTGGCTGCTTTGGTCCATGTGGCCCAGAGGCAGATCCCAAGGTTGCTATAGCTTTTTTTCTCAGGCCTAAGGAATGCCTAAGAGGAGGTAGCTCCTAGAGGAACCCAGAGAAACAGCAGAGATATTCTCTGTTCACTCCACAGCTGAGCCACAGCCTCCTTGGCTTGGGATTCTCAAACTTGTCAACAGACCTGCTATCCATGTCCTCTTCAGGGGCCTTATGCTGAGAGACTATGCCCTCTGGTCATAGTAAGCAGGATGATGTGGCAGTGAGCCTATGGGCTTTCCTTCCCAGGTCTGACCCCTTTTTCTCCCCTCCACCTACAGGTGAGGCTTTCCCTGTCTCGGAGCACCACCAGCACTCAGACCTCACTGCTCCCCCTAACAGCCCTACCGGCCATCCCCCACATCCAGCATCTCTGATTCCTTCTCACCCCGGCTCCTTCAGCTCACCGTCCCACCCACATGTGTTGCCCTCCACCCCGGAAGCACCTTTCCCTGCCCAGGCTTCAGAGTGCCCTGTGGCTACTGCCACTGCCACCCACCCCCCAGGGCCTTGTCAGAGCCCCCATCTGCCCTCCACCAGCATGCCACTCCTGAAGATGCCTCCACCATTCTCTGGGTGCAACCACCCCTGCAGCGGGCACTGCGGTGGGCACTGCGGTGGGCCTCTCCTCCCACCACCAAGCTCGCAGCCACTCCCTAGCACTCACAGGTAAGTGAGTGTCATGAAAGGCACCACTCTGTACTCACTGGAGCCAGGAGCTGTGGAAACTTGCCAAGAACACTGTTAGGATAGAAATCCAAGTACGGATTGGGCTGGAAGAAGTAGCTCAGCGCTAGAGCACACTCAGTGTGCATGATGTCCTGTGCTCAACCTTGGCGCCAAATTCCATAAATTCTAAATGAAGGGTTTTTCATTATAATTTAAGTTTTGAACAATTCAGGTGTAAAAAAGAAAAGGGTCTTCACAACCTAAAGAGAAACTTCTATAACTGGCCTGTTTTCTTGAAAATACTTTGGTATATAAATGACATAATTAGTTCTATATTTGATAAATACTTTAGCAATTTTTTATTTTCTTCATTTTGAGACAGGTTCCTCTCCCCCCCCCCCCCGACAGGTTTCTCTGTCCTAGTTGTCCTGGAACTTGATTTGTAGACCAGGCTGCCTCAAACTAGAGATCTGCCTGCCTCTGCCTCCAGAGTGTTGGGGTTAAAGGTGTGTGCCACCACCACCTGGCCATGAGACAGTTACTTGCTGTGCAGCCCAAGATAACCTCTAACTTGTGATTCTCCTGCCCTAGCCTTCTGCTGCTGGGATTACAGGTGTTTCTTACCACCGCTGGCCTGCTAGCAACACTTCTTAAATATCATGGTTATTTCCCTAACTAAGACTTAAGTATCTATGGTTTTGGGGTTTTGTTTGTTTGTGGGTTTTTTGTTTCTTTCTTTGTTGTTTTGGGAGGTGTTTTGTTTTGGTTTTGGGGGTTTTCTTGTTATGTTTTTTTAGTGTTTTAAGACAGGGTTTCTCTATAAACCTGGCTATCCAGGAATTACTCCATAGATCAGACTGGCCTCGAACTCAGAGCTCCACCTGTATCTGCCTCCTGAGTCTGGGATTAAAGGCGTGCACCACCATGCCTGACTCATCCAGACTTTTTTTCCCCCTCTGAGACAGAGTTTCTCTGTGTAGTCCTGACTGTGCTGCAACTCACTTTGTAGACAGACTGGCCTCAAACTCAGATCCACCTGTCTCTGCCTCCTGAGTGCTGGGATTAAAGGTGTGTGCCGCCACCACCTGGCTTTCATTTCCAAATTTTTAACCAAGAAAAATACTGTTGTGATAAGCGTCCTAAGCCTGTGTTTGAATAGATTTGGGCCCTGTAGAGCCCTAGGAGCTCTGTGATTCTGTTGTCTGTATCTGGATGTGAATGTACTGAAAGCAGACGATTTTTAGGTTGACACTGTCTATTATATATCTGTATTCCCAGTCTGGGGGTTCGCTGCCCCACTGCCACCACTCTTGGCTTTGTCATCTCACATGTCTGTCTCATGCTGCTGCTGATGTCAGTATTGACTTGGATCTTGTAGTTTTCACTTAGTACTACTGGGTTCCTGTGTTTTGTTCTTCATGCTCAGTATTTGGGGCTGGAGAATATTAACTGTAGTTAATTTTGCTGGTCTCCAGTTGCAGAACATTTAGGTAATTCTATCATTTTAACATAACCAACATCTAAAGATATCCTGGCCTAAAGCTTTTTCCTCTTTTAAACGTTTTCATCGCTGTTTCTTGGGAGGGTTTTTAACACACATTGGCAAACTGCTTTCCGCCATGCACACTTATAAGCCTAGCAACTGGAAAGCAGAGGCAGGAGGATCTAGAGTTCGAGGCCAGCCTCAATTGTATAGAGAGACCTAGAGTGAAGTGGGAGCGAGGAGAGTAGCACACAGGAGCCTGTGAGTGCTGAGGGTAGGTGCAGCAGGCCCTGAGTTTGATCCCTAGCAGAAAAGAGAATAGGTGGGGGAACTGCTTTTTATAGGATTCTCTGAATCCATGTAACCACCAATGAAGAGTAGTGGTCTGTCTGTATCTTCAGAAACACTGGATATTTTAATTTTCCTAAACGGCATTTTGCTTACTGTAATAGAATTGTGAACTCGGAATAAACTATAGGCACCATTGGCAACAACTTCTGCTGCCTTTTTCTAACCTCTACTGTGTGTTTGCTGACCTTTCTAACAGCAGACTTGGGCTACACTGGCCTGTCCTAGACTGTCACCTAATTCTTATTTCCTCTGAAACATGGGACCAGCTTCTGCAGAGCTCCAGCTGCTGCTGACCCATCATCATAGGGCTCTGGTTCTTCCCAGCTCTGATTCTGGGACCTCTCAGCCTGTCTCATCTTTACCCTAGGAAAATGTTGTTTGTAAGTTATCCCAACTTATTGCCAGAGTCCAGAGACAGAATGTAAGTGGAGAAAGCATGGACTCTGTACGCAGGGAAACATAGGTTTGTGTTTTACTACCTGTTGGACTGTGCTCTGAGCCTCAGTCTCCACAGCTGTTAAATGGGGAGTGGCACTGATTTTTGCAGGTCTTTAAGGATGGCTAGATGACGTGCTGAGTACGTTTCTGGGTCCAGGCAGTGGTTCTTGTAGTCTGTAGTCCCCAGGAGGCACATCTGCTCTTTCTCGTCGCAGAGCTCTTGGTTCAGGAAGCTCTCTACCTGCTGATGCAGATGCCAGATGCAAATGTGTTGTGAGGACCCTGGGAAAGTAGGAGTAAAACTGTTTTCATTCATTTGGGGCTGTACCAGAACCATCAGCCCATGAGTCTGTTCAGATTCCTGTTCCCTAAGCCCTTGGGATGTAGATTGCCCTGCTGTGTGATGGAACTCCTTCAGAATTTTAAGTAGCGTACTGTCTATCTACATATTTGAAAGAAATGATGAATAGCCTATTATCACAAGGCTTGATAAAACAGCAAGCTAGAGAGGTATCCACACAGTGCCCTCAAAGAGGTGTCTGCAGGAAGCTTACAGAGTCAGTCTTTGTACTGTGACGGCCTAAGAGGCAGTAGAGACTCTTCTCAGGCTCTGTTCTTTGCAAGAGGCTCTGATATGGCCAGTGAAGGGCAGTGGAATGGTGGCTGGGGATTGGGACACTTTTCTAGGCTCCTGCTGTATTCTGTGCCTGCACCACTTACTCTCACCTCTGGGCCCTTCTCCATTGCAGCAGGGACCCTGGGTGCAAGGGGCACAAATTTGCACACAGTGGCCTGGCCTGTGAGGCAGATGAGGGTCTGGGCGAGGAAGAGGATAGCAGCTCTGAGCGCAGCTCTTGCACCTCGTCCTCCACCCACCCACGCGATGGGAAGTTCTGTGACTGCTGCTACTGTGAGTTCTTCGGCCACAATGCGGTGAGTGAGCCTGCCTGGGCAGAGAGGGCTGGGCAGCCAGGGGCAGCGGAGAGACCCCTTGCTCATGGCAGTGACTACTGCACTGGGACTGAGAGTCCTTGCACCTACAGCTGCTTGCTTCCGTCTCGAGGCACACTTGTGAGGTCGGGTTTGCTTAATGTTTTGTTGGCTGTGTTCTTCTCGTGGTTTCTCTTAAGATTGACTTTTTTTCTTTAGGCAAAAGGAAAGGAAGTGGCAGAGAGAAAGCTATGATTCTGATGAGTATGTATACGTGTGTAATCCCAGAGAAGTGAACGCTTGTACATGATGAAGGCAGAGTGGAAGCAAAAAGTTCCCCAAGTGTGACAGCCAGTCGAGGTACAGGCCGTGAGCATAGATGGCGCCAAGAAAGAGGCTCAGATCAGGGTACATGCTGTCTCTAGACAGGGGAGCGATTCAGAAGTCTCAGAAGATGAAAAGGCTGCTGGCTAGGGAAAAGCAGTTGAGAATAAGAGAGGTGGAAATAATTCAAAATTATTAGTCACCTTTGAGCTAGGCATTGTTATCTTCATTTTAGAGGTGACAAAATTAAGGTTCACAAAGACTCAGTGACTTACTCAAGGTCATACAGCTTCCTAGTGATAAAGCCTGGGCTCAAACCTGCTTCCCTGGCTCCCCAGTCCTTGGTCACCGAGCTCTGCCCTCGTCTTCCTACCTACCACTGCTTCAGCTCAGAGCCTATTGAGGATGAAGTCATTTGGTGGCTGATGCTAGAGAGAATAACGGTCTGGCTTCTCACCACATATTTGGTGCCAGCGGGTGGGAGTGCTATGGGCCTCCCAGGCCTAGGGTGTAATGTCAGCAACTCCCCTCCCCCAGCCACCCGCTGCCCCGACGAGTCGGAATTATACTGAGATCCGGGAGAAACTCCGCTCCAGGCTGACCAGGCGGAAAGAGGAGCTGCCCATGAAGGGGGGCGCCCTGGGCGGGATCCCTGGGGAGCCTGCGGTGGACCACCGAGATGTGGATGAGCTGCTGGAATTCATCAACAGCACGGAGCCCAAAGTCCCCAACAGCGCCAGGGCTGCCAAGCGGGCCCGGCACAAGCTGAAAAAGAAGGTGGGTGTGGGGGGGAGCTCAACTCTACTGCTTCTCCTCCCCAAGGACTCTTTCACCCCAAGTCCTAAGACCTCTAGGGCATGATTGGTGCTGGCTGCCAATTGCTATGGGAAGGTCTGGATGAATCCGGGAGGCATCAGGGTCAAAACTTGGGACAAGTAATTGGAGAAGGAAATGTCTCAGATACAAGCTGCTTGCTTGAGTCCTCCAAGCTGAGGACTTGTTACAGTTGGTCATTTATTCATTCATCAAGTACGTCCACAAATACTGGGAGCCAAAATGTAACACTTAAGTTCTTACCTGAGAGCTTAGTCCAGTGAGGAGACAAAACGGGACAAGCACAATAGAGTGTGACAAGTACCAAGAGTGAGGGACATACCCTCTCTTGCCCATAAGTGGCTTTACAAGAGGTTGACTGACCCTCTGAGACCCAGGCAGTAAGGACAGATTCATCAGGAGGGCCTTTCTCCTGGCAGCAGGCACAGCACATCTCACAGGCAGGGTGGTAAAGCCGAAGCTGAAATAGCAGAGAAGTGGGGCAGGTAGTGGAAGTAGAAGATAGCCTCAGAGGACCTATCGACCTTAGCCTCCAGATCAGCGGCTGTCACCTGACGGTTGACATCAAATAGAGCACTTGTCAGGTCTGTATTTTGATTTCAGTGTGGTAGTACAGAAGGCATGTGGGAAGATGAGGGCAAGAAAACTAGGTTTGATACCCCAGGTGAGGAAACACAAGACCAAGGGGACATGACTGAGAGCAGGACTGCAGAGAGATGTGAGGACAGCAGGAGCCACAGGCCTGGGTGTTCTAATGACAGCACGATGGCACAGTTGGGTGTCTCAGCCAGTGTGCCGATGGTACCTGTGATGGAGCCAACATGGCAGTTGCGGAAGACTGGATGCAGTAGGGGCACTTTGACTCGGAGGTTCCTGTGAGCCATTCAAGTGCAAGTGGGGCCATAACACTAGGTGTTGCGAGCACAGAGATGTAATTGAAGCCATGGGAATGAAGCAGTCCTCAGTGGAGGATTAAACCCAGGGAGCTATTCCTGGACAGCCCTGCTGCTAGATGAGCCCTGGGGTTGATGGCTTGTCACCTGCGGCTTCATTACTTCTTCGCCTGCCTGTTCCCAGCTGCATCTGCACAGTGCCTCATGCAGGAGCCACCATCTGAAGAGATTTGGTTTGACAGCCAGCTAGTTTTATTTCTTGGGTGGTCAAACAACCCTAGAGCTCTGGAAGGCAGAAGTGATTCTTCTTTCCAGCCCAAGGACAACCAAGATCCTTCTGCAGCCTGAAGTAGTGAACCTGTTACTGTCATAGAATGTTCAACCTTCCATTGCTCCCACCCACTTGCTCTGCAGAGGTGTTCAGTAGGTTACAGTGGTCTTTGGCCTCATTAAGCGTGTCCCCAGAGGGCATGCTCAGTAGTTCCCAGGTCTGGTGCCTTTTATAAACATGTACACCTTTCCTGAATGATGTCTCCAGGGCTCAGTTCAGATGTTCCCCGCTTTGCAACCACCCTGGGGGAGTCTGCTGCTCTACTTCCCCTGCAACTTATATCTCTCTCTAGGCTGCCGTTCATCACACCCTTCTGATCTTAAGCTCCCTGCACAGTCACTGTCTACTAGACCTAGCCTGTAGGTAAGGACAAACATACATAGGTGGTCTCAGCGCCAGATCAGCCTCCCCTGCTGGTTTTAACTAGTTTGGCTGCCATCAAACAATCCAACTTCCCCATAGGTATTTAGTGATGACTGCTTGCTCTACCACCTCGGGAGATGGGTCAAAACATCTGTTCCCTTTCAGACATTACTTTCTTTTTCCTGCCTTTAGGGACTAGTCCCTGATCTTTTGAAGCTGCACTCTTTTCTGTGCCATCTGCAACCTCACAGCCATTCTTCTTTATCCACTTAATGTTGTCATCTGACCCTTTCGTATCTTCCGAGGCCAATCTAGCACTCTGTCGCCTGAGCTGAGTATTGGTAAAGAGAAAGTGATCTGACCCATCACTCAGTCACTCTCTTTCTTACCAGTTCTCGTCACTTCCTTGCCTGTTGCCCATCTGTTGCATCCGCTCAGAAAAACTGCATCCCATCCTATCTATCCCCTCTCCCCTTCTACACCCAGAGGTAGCGTGTGACAGTGTTTATGTGACACTCAGCTGGGTCTCTCCCACTTGTTGCCTGGCTGACCTGTAGTCCCCAGTCCTGTTCCTTGTCATGCACATTCATTCACATGGCCCTTTGTCAGACTGTTTCTCCAGCTCTAGGCTCTCAACTGCCTTCCCTTGTTGTTGTTTTTTTTTTTTTTTTTTTTTTAGCAAGTACGTTCACATCTATTTTCATCAAGGAAAAGACCATTGGACACACCTCCTCATCAAAAGGAAGTGTTATCCTTCTTCCACCCCAAGCCCATATAGGTTTTTTGGTTTTTTTGTTTGTTTGTTTGTTTGTTTGTTTGTTTGTTTTCCCCTACCTTAGGCTGCCTGCTCTATTTTCAAAGCTTTTGATTGGTAAATGTCTCCGGCTCCATCCAACCCAGACTCTACCAAAGAGATCTGTAGTCTCTCCTCTGGTCTGGCTCCCATCCCATGTCTTTGTGCCCACTGTTGCATTTCAAAGGCAGACAGTTCTTGAAATTTGGAGCCTTTCCTGCTCTCTCCCTGTTTGCTTCCTTCATCATAGTGGTAATTTTTGAAAGCCGTACATCCATGTTCATTGTTCTCACTCCCCGCTTGTCACCTAACCAAAGACTGTTGTCCACACCCTTAGTCACCACTTTATTGCCAAGTCCAAGTTATGTCTTGGTTATGTGTCTGTCATAGTTGTTCACTAAGTGACCTTTGCCCTTTTGTCCGTGTGCCCCTTTAAACCTTGTCTTTGACTCCTTGGCTTTTAGGCAAGCAGGGCCTAGAAAGGAGCAGTGGGGTCACCATCTTCTCCATCTTTCTCACCTACCTCTCCGACCTCTTTCTCATTTGTGAGTTCTTGTCCCTCGCCTAGACTTTGCAGAACACATTTCTCTGGGAAAGAGAAGCCATCTAGTTAGTATTATTACCCTGTACTTGACATTGGCATCTGCTAACTAGTGGTCTTCTTTGGGGACATCCTGCAGGTACCTCAAACTCAGTATGTCACAAAAGAGGCCTGCCTTTTCTTCTCCATTATCTGTTCAGTAAAGGGAACCACTTTACCCTGTAGCCTGACCTTGAACACTGGCCACTGTCACGGGAAAGTGCATTGTGACTGAAAGCAGTGAGCCTTGGAATTGAACTTCAGTTTGAAGCTCAGCTTGATCGCACTTGCTGTATGACCTTGGGCAAATCACTTAATCTCTAAGCCTCAGTTTTTCCATCTATAAAATGAGAATGACCTAGGTCATAGATGGTTGTGAGGATGAAATGAAATGATGCATGGAAGTTGGGCAGAAGCCTGGCATGTGGGTGCTTGGTTTATGGGGGCCTCTGTAGCAACTGTAGCAGTGGGTAATGTTTTCTGGACATGTGTCATTTTACTCTCCTGCCTAACCCCAAAAATCCTTCTCCATGATAATCGCTCACCCCCAGCTCAAACCAGTCCACTTTTCTCCACCCACAGTGTCTGCTTTTAGAGCCTTTGGTTGGTAAGCACCGACTGCCTCAGACTCAGACCCAGACTTCTGTACAACCTGCAGAGCTCCCTAGGATCCAGCCGCTGCTTAGCGTACCAGTTTCATCTTCCAGCCTTACTTTTTAACCTACCTTCCTTTCTCCTAAGGTTTCTAGGCTCCACACCTCCTCTGGTAAAAACAAAACTGTACCTTTGCATAGTTTTTGCTTCCTGTTGATGTGCTTTTCCATTTTCCCTGATTTTACTAGTTCCTTCCACGTAGAATGCATTTATCGCATTTTTTTCCAGGATAATTGCACACAGCCTTCAGTAGCAATCCATGAACTCTCGGATGACCCGGGCTGAGTTAACAGCACCTTGTACTCTCTGCCCTGTAGCATCTGACGCTGTCACTCTGAATTAAGCAGTCCATTTATGTTTCTTTTCCTTGGCTGACTGAAGCTGGGAAGCAGAGACCATGTATGTGTCTTGTATCCAGCTGCACCCGCAGAACTTAGCCCACTGCCGTACAGTCAATGAGCAAATGAAACTAAAAAGTCTGGAACTTCTCAGTCATCCCTGTTGCCCTGTCCTGATTTTGCCTCTTACTAGCCACCTAACCTTGAACTAATTTTGTATTCTTGCCCAAGGTTAGGTTCACATCTGTAAATTTGGCAATATGATGCAACAAGGGCAATGTGGGGGTTAAAAAATGACTTTTGCTACACAGAGCCAGGTTTGTGCATGGAACTGCTATGCATTTCTGTGCTTTCTCCTTTCGATGCCAGTGTTGGTGATGAGGAGGCGCTGCTCACACCAGTACTTTTCAGACTTTCTGGACATAATAGCAAACATTCTGTGAGTGAGTAAAATCTTCCTTATCCATAACAACCAGAAGCCAGGCTGTGCTGACTCAGGAGACAGGGAGAGCCCATCCCTACAGTCTCCAGTACACTGCTCCAGGCCATGTCTGCTCACCTGAGTAGGCAGAGTTCTGGCACATGGGAAGGAGACTTGGCACCAACCCTTATAGCCATCCTCAAAGCAACTTTTTCTCCTAAATTACAAACTTGGAAGGTAGGGTTCAAAGAGAGGAAGTGATTGGTCCAAGGAACACTAAGGAAAGCTGAGTTTAGGTAT
The DNA here is from genome assembly GCF_014885135.2 of Alexandromys fortis. Classification (NCBI taxonomy): domain Eukaryota; kingdom Metazoa; phylum Chordata; class Mammalia; order Rodentia; family Cricetidae; genus Alexandromys; species Alexandromys fortis. The sequence goes on along the minus strand of NW_026067927.1, from coordinate 35,054,474 downwards.
TTAGTCAGAGTTCAGAAGAGTTAAGAATACACACTTGCCCGCTGGGCCGAGGATCACAATGTTTACTTTGATTCTGAGATGATGGGAAGTTTTCTTTCCAGTTCATTTCCCTCTGCCTCCCCCTCAGTTTGCAAGGCAGTTGGAAATACGTGAGGTGGTGCCCTGCCACAGCTCTCCCATCCGACTCCTAGCTCCCTGTAGAGGCCTTCTTAACCTCTGGTTTCTTGGGTTTAGGCAGACAAATTTGGATAACTAAGCCCACAGACTGATTTCCGTTCTGATTCAAGTCTACCAAAGATGATTTACAGGACCCAACTTCTTGGGACTGAGGCCTCCCAGTCTTCACCCAAGCTCTTTAATCTTGTGAGGGCCTGTCACTGATCATGGTATGCTATAGGACACTTTAGATGGAACTGGACTTGGACATATGGAACTGACTGAGCAGTGAGAGGCTTTTTTTAAGACTTATTTATTTTATGTATATGAGTGCTCTATCTGCATGTACACCTTTATGACAGAAGAGGACATCAGACTCTACTATAGATGGTTGTGAGCCACCATGTGGTTGTTGGGAATTGAACTTAGGACCTCTGGAAGAATAGCCAGTGTTCTTATCCATTGAGCCATCTCTCAAGCCCAGTGAGAGACCTTTTTAAGAGATGTCCCTCTCATTAATACAGCACTAGTCAGCCACTCAGAGCCTCTCAGTTCCTGCATCTTATTTCCTTTAAGACTGCATACTTAACATTTTCCCTGCTACTTACAGAATTGAAGAAACTGCCTGTCCATAGTCATGTATCCCCACTTTGTTCTTTATTCCAGAATTATTGTCTCATGTAACACGAACGGGGCCTGCTTGTTGGGGTTTCTGACCCTCCCGGTACCCCACAGCCGGCAAGCCCCAAAGAAAATCACATAGAGATCTCTAAGTTATAAAGCTGATTGGCCCATTAGCTCAGGCTACTTATTAGCTCTTGTAGCTTATATTAACCAATTATTCTGATCTAGTTTTGCCATATGGCTCGGTACCTTTTTCAGCTGGCAGGTCACATGCTGCTTCTTCAGTGGTCTATGCAGGACCGTTAGGAATCAACTTCTTCCTTTCTAGAATTCTCCTGTTCTCTATCATTTCTACTTCCTGTCTGGTTTTTCCGCCTATACTTCCTGCCTGGCCAATCAGTGTTTATTTAAAACATGATTGACAGGTTACAGATAATTCTAACGCACCAGTCTCAACTTTGCAGATGAGTCCACTGGGCCTAACTGGGGAGTGAGTGAATTACTCCAGCTCATGCTCACTCTTGCCTAGGTAGCAGATCCTATCCTTTTCAGGCCCAGAACTGACACAGGCTCATGATGAATAAACTGTCAAAACCCTATCCTCGGGACCTTATTTGTACTTCATCCCCAAACTTGATATTGTCTGGTTTCCTTGCCCCTCATTCCTGCAGGGTTGGAGACCATGTGGAGATCACAAGTCTCTTCCTTCAGCAAGTGATTGGCAAAGCTAGGTTCCAGGCTGATGTGTCAGGTGTCACATTGTACCTGATCACTAGCAGACCTCTGTTGAAACTGCCTCTTCTATTGGCAGGAAAAAGAGAAGGCCCGGTTGGCAACAGAAGCTCTGAAGCAGGTGAATCGTGTTTCTGGAAGCCAGGAGCTAAGACCTGCCAGGGAGAGGCTCCTTGAGTGGCCTGACCAGGAACTGGACCGGGTCAACAACTTCTTGAGTAGCCGCTTACAGGAGATCAAGAGCACCGTCAAAGACTCCCTCTGTGCCAGTTTCAGCATGTGTGAGCTCAACCTGGATAGCGGTGGCTTTAAGGAGGGGACTGTGGAACCTCAGTCCCAGACTCTACCCTCTTCAGACCTCAATGGCTCCTCTGAGCAACAGCCTGATATCAACCTTGACCTGTCCCCTTTGACTTTAGGCTCCCTTCAGAGCCATGCATTACAAGCTCCAAGTGAGCCCGTCACACCATGGGCAGAAAGAAGAGCCCCTCACCCAGCATGGACAGAGGTACGGGGTCCCCCTCCTGGTACCCCTGAGAATGGGCTCGTGAGACGACTCAACACTGTGCCCAACTTGTCCCGGGTGATCTGGGTCAAGACACCCAAGCCAGGCAACCTTAGCTCTGAGGAAAGTTCGAAGGAAGTTCCCAGTTGCAAGCAGGAGCCGGCTGAGCCTGTGACCACAGGTGGGAAGCAAAGAAAGAGCAAGAGACAGGGAACTCAAGCAAAGAAGAGTGAGGCTGGTCCGGCCCAAGGCAACCTAGAGACGCCCAGTGCCAAGAGCCAGACATCTAACTCCAAGCAGCCAGGCAAGGGCCCAGAGCCTGCCAAAGTGGGTAATTGCGCAGAACCTGGAGAGGGCAGCCGGGGAAGCCGGCCAGGACCAAGTTGGGCTGACAACCCCAAAACTGAGAAGAAGGGTAGTTCCTGGCAGAACTGGCCAGGTGAGGCCAAGGCACGGACTCTGGAGCAGGAATCTGTGCAGACCCCAGGCCCAGCAAGGCCACAGAGCTTGTCCCAGGGCAAAGGTCGCAGCCGCCGGAGCCGCAAACAGGAGAAGTCAGCCTCCTCCTTGGGTGAGTGCACCAGGAACCAAGTGGCTGAACCCCCACCCCAACCAAGCCACGGGGTGGAGGGCAGTCCCCGTGTATGGGCAGCACTGCCCCCAGCATGACCCCAGAGGCCTGGCCATGGGCACTGAGCCCTCCTGGCTGTGTCTTCCTAGACGATGTGTTCCTGCCCAAGGACATGGATGGGGTGGAGATGGATGAGACAGACCGTGAGGTGGAGTACTTCAAGAGGTAGGTATATGCTGCCTGCTTCTCCCCATGTTCATTCCTGAGCCCCATGTTGTGTCTCAGGCCTGAGAAAGTCCATGGGGATCCTCACTACCCCTCCAGGCCTTCCATGTAGCCTGAACCCAAGTAGCTGCACTGAGGAAGCAAATGGGACTGAAGCCCAATGCCCAAGCACAGTGCAACTCTGTTAAGTCTACTGGGAGGGAGGCTGGGCCCCAGTGATGCCATCCTAAGAAGCAGACCTTCAGGAGAAGCAGCAGCAAGATTCATGTAGCATCTGAGAAGGTGCAAGGCATAAGGAGAAGGAGCCATGTTGGGATGGGAAACTAGGACTTTTTCCAGCTTTATATATTTTTATTTCTTGCTCATTTCAGACAGGGTTTTAGTGTAGTCTTAGCTGCCCTAGAACTCATTATGTAAACTAGGCAGGCTTCCTAGATGATTCCATTCTCTGATTCCCAAGTGCTGGGGTTTTATTTGTACTTCTCTTCTAGTGGGTCAGATTCTAGGAATAGTCTAGATAAGGAGAGATTCAGAAATACAAAGCTCACTGATTGGTACTAGTGGAAGCATAAAGGCATGACGGGAACACTGTTGCGGGGGGGGGGGGGGGGGGGGGGGGGGGGGGGGGGGGGGGGGGGGGGGGGGGGGCGGTACCTTCACACCAACCTAGAAATTGAGGAGGCCTTTCTGGGAAAGGTGAATAAGACTGAGCTGAGCTCACCAGGTAAAATGACAGCCACAGGGCAGTGTGTACAAAAGTCTGAGGGTAAGTCTCAGTCCAGCAAGGGTAAGGTAGAGATGATGGACAGTTTGTGTCTCAGCAGCTCAGTCCAGCAAGGGTAAGGTAGAGATGATGGACAAGTTATGTCTCACAGCAGTTGTCATGCATTGTCCCCTGGTCTTGTGCGCAGTTCTCAAGCCAATGAGGTTCTCGTGCCTGTCAAAGCCAAACACCTGGAAACCGCTGTGCCTGTTTAGAGCCAGGCCTCAAATTCATGGCAGTCCCAAGTGCTGGGATTATAGTATACATTAGCATTCTGGATTTGCAGCTGGTTTCTTAGTGAATGGGACATATTTTGTGTAGTGGCAGGATCCAGTGAGAACAGGAGAGAACTTCTTACTATGTTTTATCCATATTTCCTAAACCCAATAGGTTCTGTTTGGATTCTGCAAAGCAAACTCGTCAGAAAGTTGCTGTGAACTGGACCAACTTCAGCCTCAAGAAAACCACTCCTAGCACAGCTCAGTGAGGCAGAGACCTCAGCTGGTACTTGCACCCTGTTCTTCCCATGACCCGCCACTTTCTGTGCCCCTCTAAGTCATTCTGATTTCTGTGTCTGGGGAGGAGGACTTGAGGCTTGCTGTCCCACTTTCTTCACCCCTGTAGCAACCATATATCCAGGCTCAGTGACTGATGATCTGCACCCTGTCTTTTTCTGTGTGTCTACTACACCCAAGGCCTCTGTTCTCCATCACACCTCCCTGGTCGGGCCCTCCCTGAATCTTGCTGCTGCTTCTCCTGAAGGTCTGCTTCTTAGGATGGCATCACTGGGGCCCAGCCTCCCTCCCAGTAGACTTAACAGAGTTGCACTGTGCTTGGGCATTGGGCTTCAGTCCCATTTGCTTCCTCAGTGCAGTAAGCAGTAGAAGAGACCATCCCCAAGGGAACAGTGAGGGCAGGTGAGCTAGAGCAAGACCTTCTAGGTCACTGCTAATCATGGAGGTATTAGGGAGGGTTCTTCCCCAGTAGGACATGTTCCCTGAGAAACTAGTAGCTAAGCTGCTTTTGGGAAGAAACTGGCCTTCCCTCCAGATACCTGCACAAATCCATTTTTCTGAACTGTTGATATATTGGATAATGTTTTCGGGCTATGTGCCCAAAACTGGAACTTTACTGCAGAAGATCTAGGCAGTTTGTACACTGTATTAAGGCCCAAGGCTATTCGTGTCCATGTCTTTTTTTTTTTTAAGATTTGTTTATTTATTTATTATGTGTAGTGTTCTGCTGCATGTATGACTGCATGACAGAAGAGGGCACCAGATCTTATTACAGATGGTTGTGATCCACCATGTGGTTGCTGGGAATCAAATTCAGGACCTCTGGAAAAGCAGCTAGTGCTCTTAATCTCTAAGCCATCTCTCTAGCCTGCCTTTTTTTTTTTTTAAATAATTTATTTTTATGTGCATTGGTGTTTTGCCTTATGTATGTCTATGAGAAGGTGTCAAATCCCAGTTACAGATAGTTACAAGCTGCCATGTGGGTGTTAGGAATTGAACACGGTTCCTTAGGGAGAGCAGCCTGCTCTGTATGTCTGAGCCCCACAGTTCCATGTATTAATCTTGTGCTGTGTACTTGTATCATGTCTTTTTGTCTGAAAACTACATAACTACCCTGACTACAGTGGGAGGCTTAGACAGGTGGCCTGATTCCTATATAGGGACTCTTGAGGTCCCCATCTGTCTCTATGCTCCTTTGTGCTTTAAAAACTTCTTCTCGGGAGTGAAGTGGTGAGCTTCCTGGACCCTGAACAGCTCCCCAGGGCAGTACACGGGCCTGAAGTCTACAGAGTTGAGGCCCCTGTGTCATGCACAGGCTGCCTCCAAGTTACACTGTTCTCTTCTGAGTCACCTCAGGCTCCCTGGGCCACACCAGGATTACCACACCCCAAGGGCATCTTGTAAGGCTAAAGCACCCTCTTTCCTTTCTTCCCCCCCACCACAAGAGCAAGGAATAGCAAAGACCCCAGACATTTATCTGTTGCCCCTATGGAAAGAAAAAGGTCACACCTCCTCACTAAACCCACATTTCACTGCTTTTCTAGGAAACCTAATCCAGCCATCTTCTGCCTTGGCTGATCTCTTCCAATATAGGAAGGCCATCGCCCTCCTCCCCACCCTCATGAGTGCACTTCCTTGAGTCTCCCCATCATCTTCAGGCAGTATAGGAGCCTGCGGGGCTGGCAGGCTCAGGGCCCAGCCCAGGCTGTCTCCTTGGAACCTCAGGGGTCTGAACTCACCTCCACCAGTAAATGTCAGTGAGAAAACCAGCAACCAAGCTCTCACACAGCCCTGACCTGGACAGATGTGCTGTAGGTTTGGTTTCTCAAAGATTGTCCCATATGTTGACAGAACCTCTGGACAGTTTTAAATTTCATTTTCCACTGGAAATTTTCAGAGCTCCATTCAGGAAGTCTATTGTTTGTTTTCAGTCCAAGAAACAAAAGTAAAACTTATTACCACCTCCACAGGAGCCCAGAGCCAGCAGGGGTCTGGCCCTAGGCTGGTGCTGTGATCCACTCCCAACCCAGAGCCAGCAGGGCATGGGGCCAGGATGGGGAGAGGTGGGGCTGGAGCTGGTTCTCACTGTGATTCTGCCATTTTTCCCCCTCAGCCCTGCCAGGTCGACTTCAGGTCATCTCAAGGCCCCAACTCAAGCTGCAGATGTAGTTTCTCCTCCTTCCACCTGAGTTGACCCTCCCTGCTCCCACCACCCTGACCAACCAAAAGCGGAACGGATGCCATGCTGTGCGGGGCCTTTCAGGACCTCAGCAGAGCCGCTTCCTGGTGCTATGCAGCCTTGACACTCAGAGCCCAGGGATGGGCTGGCCTGTGAGCCAAGGGCTGATGGGACTGCTGGCCCAACACTGCTCTCTTTGTGTTTGATTTTGTTGTTTTGTTTTGTTTGTTTTGTTTTTTTAATTCTTTACTTTTGATACTGTGAATATCTTCCATGCGGAAAGATAAAGCAACATTTGGACACAGAATTTAGTGTGATGGTGATTTGCTGGCCTGAATGGGGAGTGGTGGGATGTGTGTACTCAGACACAGGGTCTGTCTTGGCCACCATTATGGAGCATCCTCTGTAGACACAGGGTCTGTCTTGGCCACCATTATGGAGCAGTCCTCTGTAGACACAGTCAGTCGTATTTTCACTTAACCCTTAAGAGTCCTCCAAACCCTCAGTGGGACTAATAGTCCAATTTAAAGAGGAGGAAGCTAAGGCTAAGGCAGTAAAGTAACTACTGAACAGTCTAGTCAAGTGTGCTAAGTACAAGGCTGTGGCTCCATGTCCCGGCCCTTCCAGGTACGTCAGCCTGGAACACTGTATGGGCTGAATAGTTCAACAATGGCTGTCTCTCTAGACATTGGAGAGGCTGAGAACCCAGTACCTGTTCAGTCCATGAAGCAATTCCAGTCTAGTGCTGAAGGCCTGGAGGAATCCTGGAGAGCCACTGATCTTTAATTCTTTTTACTAATTTTTATTTATGTGTTTTGTCCACATGTATGTTTGTGTGCCACATGCACACAGTGCCTGTGGAGGTCAGAGGAAGGTACTGAATTCCCTGGGACTAAAGTTACAGTTGGTTGTGAGCTGCTATGTGGACACTGGGAATTGAACCTGGGTCCTCTGAAGAGTAGACAGTGCCTTTAACTGCTGAGTCATCTCTGCAGCCCCCAGGAAAGACCTGATCTTTAGTCTACGATGGAAGGCAGAAGCTAGGCTTTGACTAGCCTATGAGGTGAAAACCAACAGGCAGAAAGCTTTTCCCTTGGATCTCCTTATGTCCAGACTCTCACCTAGGAAATGGAGGAGGGTCTTCACCCCTCAGTAAATCCTTCCTGGAAATGCCCTTACAGACCCACCCAGAGGTACGTCTGTTAGTTGATTCCAATATTAAGCCTTACACTTAGTTTTCCCCTTTCAAGATGGTCATGTGGATGCAGGTTGGATATGGTCTTCCTACTTTAACAGATAATGAACATCTATAAAGTCAAGGAATCCACTTCTATCTTCCCAATTTATATTTAAACATAATAGGTTTGATTAAAAAAAATACCTCACATATGCTATGTCCAAACTGCTCTAGAGTAGTTATTTTCTATTAAGTGCAATTCTTTTTTTGGTTTTGTAGCCCCAGCTATCCTGGACCTTGCTATGTAGGCAGCTGGCTTCAAACTCGGAGAGATCCTCCTGCCTCTGCCTCTGGAGAGCTGTAATTAAGGTGTGTTCCACCACACCAGGCCTAAATGTCTTTTTTTTCTCCTTTAAGATTTATGTGTAATCTTGAGTGTTTTTCTTACACCATGAGCCTAGTGTCCAAAGTCAGTAGAGGACTTTTTTTTTTTTTTTTTTTTTTTTTTTTTTGGTTTTTCGAGACAGGGTTTCTCTGAGGTTTTGGAGCCTGTCCTGGAACTAGCTCTTGTAGACCAGGCTGGTCTCGAACTCACAGAGATCCGCCTGCCTCTGCCTCCCGAGTGCTGGGATTAAAGGCGTGCGCCACCACCGCCGGGCAGTAGAGGACATTTTATTCCACGGAACTGGAGGTATAAATGTGTGAGATGCTATGTGGGTGCTGAAAATCAAACCTGGGCTCTCTGCAAGAACAAATGCTCTTAACCCCTGAGCCACCCCTCCCTAAATGCCATTCTTAACTGAGCTTCTGTGGATAGCTTGAGGTGTACTCTGCAGGCAAAGAGCCCTTCATAGATGGGCCCTTCCTCATCCTCCAGGCCCCATCATGGGACTGGGTGTCAGTTTCCTTCTAAAGAAAGAGAACAGGACACAGACCACAGGCTCACAAATCCTGCCTCTTGGCCAGTACAAGGAAGGGAAAGCAGGTGAAGCCTTTCTCTGTATTTGTTAGCTGTGTTTCTCACACTTCCAACAGCTATACACCTTTAGTCCCAGAGGCAGGTGGAGCTCAGAAAGTTCAAGGCCAGCCTGGTCTACAAAGCAAGTTCCAGGACAGTCAGGATTGTTTACACAGAGAAACCCTGTCTTGAAAAAGAAAAGGGGGAGGGGGGTTCACTGTTGTCCCAGCTGGCCTCATATTTAGAAATCTGGCTTGCCAAGAGTGTTGGAATTAAAGGCGTGTGCCACCACATTTGGCTTTTTTCTCTTAATCCCTGCTCATCCTTTACCTCCTACAAAAGAAGCCTTGAATATCTTGAAGATTGATTTGCATTGCCTTTGTGGGATTCCATGCTAGGTATTGTGGCACACACAACCCAGCACTCCTGAGTTGAGGCAGGAAGACCACAAGTTTGAGGGCAGCCTTCACTAGAAAAACAAATCCTGATAGTCTTCACACCGTGTCCTGTCCCTCTGCTCCCTCTCTGGCACTACTGTACGGTGATCAATGCACCCATTGCAGATGCAAGCTTAGGAAGGGGCAGCCAGCTCTAACTATCCTTCCTCCTTAGAGTTAAGTTGGACTCATGACATCCTGAGCCCAGTCTCCTTCCCCCCCCCCCCCACGTCACTCCAGCCTTGGAGATCTCTGTGCCCTGAGGAATTTGTGTACTTCCTCTACTACATGCTCAGCCCCCTTCCTGCTCTCTTGGTGGTGATTCCTTCACTTCCTGGGAAGCCCTGAGCCAGTCACTCTGAGATTTATGTCATTGACAATAGGGCTTCGGTAACACTGACTGCCAGGTCTTTAACCCCTGCACTCAGGAGGCAGAGGCAGGTGGATCTGTGAGTTCCACGACAGCCAGGGCTTCACAGAGGAAGCCCTATCTCAAAAACAAACTCACCGTGACCATTATTTTATTTCTGACCCCTAGGGTGAGGAGTTTCATCTACTTTGGCAGCCCCGGGAACCCCTCTAGCTGGGCTGGGACTCCTGGCCACCAGAGGGAGCAGCATTCTCCCCGGGCGCATGCGGGGAAGAACGCCTTGCTCCTCTGTTGTTGAGCGGGTTAGTTCACGACACAACTTGAGTCTTCTGCGCATGCCTCAAGTCCTCCCGTTACCCACAAAGCTTTGCCAGGCACATTGAATAGGCTCTTGCACCCGCCCACAAAAGCGCAGGAGGAAGTTTGTCCCTGTATGCGACCCGTCGCTCACGTTGTTGCTAGGCGACAGCTACAGTTTTTTCCCGTCTGATTGGAGCTCACGTGAGGCGTGGTTTTTTCCCCCCTGGCATTGCGCATGTGTGCGACCAACGATGGAGGAGTCGGAACCCGAGCGGAAGGTGGGGATGAGGCTGGGTCCACGCGAGGGGGATAGGGCAGGGGGAGGGGCCGCGGGCTGACTCGGGTCTCTGCAGCGGGCTCGCGCGGACGACGCGGCCGCGGGAGGGAGCCGCTCCGAGGATGAGGATGAAGACGACGAGGACTACGTACCCTACGTGCCGTTGCGGCAGCGCCGGCAGCTACTGGTGAGGGGCCGCATTCCAGGGGTAACGGGGGGCGTGTCAGCGGGAGGGGGAGACCTTGGGACGCGGTTCTGAGACAGACGAGGGACTGGGGAACCTGTCTGAGTTCTGGACAGATGTGCGCTTCCGTGCACACGATCCCCTTCCTGGAAAGAGCCAGGGACCTGGCCCCCACCCTCCCTCTGCTATGTTCCCCACCTACCGAGTCTGGGGCTTGACTCTGAGGGACACTGGTGGAACCTCAGCTCCAGAAGCTGCTGCAGCGAAGACGCAAGGGAGCTGCGGAGGAAGAGCAGCAGGACAGTGGCAGTGAGCCCCGAGGAGATGAGGACGACATCCCGTTGGGCCCTCAGTCCAACGTCAGCCTCCTGGATCAGCACCAGCACCTCAAAGAGAAGGCTGAAGGTGGGCTGAGCAGGAAGGAGAGGGACTGAGCCTGAGGCGCAGTGCTTCTGACATCTTTGCCTTCTTTTGTCAGCGCGCAAGGAGTCGGCAAAGGAAAAGCAACTGAAGGAAGAAGAAAAGATTCTGGAGAGCGTGGCTGAAGGCCGAGGTAAGATTATAACTGGTGCAAAGAGGAGGTAGGCTGAGCCACCTCCTCCCAACCTCAAGGGGTCTGGCCTTTGGGGAGCAGTCACCCCATTGAGCTTTGTTTGTCTCCCCAGCTTTGATGTCTGTGAAGGAAATGGCCAAAGGCATCACATACGATGATCCAATCAAAACCAGGTATGTCTTTGTGGCTGAAGACTGGCAGCGATACCCCGAGGCCCAGCTATACTAACAGCCCTTGCTGACCCTCTCCTGTGCGCTGGCTACCTATAGTTGGACACCCCCACGTTACGTCCTGAGCATGTCGGAAGAGCGGCATGAGCGTGTTCGGAAGAAGTACCACATCCTGGTAGAGGGAGATGGTATCCCACCACCCATCAAGAGTTTTAAGGAGATGAAGTTTCCTGCCGGTACGGGGAGAGAGGGAGTTGCCATGATTTTACAGTAATGCCCCTGAGATTGTGTAGCCCCACCAGCCCCAGCCGAGCTCAGCAGTGGGAATTTCCCTTGGTGGTTGGTGGTAGTGGTGGTGCATTTTCAGGGGAGAAGTGCTTTTGTGACAGAATCTCACTCTGCAGCCCAGACTGACCTCAGATTCAATGCCGTCCTCCTACTTCATCTCTACCAAATGCTAGTGCTCACGTTGTAGGCATGACCTATCACACCCTGTGTGGAGGTGGCGAGGTGGATCGGTTTGAAGCCAGGTGTCATCATGGAGTCCTAGTTGTCTCAGAACTTGGTCCAAGCAGGCTCTCTTGAGAGACCCACTTTGCTGTGCTTCCTGCCTTCAGGGTTACAGGTGTGGACTCCGCTCCTGGCTAGAGAAAGGGTTTCTTTAGGCTTGTGTGCAAAGGCCTTGGCTGTATGTGTTCACTGTCTTCTGCTTAGATAGAGCCCTAGTGAGAATGCTGTTAGGCTCAGGTAGATGCGGCTCTGGGAAGCCAGTGAGCATTTTATCCGCTGTTTCATGATCTCAAGCCTCTGTTCCATGACTTGCAACTTAGAGGAAGAGCTAATTTTACAGGATTTGGGACTCTAGTAAAACACGCATTATTTTTACAGCCATCCTTCGAGGTCTGAAAAAAAAAGGTATCCTCCACCCAACACCGATTCAGATCCAGGGCATCCCTACCATGTGAGTATGGGCTGTGGGCGTGTGGTCCTTGGGGCCTACAGCAGAGAAGCAGTGCCCGTTTGTCCATTGTCTTCACTGGGCCCAATCCTGAAGCTGTTCTCTCCCAACAGTCTGTCCGGCCGGGACATGATTGGCATTGCCTTCACGGGGTCAGGCAAGACACTAGTGTTCACACTGCCCGTCATCATGTTCTGCCTGGAACAAGAGAAGCGGTTGCCTTTCTCCAAGCGTGAAGGGCCTTATGGACTCATCATCTGCCCCTCGGTAAGCTAGGCTAGCCTGGGGGCCAGGAGAAGGACTGGGGCTGACTTCTGGTACCAGCTTTGTCCCTGCATCTTTAGCGAGAGCTGGCCCGGCAGACCCATGGCATCCTGGAGTATTATTGTCGTCTGCTGCAGGAGGACAGCTCACCCCTGCTGCGCTGTGCTCTCTGCATTGGGGGAATGTCAGTGAAAGAGCAGATGGAGACCATCCGACAGTATGTACAGACACCCTGTCCCACAGGCATCCCCAAAGTGCTCAGAGATACAAAAGAACCCTTTAGTTTAACTACCGCATGATCCTCACAGAGTCCTGTGAGTCCAGCCCTTGAGGGAAAACGGGTTAGGGTGGAATGGAACGATGTGGCTGGGTATTGTGGGAATGTGGTAGATGGGATGTCCCATTCTCTGGGATATAAGAAGCCGAAGACAACTTCGCAGAGAAGGTGCTATTTGAATTTCTCAGAGGGTAGTTCATGCAGAAGCTCAGATACTGAAACATAGGGCGTCCAGAAAAATCGGAACTATTCATTGTGATTAACCAAGGAGACTAAGGTTCCGATAGGGACCAAACCCCAACAGCACTTCTGTTCCATTCAGGTGGTGCAATCTCCATCAGATATCTCCAGCACTCTGTACTGTACAAGGCCCTGAGATCATAGTCATACCAGAACCCATCCCTGTGTCTGAGGTATCCACAGGCTCAGGGAAGATGCAGGCACAGAAAAGATAACGTCAACTTACCAGGAAAGCGAGCCCAGCGAGGCCAACAAATGGATGCAGGAATCAGGGGTCTTGGAGGCTCAGGGCAGCCCTCTTGGGAAAGGTGTTTGAGGATAGGTGCAAGCCAGAAAATCAGTTCATGAGCACGTGCTGAGAGGCAGGGAAGGAAACAGTGCTGTGCATAGGCTAGCACGGGGGATGTGCTGAGAGGCAGGGAAGGTAACAGCATCAGCAGAAGGCAAAGTGGGCCTCTTAGCAGGTGATCTGGAGAGCCAGGCAGCCCGAACTGCAGGGTTTCTCCATTTTCAGTGGTGTCCACATGATGGTAGCCACGCCTGGACGCCTCATGGATTTGCTCCAGAAGAAAATGGTCAGCCTGGACATCTGTCGCTACCTGGCCCTGGATGAGGCTGACCGCATGATCGACATGGGCTTTGAGGGTGACATCCGTACCATCTTCTCCTACTTCAAGGTGCCTGACCCCTGCCTCACCCAGGCACTCCTACAGAGATATGTGCACACTTGACCTGCAGAGGGTCTCTGCTTTTCAGGGTCTGTGTCTCAGCTGTCCAGCATCCTCAGACCCCATCCCCTGTGTGCCCTCCATCTACCCCTGCATGCCCTTAGCTCAGTGGTTCTCAACTTTCCTAACGCAGCAGCTCCTTAATACAGTTCCTCATGTCACAGTGACGCCCAACCATTAAATTATTTTTTTAAAGATTTTATTTTATTTTATGTGCATTGGTGTTTTGTCTGCATTCATATCTGTGTGAGGGTGTTAGATCCCCTGGAACTGTAGTTACAGATGGTTGTGAACTGCCATGTGGGTGTTGGGAATTGAACCCCAGCCCCCAATAAACTTATTTTTGTTGTTATTCATAGCTGTAATTTTGCTACTGTAATGACTTGTAAATATCTGATATGTAGGATGTCTGATACAAATCGCCAAAAGGGTCGTGTCTCACAGGTTGAGAACCATTGCCTTAGTCCCTGTCCCCACACTCCCTCAGGGCCAGCGGCAGACCCTGCTCTTTAGTGCCACCATGCCGAAGAAGATTCAGAACTTTGCCAAGAGTGCCCTGGTAAAGCCTGTCACCATCAATGTGGGACGTGCTGGAGCAGCCAGCCTGGATGTCATCCAGGTAGGCAGGCATTCCCAAGGAGCAGAGTCTTAACAGTACAGACTGAAGCTAGCCACTCTCCCCTGATGTTAACTGAAGAGTCCACCTTCTGACCTTTAGCCAAGGCCATTCTTAGGCTGCCCAGCCCCTCAATGGCAAGAGGCTTCTGGTCACCTAGCCTAGACTGGGGACCCAGCTGCAGTGTCAGGGCCATGACTGGTGAGCCTAACCTTGGGATCACCTGACCTGGCCCCTATGGTGGCAGGAGGTGGAATACGTGAAGGAGGAAGCCAAGATGGTATACCTGCTCGAGTGTTTACAGAAGACACCCCCACCTGTGAGTATAGCTGGACTAGGCTGGTCCCTAGTTCCCAGAGTTCCCAGGATGAGAGATGATGGTAGGGATCTATGCTGGGGGACTCGGGGTGATACCCTCTGACTAGAGCTGGCCTTTTTGGGCAGGTGCTCATCTTTGCAGAGAAGAAAGCAGATGTGGATGCCATTCACGAATACCTCCTGCTCAAGGGGGTTGAAGCGGTGGCCATTCATGGGGGCAAAGGTCAGGATGGTTACTTCACTAGCATAGACCTGCTGTCATGATGGCTCTGTGCCTTCCCATTCCTTGCCCCTGCCTGGCCAGCCTTTGCTACTCCCAACATTGCTACTATAGTTCTGACACATAGCTCACCCACCCTAGACCAGGAAGAGCGGACCAAGGCCATTGAGGCATTCCGGGAAGGCAAGAAGGATGTCTTAGTGGCCACAGATGTGGCCTCCAAAGGCCTTGACTTTCCTGCCATCCAGCATGTCATCAATTATGACATGCCTGAAGAAATCGAGAACTATGGTAGGAGCCCGGGATATTGGTGGACTGAACAGGATGAGGGCCAGGCGTCCAGGGGTGGGCTCGAGGCTGTTCTTTCATTGCAGTGCACCGGATTGGCCGCACTGGGCGTTCAGGAAACACGGGCATTGCTACCACCTTCATAAACAAGGCCTGCGGTGAGTCTATCTGCACAGCTACTGCGGTTCTACTTTGGGTCCTCCATATGTAGCTATCTGGGTTCTAGTTCCAGTTTAGAACCTGATGGTGCCTGTTATCCCTTTTCCTTAGACGAGTCAGTGCTCATGGACCTCAAAGCCTTGTTGCTGGAGGCCAAGCAGAAGGTGCCGCCTGTCTTACAAGTGCTGCACTGTGGGGACGAGTCCATGTTGGACATTGGAGGTAAGTGTAGAGCAGGAGCCCCAGTCTCCAGTGTGCAGCTGGGTAGCCTGGGGCTGGGAACCAGGAAACCAGTCCAGGCCAGTAGGGTCAGTCTGGGGTCAAGATCAAGATCCTGTGACCTTGCTAACCCTTCTCTCCATTCCCAGGAGAACGGGGCTGTGCCTTCTGTGGAGGCCTTGGCCATCGGATCACTGACTGCCCCAAGCTTGAAGCTATGCAGACCAAGCAGGTCAGCAATATTGGCCGCAAGGACTACCTGGCCCACAGTTCTATGGACTTCTGAGCTGTCTCTTCCCTCCTCTCCCCACGAGGCATCAGTCACAGGACTCCAGCCAGGCATACACCAGCCCTCAAGACAAGAAGCCAGCTCCCTTGGCCCAGCTGGCCTGGGCCACCCCAGTGCCCCCCAGAATCACTATTTTTGTTCTCCTTTCCCGACTGCCATTAAAGCACAATCCCTTCTGTCTCAGACCAGTGTTTCCTCTTTCTCACCCATTGCCCCCCAGTTCCTGGACAGGCCTCACCCTCTGCTCCAGTACCATCCTGAGCCAAGACATCAACATTTTCCAGAGTTGCCAGACTCCTATAGAAAGGACTGCCTGGCTGCTGTCCCCGTCTGGGGGCTCACGATAATTGGTCAGGTACCACAGCTGGGGCTCATGGGGAAATGGTGGTGTCCTTGTCTCTCTGCCATCTGACACTGCTCCTAGTGTCTCCTGTGATGGCTCCAGAGCCTCTGAAGCCTCTGGCTGCCCCTCCCTGCTGTGCAGGCTCCCAGCCAGAAATCCTCTGTTCCATCTGTAGAGGAAGTGGTAGATGCCACAGAACTGCCGTTCTGGCCACAGACACCCCCTGCCTCTGTTGTGCTCCACTCTTTACTGGGCTATAAGGACAGAAATGAACCGGGTAGGGTAGGTGCTGCCATAACTGGGGCGCCTCCGGTAAGCCTCAGACATGCAGATGCCTGTTGCAAGACTAGCCCACCAATCCCGACTTTAGACTTGCAGCAAGAGGGGGCAAAGAAACGGCACAGCAATAGCCAGGTACCTCAGTTCCTCTGCGCCAGGAACATTATGCCGATTCAGCAAAGATGGCAGTTGCTCAACCCATGTTTGTCACTTAGTGTGTGGCCTCTGGCAAGTTACTTAACCTACCTGAGCCTTAATTTCCTCATTGTCGAAATGTCGATGAGAATGCAAAGGCTAAGAGAGGCCGTGTGAGCTCAGCCACCCAGATCATTGTGGGCAAGGAGCCAGGAGCCCACGGCTCCTTGAATGTATTTCCATGTCTGCTGTGTGACCCCAAAAGAGCATTCCTCAGTCTGGTCACAGCGTCCTTCCCCAAGGTGACATTGCATGAGTGACAAGACACTTCCATAATTCATATTCATGCACAGCCCCAACAGAGGGCTCCAGCAAGGCAAGTGGGGCGGTGTGGGGGAAAGACTGGGCAGGAAGCAAAGCTTTGAGGAGCATGTGACCTCCCTGGGGAGCACACTGGGGGCCTGCCACCCACAGTCAACGTGACAAGCAGTGACCCTAGATGTAGAGCCTTGTGGACTGCTGCCTGGTGCGCTGTGGGGGTGCTTCGCTCTCCAACCTTGGAAAGTGGTCAGGGAAGAAGCAGCCACCTCTGGCAGGAAGAACAGTGGTAAGGGGCGCCCAGAAGGGACTGGTGGGAAAAAATACAACTCAGGAAGTAAAGGCAAGAACACGGGATGGAGCGGCCCAGACTAGGCTGAAAGGGAATAGGAGGGTTGGTGGACGCAGCCAAGGTGGGCCAAGGTCAGGTGAGGATGAAGAGGAGAAACTGAATTTCAAAAATGTTTATGATTGGGCTGGGAATGTCACTCGGTGATAGAGCAATGGCCTTAGTGTACCCAAGGTCCTGGATCACGCCAATACTGCTAGAGAGGCTTGTCGACCTCAGAATGGCAGTCGGGAGTTCAGCAGTCTGGAGAGAGGAGGGTCCAAGGATGGGCCAGGGCTGTGTTGTTCCCATCCTCGGGTGCACAGCTTCCTGGGGATGGGGGAGGGCTCAGAACTTGTGACTCAGGGCATCCATCCTGTGGTCAGACACTCACGGCCAGCTGATGCAGGTGCATGCGCAAGAGGCCGTGGCCCCCAGTGGCCTCATGCTCCCGTAGGCAGGTGTGGTCTCAGAACACGAGAACCCCAAGGGAGAGATTGGTTCTGACAGCTACCCCTTCAGTGAAGACCAGGCTCCCCTCCCCCGTCCCTGCAGCTGTCACTGGACAGAGGGAGGGGGAAGTGGCCAGAAGGGGAAGTAAGAGGGTTCTCCTCCAGCCAGTCACCAATCTCCTCGGGTCTTCAGAGCAGCCGTGGCCATGGAGTCTGTGGAGACCCCTGTCAAGGATGGCGTCCTTTACCAGCAGCACATGAAGTTTGGCAAGGTGGGAGCCCCAGGCTGCCTGACAGCCGTGGGCAGAGGAAGAAACCTCTGCCTACCTAGACAGCCTGTCTAGACGTGCGAGAACTGGGAAGGGAATCTGGGTGGGCTGAAACCTGGGAATTTGGGAGTGGAGGTTCTTGGCCTGAGATTAGGGCTGGAGCTTCCTTTCTAAGATGGCCTCAGAGATGCCAAGACCATGGTCCTAAGAACCGAAACCTATGGGTATGATAGCTCCAGAGCTCCTAGAGAAGGTCAAGGTCTGAGGGGCAGGAGTCTCCCAAGGATGGAGCAGCACCCGCAGACCAAGACGGGGTCTCCAGATACTGGGGAGGAGAGGGGTTGGGGATTCATTGTGCTCCTTGAGCATCAGACTCTACACCCACAGTTCAGCTGCAACTGCTCCCTGGGTAGAAAAACTGTTTCCTTTGCTAAGTATCATTTGCATGTTTCCTTCCTTAGCAGCCTGAAGCTGAGGCCTCCTTCCCACCACACCCAGCCCATGGCCTAAGTGCCCTTTTCAGTTGGGGCTGGCAATAGATAGCTTAACGGCGGTGTCAGCTGATCTGCCCCGACCACTAGATACTTTACAGACAGTCTAGTAGAAGTCCAGGCTTATATTCTCATGACCTTGATAGGCGAGCTATGAAGGTCATTCAGAAAAGGGCAAGGAGGGTGGGATTTGAACTCCCTTGACCAACCCTAAATACAGACTTCTTCCTGCTTACCTTTGCCTGAGCAAGGCCTCCTCCTTCCTTTGTACCCTAAAGTCTTAGGGAGGCAGAAGCAAGGCAGCCAGTTGCTCAGCAGCTTGTACACAACCAAGTGGCAGGGAAACCTTCTTCCCAACGGTCTCTCTCTTTACAGAAATACTGGCGGAAAGTGTGGGCTCTACTGTATGCAGGAGGCCCATCAGGTGTAGCTCGGCTGGAAAGCTGGGATGTTCGTGATGGTGGCCTGGGGCCAGCAGGCGACAGATCTGTAGGGCCTGGCCGTCGAGGCGAACGTCGGGTCATACGTTTGGCTGACTGTGTGTCTGTTCTGCCGGCCGATGGTGAGAATTGTCCCAGGGACACCGGTGCCTTCCTGATTACTACCACTGAGCGAAGCCACCTGCTGGCTGCACAGCATCGCCAATCATGGATTGGCCCCATTTGCCAGCTGGCTTTCCCGGTGAGTGTAAAGTGAACTAGCCTGCGGGGACCACCTCACCCCTCCTACTCATGTCCTTGCTTAGCCAGATTCTGCCACTTGGTAAGCAGTGCCAAAGTCTAGCAAATCTGAGCAACAGTTCAGAAACCCCCAGAATGATCTCAGATCCCCATGTATGCTATAGGAAAACCAAACATTAGATCAGGAGACCTCTCTAAGGAGGAGACAGTGGGCGGAGCCTGCATGACAGGTGAGAACTCACCCAGGCAGAGGTTTGAGAAAGGTGTCTAAGACACAATGACAAATATTGTAATGCTGGTGTCGTGGGCAAAAGCCCTGGGGCAGGGAAACATGGCATGTTTGAGGAGCAGAAAGTAGGCCAGCCAGTAGCTGAGGCACACAAGAGTCAGTACATTTGGGAAGTTCAGTGAGCGCCTGTTGAAACCACCTTGGGCCATGTGTGGGTTGGAGGTTTTATACTGAATCAGAGCATGGCTTTAGAGTATTAAAACCAGAGGCTAGTGGTTCTGAAGATTCAGGGTTCATGAGAGAAAGACAAACAAGCATGGCAGTTCCTGAGAAAGCTAATCTTAGAGCAGCTGGAGAGATGGCTCAGCGGTTAGAGCACTGGCCCCTCTTGCAGAGGGCCTGGGTTCAATTCCTAGCACCCACATGGCAGCTCACAACTGTTAAGTCTCAAGGGATCAGACCCCCTCTTCTAGCCTCCATGGCTACTGTACACTTGTAGTCAACAGACACATATGTAGGCAAAAAACCCATACACTTAGCAATAAGTAATAAACGTTTTTTAAAACCAGTCATGGAGTTACCATATGGCTGCAGTTCCAGATTCATGCATCACCAAGAGAATGAAAGGAGATGTCCAGGCAAAGTGTGCCCACCAGTGCTCATGGCAACACTAGTCACCATTGCCAAGAGATGAGACCACACAGCGCCATCTCCTGATGAAGACTTAAACAGAACTGTAAGCTAGGCAAGGTGGTCCAGGCCTGTGACCCCAGCATTTAGAAGGTGGAAGTAGAAGGTTCAGCAATGCAAGGTTATCCTTGGGTATGTGGCCAGTTCCAGGCCAGCCTGGGCTACTTGAGACCCTGCCTCAAAAACAAGACCAAAAATAAAAGAGCCTGGGAACAATATGACATGAAAGAAGCTAAACACAAAGGGTAGCACTAAGAGCTTTAAAAAATTCATATGATATATCCAGAACAACCAAATCCATACAGACAGTGCAGGTGCACGGTTGCCAGGCGCTGGGGGGGGGGCGGGGGAGTGGGTAGTGACGGCTGATGGGCACTGGATTGTCATTTGCCATGATGATGAGCTCTGGAATTTGGTGCTGCTATGGCTACACAACCTTGTGACTATACTAAAAACCACTGAATTGTTCCTTAAAATAGTGATGTTGATTTGTACCAATTGTTTCTAAATTAAGAAATGCACAGGATGAAAGGAGGTGGGGTTTGGCTTTGGCTGTGCTCATGGATCAAGATAGCTATGGTGGACAATTAGAACCTGAAAGAACTGTAATGGAAGTCAGGGAAGGTCAGGGGTGACCTGCAGATGGCGATAGTGAGATGATTGGCGAAGGCTGGACTATTACTTGAGGCTGCCCGCCCCCCACTTCCTCGCCTCTTCACTGAAGCATGCTGTCAAAGCCATAAGGAGGCCAGCCCAGCCCCTGGCCACACATAGGGGCTGTAGAAACATCCCCTTGGTACCTTAGAGCACTAGGAACACCCTTGCACTACAGAGATGGCTGTGCTCCAAGACCAGCACCCTCAGGGGAGTCCAGTGGGGATTGCTGCCCCATGGTGCAGATGGGAAATGGCGCAGGAGAGCCCAGAGCCCTGCAGAGTGTGAGGCAGAGTGCATGGGAGCTGTTGCCTGATGACCCCGACCCCGTGGGAGAGGTGGCGGGGAGGAACAGGTCAGGCTCTAACTGACAAGGCAAATCTGTTCCTCAGGGCACCGGAGAATGTTCTGGATCAGGACAGGCTGAGACTCCAAAAAGAGGCTTTGTTCCCATGGAGGAAAACTCTATCTACTCCTCCTGGCAAGAAGGTGACTCAGGGAAGACCCCGGGGCAGCCTTACACACACCCCAGCAGTGGTCTCTAAGAACTGATGAAATGTCCTTGCTTCCTGAGTACAGTGGCCGAGTTTCCAGTGGTCGTACAGAGGACGGAAGCCACCACCCGCTGCCAGCTGAAAGGCCCCTACCTCCTGGTGCTGGGCCAAGATGACATTCAGCTTCGGGAGACTTCTAACCCCCAGGCCTGCTACAGCTGGCCCTACCGTTTCCTGCGCAAGTTCGGCTCCGACAAGGTGAGGTGCTGGCCAACCTGACGGGTCCCTGTAGGGAAAGGTGGTCAGTGTCCTGGCTCCTCAGCCACTGACCCCTGCCTGTGTCTCTCGCGTGCAGGGCGTGTTCTCTTTTGAGGCCGGTCGCCGCTGTGACTCGGGCGAGGGCCTTTTTGCCTTCAGTAGTCCACGTGCCCCGGACATATGTGGAGCTGTGGCTGCAGCCATTGCCCGCCAGCGGGAACGTCTTCCAGAGGCAGCCACATCCCCGCCCTGCCCCCTGCCTCGGGCCCTCTCCCTGCCTTCCCTAGAGCCCCCTGGAGAGCTTCGGGAAGTGGCCCCAGGGTTTGAGCCGGCCACTTCCAGAAAGCTGCCTGTGGCCGATCATGGGCCTCAAAGCCTGCCACTGCTGCTCAGTCCTACACAAGAAGAAACAGTATCCTGTCTCTATGCGTCTGTGTGTAAGCAGACCAGCAAGCCCACAGCCACTAGAGAGCACCTCTATGAGAACCTGTGTATGCTGGAGGCCAGTCCTGGGCTGTCCAATGGGGGTCCTAAGTCCCAAGAGGGCCCTCCTGGCCACAGCCCCCTATCCAGCCCCATCTATCACAACAGTGAGGACCTGAGTTGGCCTGGCTCGGCCCAGGACAGCAGCTTGGAAGCCCAGTACCGGAGGCTGCTAGAGCTGGAGCTAGATGAGGCTGGAGGAGCTGGCCGCTCCGGTGCACAGGCAGGCATCAAGGCCAAGCTGGTGACCCTGCTGACCCGTGAACGGAAGAAGGGCCTTGCTCCCTGTGACCGGCCCTGAAGGCCTGTGCAGTGACCGCAAGACAGGTGATCTCCTAGGAGCCCGAGGGAGCAACTTTAAACATTGCCTCTGTCTGCTCCGACCCGCAGGGAGAACCCAGGCAGTGGGGAGGAGCCACCTGCTGCCCCACCCACTTCCCAGTGGACAGTGTACAGATTAATGAATAATAAAGCTTGCCTACCAACTTCCCTCCCTTCTGCCTATGGCCCACAATCCACACTACCTTGCTTTCGCCTGGGTCCCCACTGAAACACCGTATGCTAGTGTTCATTGTAGCAAACTCCAGGCTCTTATGCTGGGCCCAGAGACTGAGCGTCCTGAGCTGACTTCAGCCACCGCTGAGCTAAAGTCTACTTGAGCAGATGGACAAGAGGTGGTTTGGGCTCTGTGTGGTTCTGTGTAGCAAGAACAACAGCCAAACAGAGGGATACATGGGCTCTGTTAGAGCCCCTAAACTGAGTCAGAAGGGTAAACATGGCCCATCCGGGCAAGCTGTGGGGCCAGCATTTCCAGGTTCAGAGGGGTCATTTATGGAGCAGAGCCACTACTTGGTTGCTGTCCTCAGTAAACTGGGTGTCAACTATGACAACCTTGGAAAAGATAACAGTTAGGCTTGTCGAGGAATGGTAAGAAGACTGGGCCTGGGGGATAGAGGACCGCAAGGCAGCTGAGCTGTGGAGAGGGTGGCGGGCACGGGGAGAAGTGGTGTGAGGAAGGACAGGAAGAAGGACTGTAGATTGTACACACCTAAGACACTCATGCCCAATAGAACTCAAGTAGTGTGCAGACACATCTGGAGAACCTCTGGCCTGCTTCATCAACTGTAAATAATAAAAATTAAAAAATAAAATGGGACTAGAGGCAGAGCTCAGTGGTACAGGACATACCTAGGATGAGGTAGACCCTGGGTTCAGTCTTCAACACATGCATGCACACACACACGCACACAAGTAAAACAAAAAGACTACATTATCCAGGAAGCAGAGACAAAGATCTCTGTGAGCTTGAGGTAGCCTTGTCTCCATAGTAAGTTCCAAGACAGCCAAAGCTACAAACGAGAGTATACCAAAAACAAACCAAATGAACACACACCCACAAAAGCCCACCATCAAGAGCAACAACATCAAAAGATTAAATCATATATTAAATTATATATTATACTTAAGATTTCTACTTGGGGTGGGCGGGGGCGCTAGAGGGGTGGCTCAGCAGTTAAGAGCACCGGCTGTTTGCTCCTCCAGAGGATCCAAGCTCATAACCACTCTCTAACTCCGGTTCTAGAGAACCCAATGCCCTCTTCAGCTTCCACAGGCAATGCATGGATGCATGCCCTGCACAAATATACATGTAGTTAAAGCATCCAACACACACACACACACACACACACACACACACACACACACACACACCAATCTTTTTTTTAAGAGTTTTATTGAAATTGTGTGTAGGGAGATAACTCAGTGGAGTTGGGATTCCCAGAACCCACATAAAAGCTGAGGTGTGTTGCTACCTGTAATCCCAGCTCCAGGGAGGCAGAGACAAGATTCCAGTGGCAAACGGGCTGGGTAGACTAGCCAGAGTCAGCAAGCTCCAGCTTCAGTGAGACTCTCAGCAAAGTGGGAGGCAATGGGGAAAGACACTCAGGATCAACTTATGGCTTACACACACACACACAGCACACACAGACATATGCATGTGAAACCCACACATGCATACATACCACACACACACACACACACACACATGCAAACCCCAGTGCCTACACAGTTCCCAGTCACCAGGGAGCATTCAGTGTCCAAGACAGCTTCAGCCATGCTCGCAAGGAGCCAGCATTCCACAGCAAAATGAGCAAATTAATTTTAAGACTCCATTGCCCATTTTCCCCTCACCGTCACTTCCGGGGCTCTCGCCTGTGCATAAAGTGCTGTGCCTACTTCCCAGTTCTGGCTTCTCAATCTCTGAACTTGCTGTGTTAGCTGCCCACACGTTATAGACAAGGTCTACAGAGCCTATGCTTGCCTTAAACCCACGCCTCAGTCTCTCACTACTGAGATTCTAGACATCTGTGCTCAAGTTGTCTACACCGTTGATACTCCCAAGCCTCCTCCTCACGATAGTGACAACCAGTCTTGCTTCCTAGAATCCCTGGTCACCTCTTCCCTTACACTCTCCTCTCCCACACCTCACTCTTGAAGTCCCTCCTCTCCTCCTCTCTGGTTTGACTGTCAAAGCCCTTAGCTTCTGGTGAATTCCCTGGCAGCTGTCCAGCTGGAGAAATCCATATAGGAAAGCTTGGCTGTGTTCTTTCACACAGGCAGGCTCCCTTCTGTGCCGGTTTGAATGAGAATGACCCCTGTAGGTGCTTATGTTTGAATTCTGGTCCCCAGTTAGTGGCACTCTTTAGTAAGGATTGGGGGATGTGGCCATGTAGGAGTGGGAATGATCTTGGAGGAGGTATATGCGGTGGGCTTAAAGGTTTCAAAAGTCCATGCCAGGCAGTGTCTTTCTCTTTGTTTCCTGCTTGTGGATCAGATGTAAGCTCTCAGCTACTGTTCCAATACCATGCCTACCTGCCACCCTGCCATGCTTCTCATTAAGATGGACATAGAGTAACCAACTCTGAAACTATAAGCAAGTCCCCAAGTAAATGCTTTCTTTTATAAGCTGCCCTGGACATGGTGTCTCATTAAAGCAACAGAACAGTAACTAAGACATCTTCAAACCTTTCCGTTTCTACCCACTCACCTCCTAGACACTGGAAATCGGCAGTCAGCAGACATGGCCCTTCCACCTCCCTCTGCTGCGCTGACAAAGTAGCCAGCATCCTAATCTTCTTCCAGTCTCTAGAAGGAGCTCCCACCTGAGACATCCAATGAGTTTCTCTTTTGGGCTTTTCTCATTCATTCAGTCTGTCCCCAGCATCAGCATCTTGCTGTCCCCATGTCCAGCCATACAGGAGCTGATTGATGCTCTCTGATTTTGTATCGGCAAAGAGACCTTCCTTTCACCCCACGCTCTCCTTCAGCCACCTCCCCGTTTCTCTGTTCTGCTCCCCAGCGAAACTCCTCAAAAGAGTTGAATTACTCTCATTTCCAGTTTCCCACCCCCACTCTCTCCCTGACTTGTTTCCTCTTTATCTACTGCCTGATTACATAACTTTTCAAAGTCAACAACTATCTACCAGACCAGGCTGCATATGGGGACACTGGAACCCCTCTGCTTCTTGGCAGCATTCCTCGCCCCTGTCTGAATGCTTCACGGAGCTTTCCCGCCCTTTTCCAGTGCCTCCTTCACAGCGAGTCACTTTTCCTTAGTGCTCAGGATTGAAGCCAATGCCTTTTGTCCATGTTAGCCGTGTTCTCCCACTGAGCTGCGGAACCGGCCCCCAACTCTTTTGCTTCTCGTCTCTGATCCTCTCAGAGTTCTTTCAGATAAAAGTGAGTTCAGCCTGGCTTTGTGTGAGATCACGCGGAGGCCTTTGAAGGAAGCCCGTGGTTAGGCTCACACACAGCTTGATTTTTATCTGTTGAATACATGGAACCTTGGCATCAGTGTTTCATTTTTCAAATTCTGGCACTATCCTAACATACAACCTGAGATGAACCACTGGCATAAGCGAGTTAGTTAATCACCTAGTTCATTTTATTAAGATTTATATTTATTGTGAGCCGGGCAGTGGTGGCACACATCTTCAATCCTAGCACTCGGGAGGCACAGGCAGGCAGATCTCTGTGAGTTCGAGACCAGCCTGGTCTGCAAGAGCTAGTTCCAGGACAGGGTCCAAAGCTACAGAGAAACCCTGTCTCAAGAAACCAAAGAAAAAAAATATATTTATTTTATATGTCTGTGTGCTTTGTGTGTATGTGTGCACCAATTGTATGCAGTGCCCATGGCAGCAGAAGAGGTGAAGGGTTTGGATACTCTGGAACCAGAGTTATACACTCCAGTTCTGTTAGTCATTGTGTGGATGCCAGGAACCAAACCTGGGTCTTCTGTAAGACCAAAAAGTGTTCTTAACTGCTGAGTCATCACTCCAGCCCCACACATCACTAAAATTTAAAGGCCATCTAAATGTTGATAACTTCCAAAGGCGTGTCCATCTTCAACATAGACTTCTGGGCTTAAATGGCTAAAATTTAATTTAATGGCTTTAATTTAACACTTAATGGCTAAAAGTGCTTACTGCCCTTTCAGAGGACCAGTGTATGTATGACAGCAGCCACGTGAGGTGTCTCACATGACACACCCATACACATATCCCCCCCCACATCACACACACCACTCACACCACACTCACACCACAACCCACATGACACACACCACAACACACACCACACACACCTCAATGGTGTCTACCTCCTCTCTCTGCCCTCAAGTCCCGCCTATCTCTCCTGCCTAGCTATTGGTCATTCAGCTCTTTATTTTTTTTTAAAGATTTATTTATTAAGTATACAACATTCTGTCTCCATGTATGCCCACACATCAGAAGAGGGTGCCAGATCTCATTACAGATGGTTGTGAGCCACCATGTAGTTGCTGGGAATTGAACTCAGGAACTCTGGAAGAGCAGTCAGTGCTCTTAACCTCTGAGCCATCTCTCCAGCTCCTCATCTCTTTATTAAACCAATCACAGCATTACATCTTCACACAGTGTACAAATATCCCACAACACATCTCTATAATCTTTATGGCTCCCGAGGCTTGTTTACCTTGTTTACATACTGTTTGTCCTGCTTTCCTGCTTCCCCTAAGTCTGGCTCTCTACCTGCAAGTTCTGCTTATTGTGCCTCTATTGGCTGTTGAGCTCTTTATTAGACCAATCGTGTACCTTAGGTAGAAAAGGTGAAACACCTTACTAGACCTGGATGGAGGTGGGTGGTCCTTGGACTTCCCACAGGGCAGGGACCCTGATTGATCTTTGGGCTGATGAGGGAGGGGGACTTGTTTGGGGGAGGGGGAGGGAAATGGGAGGCAGTGGCGGGGAAGAGACAGAAATCCTCAATAAATAAATTAATTAAAAAAAGGTGAAACAGCAACACAGCTTTACCTAGTTAAACAAATGCAGCATAAACAAAAGTAACACACCTCTACATAGTTAAACAAAAGTAACACATCTCTACATAGTTAAACAAAAGTAACACATCTTTACATAAACAAAAGTAACACACCTCTACATAGTTAAACAAAAGTAACACATCTTTACATAAACAAAAGTAACACACCTCTACATAGTTAAACAAATGCAACACATTTTTACATAGTTCAATATTCTATTCCACAATGCTCCAGATTTAAGAATCCAACAGTACCCTGTACATCTGTATATCTAAAAGACATTTCTAGGTTTAGGGCTGTAGTTCAAGGGTACAACACTTATCTAATATTCTTGAGGCCCTCCATTCCCAACATTGCCAGAAGAAAAAGGGTCTCCGAGCTTAATGTGTGAAGATAAGTAAGAAAGTCAGGGCTCTGTGCAGTACTGTTTCAGGTGTGTTTCAGAGCAGAGAGAAAAGTCTAGAAGGACGTTAGAACCATGAGAGGCAGGGTTTCATGCCACTCACCAAACACTGACCAAGAACGTCATCCCTGACTGATCAGAACGCCGTAGAGCAGACAAGGCCAGGAAACTCCTGTCAGATTAGCTGCAGGACATCTTCCCCCACAGTGGCTAGTCCTAGCCCTGGCTAGCTCATTAAGTACTAGACACACGAGTCACGGTCACGACCAAAACTGGACTCCAGAACTCTCGAATCCTCAGTCTGGTGACCTTTTCCTTAACTGAAACTCCAAGTCTCAGGGCTGGGGATGTGGCTCAGTGGTAGAGATGTTCCAGGATGTTCAGGATCCTGAGATGGTCCCCAACAGTGCAAGAGGAGAAAAAAATCTAAGCCTTTAGGTGTGGGTCGTGGCCCACTGTAATTTCTGACCTAAAGGCTGAGACATGTTAAAGAGTTCTGGGCCAGCCTGGATATTCCATCATGTTCCAACTATGTTAGAAAAGATAGTCCTTGAACACCTTCAAGGCTAGGAGACCTGGTCTGTTGGCTGGTCGGTTGGTGGTACCTTTTAATCCCAGCACTGGGGAGGCAGAGACAGGTGGATCACTGAGTTCGTGGTGAACTTGGTTTACAGAGTGAGTTCCAGGACATCTGGGACTACACAGAGAAACCCTGTCTGGAAAAAAAATATAAATTATATATAGAGGTGGGGGCTGGCCACGAAGCTGCAGGGATTCAGGTCACCAGGGGGCGCTGTATCCTTTCAAGTCCAGTTCCCATTCTGAGGCTGTAGTTCACGGGAAGATCCCAACAGACCACCTAGTCCCAAGCTTTTGTGTGGATCAAGAAAGGGGCCTGGAGGTCTTTCCTGTTTGCTGTATAAGCAGGAGCCACCAGACTGCCAGTTCCTCTTTTGTTCATTTCTTGCAAACCCTCCTTCCTTCCTTCCGTTCACTCACCTCAACTCTGTGCAGGCTGGAGAGAGGAGTCCCGGATCTCATGGGACAATAAAGACAGTGTGTCAGAGGGTGGAACGTTCTGTGGGAAAATAAAGTGGGTTAAGGGACTAGGTGTGATACAAGTGTCGTGTCAGGGGAGAACTGTTTTAATATTTTGGTGTTGTGTGTTTGTCCTCCCCCTGCTGTTTTCCCTCTCCCCC
>NW_026067927.1:34948164-35025170 GCF_014885135.2 Alexandromys fortis | reverse complement strand
CCCCCCCCCCCCCCCCAGCCCCCCCTCCCCCCCCCCCCCCCCCCCCCCCCCCCCCCCCCCGTAGCTGGGACTACACAGGCCTGTGCCGCCAGGCTTAACACTTGACCCAGTTTCTTAGTCTTGCGTAGGTCTTGAGGATTTCAGTTTTATTTTAAAAGTATTGTGAGCCCACTGGATGCTAAAAGATGAGGTGTGATCTCTGCTTTAAGAATATCACATAGGCGACTCATGAAGCCTGCAGGGGTAAGGGGGGGAGCGGGGCGATCAGCTCGGGGACTGAGACTGGTAAGTGTGGAAGCATAAGATGGCAGCAGAGGGCTGGAGAGATGGCTCAGTGGTTAAGAGCACTGACTGCTCTTCCAGAGGTCCTGAGTTCAATTCCCAGCAACCACATGGTGGCTCATAGCCATCTATAATGAGACCTGGCGCCCCCTTCTGGCATGCAAGCACACATGAAAGGCTGTACACATAATAAATACATCAAAAAAAATTAAAAAAAAATGGCAGCAGAACAGCGGCAATGATTAGCTGTGAAGAATCTTAAAGGTGGAATCTGCAGATTTGGGGGATGACGGCGATGAGAAAAGACATGTAACTTCATAGGCTCTACTGAGCAGATTGGGTGAATGATGTCACTGACTCGGACCAGGAAGGAGTTAGAGGAATTTGGATTGGGACACAGAGTTTGAGATACTGGCCTAGCGGACATCGGACAAGGTATTAATTATTGACGCCTGTGGTTCCTCAGGGAGAAGCATGGGTCGGTCATTTTCGGTGTTACTGAAAACCAAAGGACAATATGGGCTCTTATGATGTCAGAATAGTGATCAGATGGCGCAGACAGGAGACAGATGAGGAGCTAGTGGGGGAAGACAGCCTTAGAGCCAGGGAGAAAGGTCATTTTAGATGAGGAAGCTCTGGGCTTGGTGCTGTGATCTCAGCACTCAGAAGGTAGAGGCGAGAAGATCTGGAATCCATGCACGTTCAAGGACAGCCGGTCAACATCAGCAGACTTTATTTTACTTTTATGTGTATGGCTGTTCTGCCGACATGTAAGTGTGTGTGCTACGTGTGTGCCTGGTGACTGAAGAGGTCAGAAGAGGGCACCGGATCTTGAAAGAGAAAAAGTAAAAGGAAGTGGCTCAGTCTAGCTTGGCCAGCATTCCTCAGCAGAGCAGGATGAAACATGAAGGCTACAGCTGACTTGATGGAGGCCGTGGAGACCTTGGGAAAGCGGCAGAGTTGGGAGACAAGGGATCACCAGAGGAAGAACAATTAGTAGCCTACCGAGGAGGATTTCTTCAAAGGTGACAACTCCCGGGAGGGAGTTTGAGTAGTCGGGACCATGACGGAGAAAGGGGATGTAAACGGTGGTCCTGGGAGGAGCAAAGGGAGGTTGTGCACCCCACCACTCAGTCAAACACTCAGCGGAACTCAGCTTTCCCTCTGCCCTTCTGCCTTGGCTAACGCCAAGGGTAAAGTAGGGGCTCTGAGAACACCCCATGGCAGCCCCTTCCACCCCAACCCCATAGGAGGGACTGTGAACTCCCGTGGGGGTATAAAAGGGATATAATCCATGCCGATAGTGGTGCTGGCAGCTTAGGTGGAAGTCGCAGGACGGTGGACTGCCGGTTCTGTCTGGATGGACTCACACTGCCAGGCCCCAAGTGGAGCAAGGGGCCCTCTCCAACTCTGTTGTTGGAACAACAGAGACTCTGTCGGCTCTTACTATTCACTTACTTACTCACTTCTTTATTGGCTTCCAGATTGTCCTGCGAGCCTCACTTTGGTTGATTGGTTTTGGGGATTGAACCAAGGGCCTCCGACAAGTTAAGCAGGCGCTCTACCACTGAGCTACATCCCTAACCCCCGGAAAGCTAACTTGAAACTACCCTGTCTCGCTCCATTCCCTGGAATTTAGGCAGTCCGAAATCTCTGACGGTGCCGTCCATATTGACCTCTACATTATCCCTGACAGAAGGGTGTTATGAGGCCATTTTCCCCCACAAAGGGAGAATAAGGAGACCACTAAAACCTGGGTGTTTTAAAAGGCTGCTTTTTCTTCTCTTTCGCCAGTGGGAGGCGCATGGGGCTTGGGTGAAAGCCTGGAGCAGGGTGCAGGCTGGGCGGCGATCGGGCTCGAGAAAGTGCCCGGGTAAATGCCCAATCTCTCCTTTCCTCTCTCGGAGACTCAGGGCTTATAGACTGGGTGGGTCCTCCCACCGACCCCGGGATGTCCACTCGCGTGGCCTGGGGAGGGCGTGGCCTAGGACTCCGCCCCCTTCCGCGGGCTCAAATTGCGTGGCGTCCGCGGAGGCGGGGTCATAGCACAGCGGCGGATCCCAGCGCGGCTCCGGGAGGCTGCGGAGCAGCGGCCCATCTGGGCACTCAGGTAAGGGCGGGCGCGAGGGGACTTCGTGGGCTGCAGCCCGTAGGGTCCTGTGGCCTTCCGAAGTGCTGGTGAGGGCGTGGGCGGTCGTGGCCTGTGCCAGATTCCCTCGGTTAGTTTCGGCCGCAGCCTCCGCCCCCGCCTTCCTGCGGCGAAGTGGGGCTGATTGGCGCCTGCGCCACCGTGTGCGGTGGGGACGCGGCCAAGCGCCGGGCTGGGGCGGGAGACGAGGGGAAACAGAGTCACGTTGGAAAGGGAGGGAGCTTCGTGCGTGAGTGGCACTACTTTCTCTGGCTTCCAGAAAGAATCCCGTCCCTGGCCACGCGTTAGGGACTTGGCCCCGTCACTCTCCACAGAGTCAGCACCCCTCTTCTTCCCCCGCTTGCTGTGTCCAGGGGTCCCGCCCTGGCTGCCTGCAGCCTCGACCTGTCCCAAAATGGCTAGAACCCACTCCAGCGGTCTCCTTCCCACCCCTCCCCCTCACATCCCAAGCCCCTAAAGTGCTCCCTCCACGGGCTCTCCACAGTGTCAGCTTACAAGCCTTATATAGTCCGAGCAGGCTCCAGCGGCCTGCTGGGACCCGGGGAAGGAGGGGGAGTTGGCCCCTGACTCACCCTGCCGCCCTCCTGAGATTCCAGGTTAGCTTGGGCCAAGCAGTGCCAATTAGCCCCACAGCCCACCCCTGGAGGAGAAAAGAAGTCGAGCTTGATGAGGACTTTCCTCACCCTCCCGGTAGCAGGGGGCAGGGTGGAGAACTTGCCTGTTGCCTGTGAGGTCTGCCTGCCAAACCCGACGAGATACCTGCCTCCCAGTGCCTGTGTGTGCTGAGCGGCCGCCTGTGCTTTCCGGTACCTGGGCAATGCTAGTGATGAGATCTGGACCTGCCTGCCAGTTTGCAGTGTTGATCTCCCCTTTCCTCACAGGAACAGACACCATGGATTCCTTCAAGGTAGTGCTGGAGGGACCAGCACCTTGGGGCTTCCGGCTGCAAGGGGGCAAGGACTTCAATGTGCCCCTCTCCATCTCTCGGGTGAGCCTAGACTGAGGAACGGAATCCCCAAGGGTTCTTGGGTGCTCATGTTTCCAGGAAATGATTGGAATGGCAGGAGCATTCTGGGGCCAACGGGACAGGGACAGGAGTATCCTAGTCCAAATAGACACTTATTCCAGGGAGTACCAACTAGGTAGCTAGTAGAAGAGGAGCCCCCGCCCCCCAGCTTTCCTGCTTTGACCTGGTACTCGGTGCCATCCCACCAAGTTCCCTTGGCGATCTGTGAGTGCCAAGGAGAAACCGATTCTGCAGTATGGGATCCTGGCTGATGTCTCCAAGAAGTGTCTTAGCTTGAAGAGCAGCGTGTGGAGCCAGATGCCAAGCAGCACCTAGCTTTAATGTCACTGCTACCCAAGGATAGCAGTGGTCATCCTTTGCCAAGGGACAGAACTTG
Organism: Alexandromys fortis; assembly: GCF_014885135.2. Classification (NCBI taxonomy): domain Eukaryota; kingdom Metazoa; phylum Chordata; class Mammalia; order Rodentia; family Cricetidae; genus Alexandromys; species Alexandromys fortis. Next base: position 35,021,336 of record NW_026067927.1, on the reverse strand, counting down.
GAGGGACGGAGGAGCTCACTCAGCAAGTCCCTGGCAGAGCAAGGATATGAATTGAGGCACAAAACGGCTTTTCCATTCTGTAAAGTTAAGGAAGAGGATCTCTTCCCAAGCTGAGCGTGGACCCAAGTCTCTGTCTGTTGGTTCTTGTCAGGCTATAGTGACCTTAGACCCTAAGCAAAGGTGTAGTGAGGCTGGCCTCTTGGATTCTTGTTCCCATTCCTCTGTCTGATGTGGGGGTGGGGCTGGAGCTGACTCCTCCCTGTGGCAGGGGGATTGCCTTATAAGCCCAAGAATGCAGCCCCAGCTGGGATGGCCAACAGTGGCTAGTTAACAGAACCCAAAAGGGTTGGCCTAGGTCTAGGCCTCTGAGTCCCATTGGTGGGCCTCTCACCTGATCCATCCATCAGTCATCTGTGTCAGTAGGACTTAAGGCAAACTTTGTGCCAGAGCGCCTGAGGCAGTGCGCCAACTTGGTATCTCTGACTGACCTAGAGGGTCAAAAAGGGGGCAGGGACTTCCTGCCCTGATATCCGCCTGCCTAGGAAGGCCCACCCAGCCATGGAGTAGGCAGGCAGCTGTGGGCAGGAAACCGAGGGCAAGCCCAGCCCAGAAGGGCCTGAGAATTTCCCAGCACTGCTCAGCCTGAGAGGGATGTCCAAGCTGCATCTCTGTGGGAGTCAGACATGGTGGCCAGGGCAGGCAGGCGTTCAGACTGCATTCTCCCCAGGATCCTTCAGGGTAGGCAGGCATACAGGCTATCTTCTTCCTAGGACCCTTCCCTGGGGCTGTCTTGGAATCCGCCCCAACCAGCAGGGTGACTAAGAGCAATGGACCCTTCCCCCACGCATGCATCCTACATCTTCTTCCTCCCCTCTGGGAAAGTGCTGGCCAGTGTGGTGTAGGTTTTGGTTTCTTCGTCGGTAATGATGGCCTCTGAGATGTTGCCTGTTGGGGGCACTCTGGTCCCTGGGCTCCTTTGTCAGCAGCCTTAACATGTGGGTGGGGCCACCAGCTGAGCCCTGCCCTGGAATGGGGCCCTGATGGGTGGGGTGGGCTTTTCTAAATTGGGCCAGCCAGCTCGCTATCCCTCCCCTGACCCCGGAGTAGAGGGAGGTAGGAGGGGCTAGGGCTGGCTGTGGGCCCAGGCCTGGAAAATGAGGTAATGTCTGGGATTTGGGGGTTGGGCTGCTCAGTGGAGCTCCCAGGCTGACTCACCCCCATCTGTAACACTGTCCAGTCCCCTGCCTTCTCCCTCCTAATCTCACTAGCCACCTTTCCCAAAGGGCCCCCCATGCTGCCTTCTCCCACTCTGCCTGCTGTCTGACCCCTCAAATGCTTCCTCCTGCCTCCTCACTCCTCCACTCCTTTAGGGGCCAATTGCTCCTCCTCAGAAGACCTCCCTACCTCGGTCTCACCCCGCACCTCTCAGGAAGCAGCCTGTATAGGAAGGAGTGGCTAAACCAGGTTTCCATGTATCGGTGAGGTGACTCACCGTGACCATGCGCAAGTCACTTCCCCTTTGGGGTGTCACTTCCCTGTCCCCATTATAAGGCACTGATGGGAGTGAAATAAAGGTGAGCGGGACATGAAGACCCCAAATTAGCTAAGGCATGAAGGAGTCTCTTTTCAGACAAGGTCTGGAATTGAACTGCCAGTCCTGCTCAGTGTGCCCGAGTGTTGGCATTGTGTGTGTACAGTGCTAGGCTTGGTACCTAAAGTCTTTTTTTTTTAATTTCTTTAAAAAAAGATAATTTATTTATTTTGAGACTGGGTCTCTTTATAGTCTTGGCTGTTGTGGAATTCAGTATGTAGACCAGACTGGCCTCTGCCTCCTGAGTACTGGGATTAAAGGAGTGTGTCACTACCGCCCAGCTCCCCAGAGTCTTTATGGGAAGCTCCCCTCACTTGCGACCCCCTGCACAGCCTAGCTGCCCTGTTCTGGTGGAGATTCAAACCTTGGCTGCAGCTCTTGCTGGCTGCATGACTTGAATTCAGGTGTTGGCGGTGCTGTGTCTTTTCTGAGTGTGAGCAGGGTGTGTCCCCAGACTCCTCTGCAAGCACGCTGGGAGATGCGGTGTCAATCCTAGGTGTTCTGGGAGTTGCTATTCTTACCGGTTGTTAGCAGGTAAAGAAAGGGCTGTGACTCACCCTCTCTCTTCTCTGCTCATCTCCCCTTCAGGCACAGAATAGAGCTGTCAAGTCCAGCTCCCCCTTCTGTCCTAGTGTCTGCAGTCTGAGTCAGAGACTGTCCTTAGCATCCCCAGAACCTCTCTGCCTTCCCTCTGCTTCAGTACACACTGCATCAGCTCACCTGAGGAGCCCGCTGGGCCTCTGATAGCCTGCACCCCGCTTTTCCTACTACCTGTGAAGTGTAAACTCGGCCTGCTCTATGTGGTGGCAGGCCCTTTGCCAGATGGCTGAATGGCCCTTGATTTCAGACCTCTGGATGACTACCATGTCTCTGGTTCTTTTGGCTTTGAGTTGGGAATTTTCTGGTTTGGGTGGCAAATGAGGGAATGTAGTGGGCCTGGTGGAATGGTGGTCACCAGCACTGGCTGACAAAACAAAACAAAGAAAAGAGTATGCAGCAGTGAGAGCAAGAGTACATGGATGAAGGCCTTCAACCCCTGGGGAAGGAGCCTCCAGAGCAGACCAACAGAGACCTCAAAGGCTGTGGTCCTAGCTTGCAAGTGTGGCCTTTAGCCTGAAGGTAGCTGTCTGCTAGCTGTGTCTGGACTGTGAGGGGGGGCGGTCACAGAGGAGAACAGACAATCAAGCCATGGAATGGCCAGTTGTGCAGCTTGGGTGTGCGTGTGCCCATGGGCCTCTGACCTTTCCTCCCCCCAGCTCACTCCTGGGGGCAAAGCTGCACAGGCTGGCGTGGCCGTGGGAGACTGGGTGCTGAGCATCGATGGCGAGAACGCAGGGAACCTCACACACATTGAGGCCCAGAACAAGATCCGTGCCTGTGGGGAGCGCCTCAGCCTGGGTCTTAGCAGGTACTGGGGGGGGGGGGGGAGGGGTGGGGGATGAGCCAGGATGAAGGGGTGAGGGCATCTCTGGTCTGGCTCACCTGCCGTCATTCCTTTCTCTTCTTCTCCAGGGCCCAGCCTGTTCAGAGCAAACCACAGAAGGTAGGTTGTGCGAGCAATATTTAGGCTGAGAAAGGGAGGGGCTTGAACTAAAGGGCTGGCCTGCCCTCCCTGACCCAGCCTTGTGGTACCCTCTTCCTGGCTAAGGGCAGAGGGCAGGTGCCAGTATAGGCAATATGTGGGAACTGAGAGTGGAGTTAGGAGCTGCCGCACGGTCTGGGCGCACACGTGCCTGCCTGTCTGTCTGCCTGCTTCTTTCCACGAGCCTGTGCTGTGTGTGCCTGCCCGTCCTTGGTCTCCGTTGGCACAGAGTGGGTTGAGTTCATCACTTCCAAATGGGCTCCTTGAAATCGTAGTTACCCCTCCACCCTTAGCCTCTGGCCAGATGTGTAAGTGGAGCTGGACCTGTCACTGTCCTTGGTGGTGGTGACTCTGCTCCCACCTCAGCCCCCACTCCCACCCACCCTGCCCGGCTCTGTCTCTGCCCAGGCCCTGACCCCTCCCGCCGACCCCCCGAGGTATACTTTTGCACCAAGCGCCTCCCTCAACAAGACGGCCCGGCCCTTTGGGGCACCCCCACCTACTGACAGCACCCCGCAGCAGAATGGGTATGTCAGCCCCGCCCACTCGCCCACTCACTCCTGTCTGTGGTCCACACTGTCTAGCCCTGTCACAAGCACACACAAGCTGCCCGCTACTGCTCAGTCTGTGCTGTACCCCAGCCCCTTAACCGTGTGGCAGCAGTCCCTGGCGGCTGGGTAGGGCTGTGGGCATAGAGCCCCACCTAAGGCTGTTGCTCTTGCACAGGCTCCGCCCTCCTGGGCAGTCTGGGGTTGGGATGTGGTATTGGGCCGGCCGAGTCTCAGACACTCACGGCCACCTTGCCTCCCTCTCCACTGCTCTGATCTCCCCCCCTTTCTTCTCCCGTGTCTGTCCCTTTATTTGTCTATCTGTCTTATTTCCTTCACAGGTGCAGACCCCTGACAAGTCAGTGAGCCCCCTCTTCCTCTCACTTTTTTCCTTCCTTTCGGCACCTTGGGTGGTAGCCCCTCCCTGCCCTGGCTACCCTCCTCTTAGCTCTCCTTTCCCTACCTACCCACCTATCCAGCAGGGCCCTTTGCCCCACCCCCTCACCCTTCCCCTCTCTCACCTGTCACCGTAACCCCTGCACATCAGATCCTGGGAGGGGCTGCCCCTGGTGCTCACCCAGAACCAGAGGTTCTGAGCCACACCCTTCCCACAGACAGTTGCTCAGACAGCTGGTCCCAGATGCCAGCAAGCAGCGGCTGATGGAGGATACCGAAGACTGGCGGCCACGGCCGGGGACAGGCCAGTCCCGCTCCTTCCGCATCCTTGCCCACCTCACGGGCACAGAGTTCAGTAAGTGCTGGCCCAGGTCAGGGCAGACTCTCTGGGCCTTAGCCTAGGCCTGACTTTGCCAGCACTCGAGGCTGGGTGACCGTTGTTTCTCTTGGTCAATGCCTGCCTCTATCCTCTCAGTGCAAGACCCGGATGAGGAATACATGAAGAAGTCAAGGTAAAAGTGTGGGCACTAGCCCCTCTCTCTAACCTCCCACTCTTCCGTTCCAGCCACTTGCCCGCATCTGCTCCCGGCCCTCCCCTGCCAGGGCTCTCTTCTCTCCCTTCCATCTTTCCTTCCCTCCATCCTCCCTGCCTCCCTTCCATCTCTCCTTCCTTTTACTTCCTCCTCCTCCTCTCTCTCTCTCTCTCTCTGCCCCTCAGGGAAAAGTATGTCCTGGAGCTACAGAGCCCACGCTATACGCGCCTCCGGGACTGGCACCACCAGCGCTCTGCCCACGTGCTCAACGTGCAGTCGTAGCCTGGCCATTGCCAGCCTGCTGCCCTCTGCTGTCCTTTCTCTGCTACTCCCTCCCAGGGCACCCCATTGGTGCCCCAAGCTTTGCCTACCGCTTTCATGTTCCTGACCTGAACCTCCTTCTGGCCTGGTCCTGGCAAGCCCGCCTGGCACAGGGCCTGGCTTCGTCTGACACTGTCTTCCCTCTTGGCCCTGTGGTACTACTGTCTGCCAGGTCTGCACTGCCTTGAGCATGAAAATAAACGTTCTCAGCCCTGCTTCCTTTGCCTCTGTCTTCTGTCTTGTTGGGTCTGGTTATGTTTTGCATACGGGATGTTAAGTGGTTTAGACTTGGCGTGGGTCCTATGGTCTGCTTCTCGGTGGGAGGAAGTACCTAACAAAGATGATGGTGCCTTATTGTGGTTCTCCCGTATGAGAGGAGACTCAAAGGCTGCCATAGGCGCAGGAGCCCCCGCCCTGCTTCCACGCTCTACACAGCAGACCTACTCTAACCTACTTGGGGGAAGCACCCCTTCCTACCTGTACCCTGGAGGGACCCAGAATCCATTCCAGCATCTCTCATGCCCTCATGCTTTATCCATGGGGCCAGCACAACTGAAGTTAGGGGGTGGGACCATGCCCAGAGCCTCAGCCAGGCAGGGCCTTGAATGGCAGATCTTGCAGCCAGGTGCCCAGGACAGAAGCCCCAGCCCCAGCCCCAGCCTCAACTATACCCCAGGAACCCTGGCCTGGTAAGAAAGTGGGCTTGGGTCTGAAGAAGGGTGGGTAGCCTCCACGATCATAGGGGTGGTGGGCTTTTGTAGGCGACCCTGGGCTCTACCCTCTGCACTTTGGGCTCCCTGAGTACCCCTCTGGATCTACTTTCCTTGGCTGTCAGGCCCCACCACCCCCAGCCCTACCAGCCGCCCACCCTGGGCTGTGGACCCTGCATTTGCCGAGCGCTATGCCCCAGACAAAACTAGCACAGTGTTGACCCGGCATAGCCAGCCAGCCACACCCACGCCTCTGCAGAACCGCACCTCCATAGTGCAGGCCGCAGCTGGAGGGGGCGCAGGAGGGGGCAGCAATAATGGCAAGACTCCCATCTGCCACCAGTGCCACAAGATCATCCGGTGAGTGGTCCCCCCCAACCCCGGCTTTCCTGTGCCGCAGCCTGATCCTGGCTTGCTTTATCCACCTGCCATACCTCGGCTGCTACTCTGAGAGAATTAAGAATTTGGTTGAAGCAGGGTGGGATCTAGTGTGGAACCTCAGATCTTTTTAAATTTATTTTGCTTTTTGTATGGGTGTGTAGCCCATGTGTGTATCTGTGCACCACTTGCATGCCTGGTGCCCACAGAAACCTTTAGAAAAGGATGTTGAATTTCCTTGGAAAACTGGATGGAGTTATAGAAGGCTATGAGCCTTCATGTGGGTGCTGGGACACAAAGCTGGGTCCTGTGGAAGAGCAGCAAGTGCTTTTAACTGCCAAGCCGTCCCTGCAGCCCCCAATCCTCAGGTTCTTAATCCTACACTTCCTACCACACGCACACCAGTCTGTAGCAGGGAGAGCAGGGAGGTGCCAGCGGCACTCTGAAGCTGTGCCTCTCACTTTGCCACACTCTGGATAAAGAAGGCCTCCCTGTCTGCCGCTTCCCCCTCACGCTTGGGCTAAGCTGCTGCTCTCAGAACCAATAGGCCACAGGTACCTCCCTCTGTGCACTGCTCCCTGGAGCACAGCCAGTCACACAGTCCTTCAGAGCCAGATTCTAGAACCTTCCTAGTTGGCCCTGGTGGGATGCTCTTGTCTCCCATCAGCCCTTAGTCAAAGGATATGTAAAATATCCCCTCCATTTCTCTAGGGCCTCCAGGCCCCTGCTCAGTCAAAATGGAGCAGGCAAGCAGGATGGTGTTCACCAGGGTCTGTTGAAGATTCGTCTTCGCAGTGGACAGTAGTCCCCCAGGAGTGTCTTGGTAGTCTCAAGCTCCCTCTCAAACCAGGGCACCAAAACAGCTTCCATCGTCAAGAGAGGTTGCCCTTATGTTTGGTTCCTCTTCTGTATGGAGAGACTAGGCCTGTCTTCCTCCTGGAGTATCTACCTCATTTGCATTCATGCTCTCTCCTTGCAGGGGCCGCTACCTGGTAGCGCTGGGCCACGCATACCACCCTGAAGAATTTGTGTGCAGCCAGTGTGGAAAGGTTCTGGAAGAGGGTGGCTTCTTCGAGGAGAAGGGGGCTATCTTTTGCCCCTCCTGCTATGATGTGCGCTATGCACCCAGCTGTGCCAAATGCAAGAAGAAGATCACTGGAGTGAGTGGGGCTGGACGAGGGCGGTGGGCAGGAGGGTAGGTGGGCAGGAGGGCGGTGGGCGGTGGGCAGGAGGACTGTGGGCGGTGGGTGGTGGGCGGTGGGCAGGTGGGCGGTGGTGGGCAGGTGGGCGGGCAAGAAAGTAAACATTGAGCTTGTCAGCGTTGTTCAGTGTGGGGCTCTCAGCATGAATCTCCAGGATCCTAACCACCTGACAGCCGAGACTGTAGTTCAGTGGTGGAGACTCGCATAGCATGTCCAAGGCCCTGGTTCCATTCCGTGTACAAACAGCCTCATCAGGCATGGTGACATTTGCTTCTAATCCCAGCAATTGGAAAGCAGAGGCAAGAGGATTATGGGTAATAGGCCGGTCTGGGTTACATGGTGAGACTCTGCCTGGAGAAAACAAAAAGCATTCTAGTAATTATTATTCTTTTAAAGGCTGGTGTGTGTGTAGACAAACACAGGACAGACAAAACACGCATGAAAGGAGGAGACACAGACACGCAGTTCCCACGTGGGTGCGCTTTAATGGGGGGGGGACACGATAAGGGACAGGTGTGCAAGAGAGCGAGACCTCGTGGAAGCTCGCCTTTTAACGAGAAGTGCAAGGGTACCTGGGAGAAATGTCCTGCACCTGTGCGCGCCCGTGCGCGCAGGTGTCCGTAATCCAGGAGGAATCTGGGAGCTGTAGTTTCCAAAAGGAACAACAGTAATAGCTTCAGTTTATACCAGCCTGGATCCATTTTTTGTTTGTTTGAAATGGGGTTTCTCTTTGTAACAGCTCTAGCTGTCCTGGAACTTGTTCGGTAGAGCAGACTGGCCTCAAACTCCTAGATCTGCTTGCCTTTGCCTCCTGAGTGCTAGGATTAAAGGTTTGTTATCACCACCACCCAACTAGCCAGGATAGTCTTAAAAGACCAACCTTTTTTTTTTTTTTTTTTTTTAATTTTGGTGTATTTCTTTTATGGGCGTTGAGTGCTTTGCCAGTATATATGTGTGTGCATCACATTCACTCCTGGTGCTCTCAGGGCAGAAAGACAGTGTCCCCTGGAATTGGGAGTTACAAGTGGTTGCGACCTACCATGTGAGTGCTGGAAAACCAAACCAGGGTCCTCTACAAGAGCAACAAGTGCTCTTAACCACTGAACCACCTCTCCAACCTGAAAGAGTTAGAGAAAAAAAGTAGATGGCTCAGGGGTTAAAAGCACTACCTGCTCTTCCAGAGGTCCTGAGATCAATTTCCAGCAACCCCATGGTGGCTCACAGCCATCTATAATGAGAACTGATTCCTTCTTCTGGTGTGCAGTCACAACACTGTATACATACTAAATAAATAAGTCCTTAAAAAAAAAAAAAAAGCCAAGTGGTGGTGGCGCACACCTTTAATCCCAGCACTCAGGAGGCAGAGACAGTGGCTCTCTGTGAATTCAAGGCCAGACTGTCTACAAAGGGAGTTCCAGGACAGCCAGGGATGTAAGATGCTAACTTCAGGCACAGCCAAACACCATGGTCTCCCGAGTTTGCCTGTTTTTACTTTTGTTGGCTTGATTCATTCCCGGCATGCTCTTCTCTGGAGAAGGTTTCATTTCCCCAGTTTAGCTCTGCAGTAGAGACACCACCTCAGCCCTACTGGTACCTGGAGGTTCTGATGCTGCCGCTCATCGGCTTAGCTTGAGTCACGTCAAGTTCCCCTAGTCTTGATTGCCTGGGGCTGGAGTCTGCCTACCCCTGTAGCTGTCAGGTGAATCTCCATCCTGTTGAAATGGACAGGTGGCTTGGAGCTCCATCTGAACCATGGTGACTGAGGGATGGGTAGCGCCCTGAAATACATCAGGCTGATGTTACCCTAAGAAGGGAAATGGCTGAGACAGCTGCTGCTCCAACTGGGACTGCATTCGGCTGCAGTAACAGAAAAGACCATTGCACTGCTAGAAATAGGGTTATTTATTTCAGTCAAAAGAATTCCTGGGCTAGAGTGATGCTCAGGGGTGCCTGGTATTATATAATGCTTGTTAGGTGACTTCTGAGACCCAGGCGGGAGAAACAAGGCAAATACCGTTCTTTTAGTGGGGTAGGGTGTGCTAGGATCAAGCCTACGCCTTGCATGTAAGGTTTTGCATTTGAACCCAAAAAATACAAACTGACTTCCATTATTGGCTAGAAATACTATCCGTCCCCCTTGACTACATGGGAAGTAGGAAGCCCAGTGTGCTTGTCACATTAGCTGGCCATGGGGGGAGGGATGTTGGTCCCGGCCAGACCCCATAGGTACTGGTGCTCAATTCTCCTACATAAAGTAGCATCACTTGCATGTGACCGATGCACGTCCTCCTCTATACTTCAGCCCATCTCTAGATCGCTTATAATCCCTGATAAAACAGAAATGTAATATAGAAAGTTGTTACACTGTATTGTTTAAGGAATAATGACAAGAACAAGAAGTAGCATCTATACTCAGGAGGCAGAAACAGGTAGATCTGTTTTTGCGGCCAGCCTGGTCTATAGAGTGAGTTCAGGGCAGCCAGGATTGTTACACAGAGAAACCTTGTCTTCAAAACAAAGAAACAAAACAAAAAGTAGGTGTCTGCATCTGTCCAGTTCAGGCTTCCCAAGTATTGTTGATTCATTGTTAATCAAAGCCGCAGACTGGACTTGAGGGCTCTGAGGGCCACTTGTGCTTTGGCTCTCCAGTCTGGGTTGCAGCTGCCAGCAGAAGTGAAGGGAGTGTTCAAAGCCACGAGCAACCAGCCCAGTGTCTACTAATGTACCACGCCGAGACTGGAAGATAACATGCCAGTACTTGAAACATTTGATGCAAACCCTGTTTGTCCCTCAAAGGCTAAACACAAGAGCATAACCCAACCAGGTTTTCCCTGCACAAGCCTGGCTACCCTCAAAACATGACTTGAGACTTCATTGATATGTGTAGCCAGAGTGTAAACCTGGCAGGCAGGTCTAGCCTGTGACCCAAGGGGAGCCCACTCCCAGGTGCTCTCATTGGGGAAGTGCGGGGACTGTAGGTGTCCTGGGCTCAAGGGGGGGGGGAGCAGAACAGGTAAGAGTGGGTTTCTATTCTGCACTATAGAGACTGAGACCTGGAAAGGGGTAAGAGTACGAAGTTGAGAGCTGGGCGGTGGTGGCGCACATCTTTAATCCCAGCACTTGGGAGGCAGAGGCAGGCGGATCTCTGTGAGGCCAGTCTGGTCTATAAGAGCTAGTTCCATAGTTCCAGGACATGCTCCAAAGCTACAGGGAAACCCTGTCTTGAGAAAACAAACAGAAAGTGTGATGTTGAGCCCAGAGCCACTCCAGTGTCAGATTTTCTGCCAGCTTGGGCTTCTCTGCTTTCTGTTTCCTCCTCTCTGGATACAGAGGCAAGGCTGCTGGGTGTGGCCAAAGAGTTCCCAGTGTGACACTCAGATTAGTGAGGAATAGAGAACCCTTAAGAACTTCACCCAGAGGTGGCCTGGGACTGAATGGTAGGTAGACTGAGGCTACTTCATTTTGTTGTCCAGCCATTCTCAGCATGGACTCGTAGTCCAGGATGCCTCTTGGGCCTTGGCCAAGGTGTCCACATTCCAGCTAGCCCCAGATCAGAAGAGGAAGAAGAGACGGGAGGCACCCATCTTTAAAGGGTGCTGTCAGTCAGCCCTTCTGCTGCCAACCTGTTAATCAGAACCCAGTCAGTGACCACACCGAGCTGCAAGGGAGGCTGGGAAACACAGCCTTTATTTTGGATGGCCACATACCTTGCAAAGGAGTTTCATCAGTTGCCTGAAAGGAAGGAACTTACCCTACCAGGGATAAAAGTGTGACCTCATCAGTCTTCCGGGTGTTCCAGTAAGGACCCTAAATCCTCCCTGCTCCTGACTCCACACCCACACGCAGGACTCGGAGAACAGCACAAACCTCAGATGATGTCAGCATTGTCAGAGTAGGGGGTCTACTGCTGGACACCTGGCACAATCTAGGGGTAGCCTGACAGCTCTGTTCTTGTCCAGTCATGGACTTTACTGCTCGCGTTCATGCGGCAGCCCTCCAGGCTCTCCGTCTTCTCAGAGAGCTCCAGTCCCTCTCCCGAAGAACCTTGGCATCCTAGATCCTCTTAGCACCGCCTTCTTCCTCAGCCTGGATTTAGCTGTCACTTCCTCACAAACCTCTTCATCTTCCTCTTATTTTTCTTTTTAATGGCATGTGCACCCGTGAATGAATGCAAGTGCCCTTAGAAACCAGGGGAAGCATGTCAGATGCCCTGAACCTGGAGTTACAGCTGGCCTAAAATGGGTGCTGGGAACCAAACTTTGGTCCCCTTTAAGGCAGTACATCCATTTCTCCAACCCCAGGAATACCTTTTAATTAATTAATTAGTTAATTTGTTTACTTATTTATTTGTTGAGACGGGGTTTCTCTGTGTAGCCCTGGCTGTCCTAGAACTCACCCTGTAGACCAGGCTGGCCTCAACCTCCGAGATCCACCTGTGTCTGCCTCCTCAGTGCTAGGATTGAAAGGCGGTGCACCATCACTGCTCTCCCCACCAATACCTTCTCTTCCCATCAGACCGCTCCACAGTCACCTCACTGTCCCGTGTCCTTTGTCCTGTCCTGCACCCCTTGCTGTGGACTCTGAGTCAATAGCAGAACTGTTTGATTTAAGGACTGTGCCCCATGGTGGAAGGTGGTCAGTAAACACTTGTGAAGGCCAGCACACGTGGGCATTCCCTCAGAGAAGGCCACAAGCAGAAGGACAGTTTGTGTCTCAGGTGTCGTTTGAGAGGGGGAGGGATAAGTGGACGGGGGAGTGAAGGCGGTCTGATCTTCAGAAAGCTTTGGGGGGAGGGGGGGAACCAGGGCAGTAAGGTGCCAGACACAGAGATGACTAGGCTGTGTAGTTTTGTAGAGTACAAATGTACTGTCATCTCAGAGCTAAGATGTCCCCCAGAATTATGTTTGGCATGGCCACGCTTGTATTTCTGAGTCCGTGAGCATCATTTGCAGATCTGGGCTAGGTATAGTTAAGTGGTAGAGTAGCCTAGCACACGAGAGGCACCAAGAAAAACAAAAGGTTTTGCATCATTCGCACTGAACCTGTCAGAACCACCATTTGAATCAGTTCAGGTAATCCCCGAGTGACCCAGGCTCCACTTGGACCCATCTGGCTTATAAGAACCTGGGGTCTCTGGCTGCAAACCTGGGGTCATTTTCTAAACAGTCCAACAAGAATGGGTTCAGGTACTTAGTTCCCAAGATAGGTAGCCATGTTTTACAAGAGGATAAAGCTCTTGCCGAGTGCCCCTCCACAGCCTCTGGCTGAGGTGAACTTAACAGTTCCAGGATGACCAGTCTGTCCCTGAGGAGAGCTCATCCTCTGGGGCCAAGTTCACTGAGGACCCACAGTGGGTTAGGCACCGTTGGAATAGATCCATTCACAGAGTGGGTCTTCCTCGTCTAAGAAGGATGAGGGAAGAGGGAGGGTGTCAGTGAAGTAAATGTTCCAGGATAGGAGAGGCCCTGCCAGTGTGGTGTAGGAAAGGTGACTTGGAGTGGTCACTGGTGTCAGAGTGGGCTCTGTGGGGAGAATGACTTCTACACAGAAAGTCAGAGTTGGGGAGACTTCAGGTGGAGAGGACCTGTGTGGGTAGAAGGATAGCTGGGATGTAGCCCCAACAATGGTGTGCTTGGCGTGTCAGCGACAGGCAAAAGGCTGGTGTGGCATGATGGGCGTGTGAGTGAGGGGAGGGAACAGGACAGGCCTGACTGCTGGATCCTGTGCAGGGCTTGGCTTTTCTTAAAGACAGGACCTTCATAAGCTGTGTAGGCCATTTGAACTCTGTACCCAGCAGGCCTTTGAATTGTCACCAGGCTGGGTGTGTCTCAAAGGTGGACCCTTCGGTACTCACTGCTGTGGGGTATGAGAAAAAGGGGAATTTCGAGTCAGACGTGGTGGCACACACTTGAAAACCCACCCTCAGAAGGTGGAGAAGAGCTTCAGGAGTTCAAAGCTCGCCAGGGTTACATGAGACAACTTAAAAAATAAAACAGAGGAGGTGGATTTTGGCCTGAACAGATGGAAGGCTTGACTGTGGGAGGAGCAGGTTTGGGATGGAAAGTCTGGAGCTGTTTGAGACATGCAAGTCTGAGGAGACCTAATACATGCGGACTTGGAGAGTTGGCAGTGGCTCTGGGAGCTGTACATATGTAAATGTAATATTTCACGCAGTGCGAGGGCCCATGCCAGCTTTCCTGTGTTCTGGGGGCTGGGCTGAACCTGACAGCGACTGTGGCCTCTTCCAGGAGATCATGCATGCTCTGAAGATGACCTGGCACGTGCATTGCTTCACCTGCGCTGCCTGCAAGACACCTATTCGCAATAGAGCCTTTTACATGGAGGAAGGGGCGCCCTACTGCGAGCGAGGTATCCGGTGGCCTAGGAAGTCGAAGAGGGCCCGGGTGGGGGGGCATTGTGACTATAGACCCTCTTTTCCATGACCCCATTACCAGACTATGAGAAGATGTTTGGCACGAAATGTCGAGGCTGTGACTTCAAGATTGATGCTGGAGACCGCTTCCTGGAAGCTCTGGGCTTCAGCTGGCATGACACATGCTTTGTTTGTGCAGTAAGCACACCCTTCCTCCCACCCCACACCCATCTCCTGCCTGCCTGAGGGATGAAAGGGCCTCTCCCACTCCCCCCAGCCTTGTGTGACTGGACCTTCATTGTCCCCAGATCTGTCAAATCAACCTGGAAGGAAAGACCTTCTACTCCAAGAAGGACAAGCCCCTTTGCAAGAGCCACGCCTTCTCCCACGTCTGAGTGCCTTCCACATACTGTTGCCGCCCCACCCTGCCTGAGGGGTGAGAAATCGAGAATGATCACCCTCAACATTTCTGGGTAGGGCTGGCAGTGGTTGTCCCAGCCCCAACTCCTGGCCGGATCCTGGGGTTCCCTGAATCCTGTTTCACCTTCTTCACAATCCCCTTACTTCACTTCCTCCACCATCATCACTCACTGGTACTGGCCATACTAGGCCCGGTTCCAGTGCTACAATAAACCTGTATCTAGCTGTCTGCCTCCCCCTTTGCATGTGAAATGGTAGGACTTCAAGCAGAAGGAGGGTGGGGGTTAAGAAAGTTCTTGGAGCTGAGCCTCTTGTGAGTGTCTAAGCTGCATGGTCACTGGGAAGAAGGTGCAGTGTGGACCCCATGTGCTGGGCCCAGTGCCCACAGCTGGGAAGGAAGCCGCTGGTCAGGCCTGCCTTGGAGGCTAGAGTACATAGCTGGGGGTGGGTGTGCAGATGTGGGGCATGGCCAGCAGTGACTACCAGGTGAGCCCGCGTGTCATCTGCTGGAGAGGGGAGCCAGAGTGCCAGGCTCAAGCCCTAGATGGGAGTCTGAAGTGTCCGAGGAGGTTCCAGGGAAAGGCAGTGTTGAAGACGGGACCCCATGACAAGCCGCAGGGATCCCTGGACAATGTTGCTAGGAATCCAGTATGTACCAGAAGCTACCTACCCATCATATGATCGTCCCACCCACCTTGCCAGGTGCCTGCAATTCTTTTTTTTTTTTTAACTTTATTTTATATGCATTGGTGTTTTGCCTGCAGGTAGTCTGTGTGAGGGTGTCAGATCCTCTAGAAGCTACAGACAGCTGTGAATTGCCACGTGGTTGCTGGGAATTGAACCCAGGTCCTCTGGAAGAGCAGCCAGTGCTCTTTAACCATTGAGCCATCTCTAGCATATAATTTTTTTTTAAGGCAGGGTTTCTCTGTGTGGCCCAGAACTCACACTGTAGACCAGGCTGGTCTCAAACTCAGATTCCATTGCCTCTGCCTGCTGAGTGCTGGGATTAAAGGTGTGCACCACCACTGCCTAGCTTTTTTTTTCCTTTTAAGAGTTATTTTTATGTATGAACGTTTGCTTGTATGCATGCATGCATGTATGTATGCATCTTGCATGCCTAGTGACCCTGGAGGCTAGAAGAGGTCATCAGATTCTCTGGAACTGGAGTTTAGATTTTTAGCTTCCTTTCGGTGCTGGGACCCAGACCTCAGTCCTCTGAATGACTCCTGAGCCTTCTCTCCAGCTTGATGCAGTTGTTCGTTGTTTGGTTTTTGAGACAGGGTCCTTCTATCTAGCCCTAGAGCTCTATGCTGTCCTAGAGCTCTCTGTGTAGACCAGGCTGGTCTCTAAGTCACAAAGATCCACCTGCCTCTGCCTCTGGAGTACTGAGATTAAAGGTGTGGGCCACCATGCCCACCCAGCCTTGTTTGTTTTCTGAAACAGGTTCTGGCCTGGATCTCATTGTCTCCTGGCCGGCTTGAACTTAAGTTGGTTCTCCTGTCTTAGCCTCCCCAATGCATCATGACTTATCTGTTACACCCTGGGTCTCTTGGTTACCTTTTTTTGTTTTGTTTTGTTTTGTTTTGTTTTGTTCTGCTTTGTTTTTGAAACAAAGTTTAATGTATCCCAAGGTTGGCCTTGGATTTACTACGTAGTCCAGGGAAGATCTTGAACTTCATGGTCCCCCATCTCTACTTAAGTGCTGGGATAACGCCTGATTTTATACAATGCTGGGAATCGAACTCGGGGCTTTGTACATCATAGACAAGGCGAGGACTCTATCAACTGAGCTGTAGCGTCCAACCTCGGTTACTCATTTTCTAGATGAGGCCCAGAAATGTTAAGACATGTAACCAAGGTAACCAGTACAGCCTCTGGACCAGGAACAAAGCTGGCTGGATTGCTCTAAGACTGGTTGGTACTGAGTTATGTTTGTAATCCAGTTCTCCTCCAGGAAGCCTTCTACCCTGTGCTATTTATGACTTTTTGGTTGGTTACGTTTTTTTTTTTTTTTTTGGTTTGGTTTGGTTTTTTGAGACAGGGTTTCTCTGTGTAACAGCCCTAGCCGTCCTGTCCTGGAACTAGCTCTGTAGACTAGGCTGACCTCGAACTCACAGAGATCCCCCTGTCTCTGCCTCCCGAGTGGTGTGTACCACCATTGCCTGGCTCATTTATGGTTTTTAAATTTATGTGTATGGGTCTTTTACCTACATAGATGTATGTATTCCACTATCATGTGTAGTGCCTGTGGAGCCTGAAAGAGAGCTTTGGATCCCCTGGAACGGGGGTTACAGATGATTGTTCACGCTAAGTGCTGGGAATTGAACCCCAGTCCTCTGGAAGAAGCAGCAAGTGCTCTTAACCACCAAGCCATCATTGCTGCTGTATTTGATGGGTTTGGGTGGATTTCCATAGAGGCACATCATTCCCCAGGGGTTCCTACTTAGTGCTGATGCCCTCTACCATTCTAGAGGGACTGTCATCTCCTGTCTCAAACCTGAACAGGTGAGGAGCTGAAGAGGGGACTCAGGTCAGAACAGCCTAGTGTACTCACGGCATGTGCTTTTTGCAGGGCAGGGCGGGGGGTCCCTGTCTTAAGTACCTTCAGGATGATCCCTTTTTACGAAAACAAGGTCTCAGAGGGCTGGTCTTTGCTCCTGCAGAGTCTAGAACATCTGCCATATAGAAAGTAAATGTTTGCTTAAGGAGCAAAGTGTTAAGGGTGTTTAGAAGATTGTTCTCGGAAGCAGCTGAAGATGCCCGCTAGATTCACCTTAGCTTCAATTCAGGAGTGAACGTGGGGCAGGGGCAGGCACTCAATATAAATGCTTGTAATTAACACCTGGGGAGAGCTGAGGCCCAGGCCCCAGCAGGTAACAGCAGAAGTGAATCAGGTAGGATGTGTTAGTGTTTCAACACAGACATGCTGAGCATATTAAACACAGCATCTCTTAGTTCACAGGGAAATGTACTCTCCTGTTTCTCTTGAACTGTGAAGCCCTCTCCGTCCATTCTCAGTTTCCATGGATACCAAAGAGCAAGAGCACAGGGTGGGTGGCAATTGTTGCCAGGCGCCCTTCTGGGGGTAGCCACCCCTTGTCCTGAACACAGGGCCGCCATGTCCTCCAAGCAGGGAAGCCAGATTTGCCAGATAGCAATAATGTGTGCGCGTTCACGTGTTTCGTGTGGAAGCTGGTTTTTTAGTATTGGCGGCTGCGCTTTATTTTTTTTAAATCCTGTTTTAAAAATAATAAATGCCAGCCAGATCCAGTGTGAGGATAGCTAGGGACTCGGCACAGAAAACGGACAAGGGACCTGAAACGGTAACACAGAACTGGGCACAAAAAGCAGAGGGAGCCGCCAGGGACAGCATGACAGCCTGCAGGGCACCCCTGCAGGACCGCCACACAGGCCAAGAGCATGTCCAGAAGTTGCCAACAATGTCAACCAGGCAGATAAGGCCAAGGAGTCCCCGTGGTATTTCAAAACAAGGTGACATTTGCCAGATCAGTTTAGCAAAGAGCTGGGCCCCTGCCAGAATTAAAGAGGAACAGGTGTATGTGTGGAGAGCATGCAGACAGCTCTTGAGAGGCTTGCGGGAGTGTGGGGGGTGTAGAGGCCCACAGTCAGCTAAGCACAGGATAAGGGTAGGGAGCAGAGGTGTGACTGAAGACAGACAGCTAGAGGGCTCACGAGGGACGTGACGAAAAGCAGTGAGGGCCACATCAGAGGAAAGCTGAAGTAGGGGAGAGAAATACCAGACACTATCAAGCAAGTGCTTAGGACCTAACTACTCTGTCCTGTCACCTGTTAAGAGTGATGGTTCAAAGCCCGGTGATGGCACACGCCTTTAATCCCAGCACACTTGGGAGGCAGAGGCAGGCAGATCTCTGTGAGTTCGAGGCCAGCCTGGTCTACAAAGGGAGTTCCAGGACAGGGTCCAAAGCTACAGAGAAACCCTGTCTCGAAAAACAAAACAAACAAACAAACAAACAAACAAAAAAACAAAGCCCGGTGGTGGTGGCGCACACCTTTAATTCCAGCACTCAGGAGGCAGAGGCAGGCAGATCTCTTTGACTTCGAGTCCAGCCTGGTCTACAAGAGCTAGTTCCAGGACAGGCTCCAAAGCTACAGAGAAACCCTGTCTTGAAAAACAATAAAACAAGAGTGATGGTACAAGCCAGGCATGGTGGCATAGGCCTGGAATCCCAGCATTCTGGGGAGCGGAGAAAGGAGGAGGGTGGGAATTCAATGGCAAACTGCTGCAGAAAGCTAGGCAGGCCAGAGCTGTATGTTAAGACTGTTTAAAAACCAAGAAATGGGAACCTAGGCTCAGAGAGGCAAAGATGGCACATCCAGAGCCAGCCAGAACGGCAAGAAACCGCCATTCTATAGCCTAGAGGTGCAGGGATTTCCCACTGAGCTCCTGTACCTCCCCCCACCCTTTGATAGCCTAGTGCCCCCCCTCCCCCAGCTCCGAGATCACCCTGTTCCCAAGCTGGAGTGTGAAGCTGTGCGACTCGAGCCTACACTTGGAAATGAATGTCTTTATGCCAGGCAGGAGAGGCCGTTAGCTCCCTTGGAGAGAGAGCAGTGTCCCCAGCCAACAGGGCAGAGTCCATAGCAGGGGTTGGCGTGGGCAGCCAGTGAGAGAGGGGCTTTTTCCTACTTTGGGCAACTTGAACTCCTTTGCAGTCAGCAGGGAGGGGTGGTGGCGGGCGAGGGACTGCTTCTCCAGAACTAATGCTTCTCTGCTGCCCCACATGGCCTGGGTACACACAGAAGGCTCACATCCGCCTCTCTGAGCCTCGCTACAGGAAAGGAATGGAGGCAGTAGGCTAAAGGGCTTGGTGGCTGCCCACCCTGAAAGCAGCAGGTACAGAGATCCACAGCCATCCTTGAAAATATTGAAAGGGGCCAGGTGGGGGTGGCACACACCGTTAATCCCAGTGCTCAGGCGGCAGAGACAAGAGGATTTCTTTGAGCTCCAAGAGTTCCAGGACAGGCTCCAAAACTACAGCAAAATCCTGTCTTGAAAAACCAAAAATAAATAAATAGAGACTATTGGAAGGGGCTCCTTACCAATGGGAAGAAAGAGGCTTAAACTGGAGTCCAAGATCATCATAGTGGGAAGCAATGCTTACTGGCTCAGAGCCAGGAGAGAACTCAGGACACCTAGTGCTTGGGAGATTTCAAGAGTAGTCCAGGAGGACCCAGGACCTTTTGCTCAGCCCTGGGGCCATTAGGTCAACTCAAGTTTCAGCCACTGACAAAAATGACCAGTACTTAGGGACTGTGTAGATGAGGGAGAATTATTGCTAAAATTCAAACTCACTTAAAAAAAAAATGGAGATAATTTTCCAAATCTAGCTGGTGGCTTCAGCCATGGCAGATGCTGGATACAGTGATGGTGGCTTACTCTTCCCCTTAGCTCTGCTTCTTCATGGGGTCCATCACCAGGGCACAGCCAGTTACACTGAACTGACATGGGTCACAGGTCCCGAGGGTACAGGGAAGAACCCAGAGATAAAAAAGCAGGAGCAGCGAGGAGATCTGAGCGCAGATAAAGGGCCCTCCGCAGCAGGGACCTCTGCGCCTTGACTCGTTCCCACACCTCTCAGCCTAGCTTCTGGGACCGCTGAGCGATGTTTAGTCCACGATCGAGGAAATCCCTGTGCTGGGGAAGGAGTGAGCGTGTGTGTTGTGTTTGTGTGCTGTGCCATGCTGAAGCCACACGGACTTTGCCACTCCATTGTGGGCCTCTCGGCAAGTCACTGCCCCAGCCGTCAACTCACCCAGAGCGCCTGGTGTATTTTTGCACTTCAAGTACTTCCTAGATAGTGTTGAAAAGAACCAACTAACTAGCCACACTAGATTATGCCCCAAGGCTCTCTAATCCTAGTTACAAGAGTGGCTGAGGCAGGAGGATCACAAATTCAAAGCTTGCCTGGGTTAAAGAGTGTATTTCAGGCCAGTTTGGCCGACTGAGTGAGACCTTGACTTTAAATTAAAGGATCAGGGCTGAAAGATGGCTCAGCAGTTGGGAGCACGATGACTCCTCCAGAGGACCCAGGGTTCACTTCCCAGCACCCACAATGACACTCATAATTATCTGCAGTTCCAGCGAGTCCAACACCCTTAACAGATGTACATGCAGGCAAAACACAAAAAAATGCATACAAAATAAGAATAAATGCATTATTTAAAAAATTAAAGTCAGGTATTTTTAATTAAAAAAAGGAATAAAAAGGGTCATATATAGCTCAGATCCATCAAATTACCAGTAGGCAAATCTGTGGGACATTTTCTTGATTACTAATTGATGTGGGAGGACCCTGCCCACTGTAGGGGTGCCACCCTTGGCAGGTGGTCCTGGGTTGAATAAGAAAGCAGGTGAAGAGAGTTAGGAAGAGAAATTGAGCAGCACCCTCCATGGCCTCTCCTTCAGCTCCACCCTCCAGGTTTCTGCTCTGACTTCCCTGCCTATTGGATTATAACCTGTGCAATGGAATAAACCCTTTTTCCCCAAGTTGCTTCGGGTCACGGTGTTTTAGCACAGCAAACAGAAAGCTAACTGTCTCTTTCAGGGCTGGGGGGTGGGGCAGAGATCACACTGAAGCCAGACACACATGAGTGAGGTGGGCATTTGTGCTGTAGACCCTGCCTCAAAGCAAAGCAAGCCACATATGGACGCTTCAGATCCGCCTAAGGTCACACCAATGGCAGGGCACCTTTGGGTGAGGACACTAGTGTTGTGAGAAGTAGAGCTGATGTGCTTGGCTCAGAGCTAAGACACTGGGACGATGCCTGGGAAGCGCTAAGTGTCTCAAAGATGAGGGGGGTCTGGAACTCAGAAACCACCTAGATGTGCTAGGTAGGATCTTAAGGGGCAGGATGAGGCCAGGGAAGCCTCCTCCCGCTGATGCTAGAAAGTCCTGTAGCCCACAGGCTCCCCTCAGTGTTGAAACCTCTGAAAAGTGTGGGGGAGCATAAAGTGAGAGGGAGCTGGAAGGTGGGGAGGAGGGCAGGGCTGCCAGGAGGAAGGGCAGGGGTTCCCATGCTCTAAGTTGCCATCCAGGCCCATTTTATCCAGCCAACAGCCTCTTAAAAGGCAACACAGAAGGGGGATGTGTTCTAGCCACAGGCACACAGCAAGGAGCTGGTTTCTGAATCTGGATCCTGCCTCTTCTCATCTTTTCCATTCTAGGGACCCAAAAGCCATGAGACCAGCCTCCTAGTGTGTGTGGGGAGCTCCGGGGGTGGGAGAAACTGACTTGTCAGTGATGTGAAGGGTGATCAATGCCAGGGGTGGCAGACAAGAAGCCTGGTGGGAGGACCTCCAAAGTGCCACCCACCAAGACTGGGTGTGGTTTTCAGGGGCAACTTAGTGGCTGCAGGGAGCAAGGTCTCCCAGGGGTGAGCAATGGCTATCCTCTCCCGCAGATACAGTCAAGGAAACAGCTCCACTAGAAGGCTGAATTGGTAATTGAAAATGATGACCTTGGCCAGAAAAACTCTAAGAAACTTGGTGACTGGGGTAAGGAGGAAACTCCTTGACTTACAAGCAGTGGAATGCTCCATCCTTTGAAAATAAGAAAAGCAAGATGGAAGGCTGTGGGATTTACCACTACAGATTCTTTTTTCTTTTCCCCTTCAGTGCTAAGGAGCTAACACTGACTGGACATGAACTCTTCAGCTCACTCAGCTGTATCTCCAGTCCTAAAACTGCTTCATTTCTGGGTTTTTTGTTTGTTTGATTTTGAGACAGGGTCTCTCTGTGTAGTCGGACTGTCCTGGAGCTTGATGTGCAGACCAGACTGGCCTTGAACGTCTGAAGATCTGCTTGCCTCTGCCTCCCAAACGCTGGGATTAAAGGCTTTTGCCACCACCACTCCAGGCTTTTGTTTTTGAAACAGGGACTCTTGTAGCCCTTGAGCTCCCTATGTAGTGGAGAATGTTCTTCCTGCCTCCCTCACCTAATGCTGGGATTACGGTCACCATCATGCCCACCAGGCCTGAGATGGCAAGCCAAATACGCTGACTTAACGCCTACAATTCCAGCTTTCTTACCCAGCGTTTGAGGCCAGCTTGGGTTATAGTGTAAGCTCTCTCTTTAATAGCAACGAAAGCTAAACAAGGGCCAATGGGATAGTGCAGCTGGTACCAGTACCACGGCCAGGTGACCTGAATTACATCTGTGGAACCCGTGGTGGAAGGAGAGAACTGACTCCCGAAAGATGTCTTCCCACCTCCACAGGAAGGCTGCGGCACATGTGTGTGCCTGTACTCACACACACACACTAAGACAATTTTTTTTTTTTTTGAGACAGGGTTTCTCTGTCTAGCCCTGGCAGTCCTGGAACTCACCAGGCTGGTCTAGAACTCAGAGATCGGCCTGACTCTGCCTCCCACGTGCTGGGATTGAAGGTGTGTGCCACCACCACCCGACTAAATAAAATATTTTTTAAAACTAAACAGAATGATAGATACAGATGGGAGGTGAAGTGGGCATGGCTAGAGACAGTTGGTAGTCTGGTGGGGAGGCGGGGATCTGAGGAAGGAGCCCCGCATGGTGTCTGCGGGGTATGAAATGAACTAAGCAGGAGGCTGGGGAGACAGGAAGGGTTGGAAGCAGGAAGAAGCAGGAAGGGGCTGGGGCCAGAGATGCCTATGCCTAGACCTGCACCTAAGCCTGCAAGCCTCCTCCCTCGCCAGGAGGGCACTCTTCACGCGCGTCTAGTGATACAGCAAACTGAAGCTCTGTCCTTGCCCTCGTCTTGAATCCTCACTGTCTCCTTCTGCCTTCAGCACTGTGTTCCACCTGCATCCAGGGCCCAGGACTGACCATCCCTGAGGCTCACTGTAGATGTGAGAAACTGCCAGCGATAGGGGTCCAAGGGTATGGTGGGCACCCAGCACTCCTGAGGCAGGGGACCATGAAATGCAGAGGGCTTTTTGTTTGTTTGTTTTTGGTTTCTTGAGACAGGGTTTCTCTGTGTAATTATCCTGGAACTTGATTGGTAGACCAAGCTTGCCTCGAACTCACAGATCCACCTGCCTCTCTTCCCGAGTGCTGGGGTTAAAGATGTGTGCCACCACTGCCTGGCAAAACTCGGAGGTTTTAAAGCTTCCCCTCCCCTCTGTCCAATTCCAAACATTGCCGTGAATGTACCTACTGGCTTCTGGATATAGATGATTAACCACATCAGAACCAGGAGACCCACAGCAAACCACCACCCCCTCTTCACAGACTAGCCCCGGGCAAAGCTTGGCAGGATCCTTGGTCCTCTGGTCTACAGGAGTGTCTGGAGGCCATTTCTGTGCCTCCACTTCCCCATAGGAACTTCTCTGAGGCTCTGGGCCTTCTGTGCTCAGAGTTTTGGGAAATAAAAGTTTGGAAAAGAAGACGTGATTTCCTGGATACCCCATCCAGGAGGCAGAAAATGATTGATATGGTAAGGCATGAGCTAGGGTGTGGTGGGAATGACTGAGACAGGTCATGGGCAGGAATGGAAGGAAGGGCTAGGTTTAGGAAGAGGGACCAGAGTGGGGTTCAGACAGAGGGTGTGGTGTGTGGTGCTAAGCAAGGGCCTTTAGCTGGGACAGAATGTGCAGTTGGCTCTGGATGGCCTTGGAAGTGATGGTGGTGGAACAGAAAGAGTCCTTAGAGAGGAAGTGGGCTATTGACAACCCAGGCCTGGCTTAATGGGGTACTGAATTTGGGGCAGGGATAGGGTAAGGACCAAAATGAATTTAATATAAGGTGGGATGGACCCGGGAATGGCGTGAGGCTAAGCTAGAGTTAAATGAATCAAGGGGTTCAATGGACCAATTATTTTGTGAAGGCAGAGAAGGATGAACCTGGGCCTGGGTAGGGCCTGGAATCTTGGTGGGTTTAGGGCTGAGGAAGGGGGTGTGCTACTAGGTTGGTGACCAGGACAAGACAGGTGCATGAGACTAGCTCTGGGAGCAGAGTGGAAGCTTGGAGTCCCGGTACAGGCTAGCAGGGAGAGGGGCATGGGGGCGCCCCGGGGCAAGTTGGTAAGGGGGGGGCGGACCTCCCCCTGGGCCCGGCCGGGGCGGCGCTAGGACCGAGCGAGCCGAGGGAGTGAGCCGGGCGGAGCCAGCGCCCCCCGCCCCCCGCCGGCCGGCTCCCCTCCCCCGGCCGCTGGCTCGCTCGCTCTCAGCGCTGCAGAGGCTCTGAGGCGGCGGCGGCGACTCCCTCATCCCCTCCCTCCGGTGTCGGTCGGTCAGTCCGTGCGTGCGTCCGTCTGTTCGGCCTCGGTCCGGCCCGCAGCATGGCCGGCGTCAGCTTCAGCGGCCACCGCCTGGAGCTGCTGGCGGCGTACGAGGAGGTGATCCGGGAGGAAAGCGCGGCCGACTGGTGAGCCCCCCGCCCTCGCCCCCGCCCCCAGCCCCTTTGTCCCCAGGCCGCCACCGCGCCTTTGTTTCTCGGAGGCTCTGCCACCGGGAAGGGAGGGGGGGATACCCCGAAATGGTGCAACGGCCCGGGATACCCGGGGAGGGGCTGCCTTTGTGCGAGCCGGGGGAGGGGCCGGTCGGGCCAGGCGGGGCGCGCAAGCCGGGGAGCCCTGAGGCCGCCCTAGGCGCACTGGGGGCGCGGGAGCCGGATGCCAGCCACGCGGACGTGGAGCTCAGACGTGGAGCTCGGGGTGCTACGGCCCTGCCGGAGCCCATCCCCCTTCCCCCCAGCCTCTCTCCATGGGCCCGGGGGACAGGTGTGCACGGGCCAGCCAAGGGCACCTTCGCCACCTTCGAGCGGGCGAGGACCGGGTGGGGACGGGGCGGGGACCGAGCTAGCGGAGCTAGAGCAGCCTGCCCGGCCACAGCACAAAGGAAAGCTAGGGCGGGGGAGGAGCGCAGAGGGCCGGGGGGCCAGCGTGCCCCGCCCACCGGGGGCTTCTCAGGGTTGTCTCCCCCCACATCTGGGGTTGGGGTGTGATAGATGGAGGGTTCACTGCCACATGGTAACCACGAAGTGACTCTTTTATCCCTCACGGGTCGCAGAGGAAGAGAGGTAGGGTTGAGCCCTTCTCTCCCCTTCTGAAGGAGGAGATTGCTAGACTAGGCAGCTAGGCAGGAAGAGACCCAGGAGATGGACCCAGGCAGCTTGTCTAGATGGTCAGCTGGGAGGAAGCATGGTGGGAGCCCCCACTGAGGGATACCAGAATGATATCTGGGACCCTAGCCTCGTCACTCCCCAGCACGGGGCTGTCAGCCTCTTAGGAGGGAAGTGTGGACTTGATTCTCTCCCCCTCCCCAGCTGTTACCTTCCCCGAGGTGGAGGAGGCTGTGAACCACCTGCTCTGGGCTGAAGCCCCAGAGTGTCAGGGCAAACCAAGGGGTTCGATGCCCCCATTCTGAACACAGCCCCCAAGTATTCTTCTCAGGAGGCAAATCCCCATTTTGTATTTAGGTCTCTTTTCACCTCAGGCAGGAAGTAGCCTCTTCTTGAGAAAACTGAGGCAGAATTGGGGCTTGTCTGAGGGACCCCACTTGGGCTGGCCTCACTCTCACCCTGGGAGGGCAGCCAGGTAGGGGGCTGGAGGAAGGCACAAAATAGCCAAGCCTCCATGCCGTGGTACTGCAGCACTGGCGGGCAGCCAGGCCTAGGGATGGACTCCGGAGACAAGTTCTTGTGTCTTGCAGGTCAGTTATAGGAAAAACTGCACAGGCCGAGCAGGCGATTCCCACATTGTTGTCCCAGCCCTGTCTCTGGGGGCGCTGAGATCATGGGAGGCTATCTGGGCAAGTGGCCTGGTTGGCCTGGTGGAAGAGCCGGTTTGGGGGTATGGCCCTGACTGTGGAGAGACACCGCTGCTGAGAACCCTGTCTTCTTCTCTAGTCTAGGGGGTGTAGACAACCTCACATCTCTTAACCCCTCAGATACCGGAGGTCCAATGCTGGGGCTACCCAGCCACTGCCACCCCACATCCTGCTCAGCAAGGCATGGGCTTTCACCACCAGCAGCATCCATGTGGCCAAAGGGAGTTAGTTATGCATCCCTGGCATGCGTCAGCCCCATCTGGGTGGTGTGTGGGACACACACAGATGCACATATGCACCCTCGCATGCATGCATGTTTGTTTACTCCCGAGGCCCTAAGCCTAAACAGCATGTTGTCAGAAGGACATGAGGATCACATCTTCCTCTTTTCACACAGCCGGGAGCTGGGTGAGACCTCTAGGTTCAATGCAGACCCTGCATTTACTAGTTCAGGGGGAGGGGCAAGGTTCTGGGTTCAGATGTTGGACCATGAGTATTTGGTGTCTTCCTCCTCTGCCTTGATTTTGAATGTGGGTGTGGTGGAGCTCGGCATGACTGCCCCCTAGGTGGCAGGGTCTCTGACCTCTGACGTGGGCCACTGCTCTCGTGCTGGAAGCAGGGCACTGGGGAAGTCCAGATGGGAAAGGCCAGCAGCAGCACCCTGGTTGTGCTGTGATTCATTGTGTGAGAAGTTCCTGCTCCTCTTGAGTATTCTGAGAAAAGAGGAGGCTGGGCACAGTCCCTGCAGGGTTTTCAGGGCCTTTCCAGTTCCGGCTCCCTGCGAGGATGCTGGTCCTCAGTCTTACCTTCCCCTCCCAGCAGGCCTGGAGCTGCTGCAGTCACTCTCTCACCTTGCCCTAGTCTCATTTCTGTGGCTTAGATGCTTGATAAGACTTTGTGTCAACATTACAAATCCCTCCTGTGCTACTTCGTGCTGGGCCCAGGACTGAGGACAGTGTGTGTTGGCGGAGTCCATCAGAGAGCTGACAGTCTGTGGCGGTCACTGTCCCCAGGGTTCGCTGCTACTGAACGAGCCCACCCACAGTCCCCCTGTCCCCATCTACTTTTCCCTGCTTGCTCCCCAGCTCCCACCAGCCAGGCACCGGGTGCTTGTGCTGTGTTAGAGAAACATTATCTGGCAGGGTCTGGGGCGTGAAGCTCAGGCTGAGGCTGCCCTGGAGCTGGCAGTGGCGTCCTGAGTGGTCTTCGTGTCTCTACACACGCACAGTGCAGCTCTGGGCAGAAAATGTTCTCCAGAAACGAACGTGGGAACCAGTGTGGCCCAAGTGTGGCGCTGAACACAATGGTCGTTTGGAAAGGTGGGCTGAGCAGAGCTGAGAGAGAAGGGCTGGGACTGAGCGAAGAAGGAAGGGTTGTGGCCCTCGCAGGGAGGAAGGGCCGTTTGGAGGGGGGTGGGCAGGCTGGAAGGGGCCTCAGAGGATTGAGGCTGAGACAGGCAGCCCCTCCCAGGGAGTTGTGATGCCCGGAGCAGTGTCTTGGAAGCAGCCAGGAGTCCTGGTGTTTTCTCCGTGTTTCAGCTGCGAGTGGAGAGGGCTACACCCTGTTTCTTTGAGGGCTCTTTGTTCCTGGCCATGGGTTAGGGCAGCCTGACAGGTGGTGGGACAGCTGTGCTGGGAAGCAGCTGTCAGGGCAGCGGCTGGGGCAGCAGTTGCCCAAGGGCTCCAAGACCTACAGCCCACCTGTGTCCCTTTGTGGAGAAAAGCAGGGAGGGGTCCATGAAAGGGAGGGGCTGCAGGGCCCACTTGGCCCTCCTAGCAACTAGAGCTAACAACCTCTGGGGGAGGGGGTGAGACCCTCCCTCCTTTTGCTCCTTTCTTCCCTCTTCTCTTCCTTCCCCCCACCGTCCTCTTCCTCCATTTTTCATTCTCTTGTTTCTCTACTTCCCTCCTTTCTCTTGTCTGTCCTCTTCCTCCTCCTCTCTGTTCCTCCCTTTCTTCCATCTCCCCTTTTCCCCCCGTTCCTCACGCACCCCAGCCTCCTGACTTAGCAGATGGGAAATGGGAATTGAGAAAGGGTCTGAGCCCGTCTCAGTCTCAGGGCTTCTCTCTTCTCCATGTATCTCCAGCCTGTGCCTGTGTCAGGACGGGGTGGGGGGGGGGATCTCGAGGTTACCTTCCACGAAATGGATGCTGTGGTGTGCCTGCCCAGAGTGAATGCAGAACAGAAAGAGCTGGGAGGGAAGGAAGCCCTGGTCTACACGGCAGTCCTAGGAGGCGTCAGCTAGGACAGAGGCAGCCTAGGGGTTAGAAGACCGGAAGATCTTAGTGTTAGAGTCTGGGAGTGACCACAGTGACCTCATGCCATCTCAGAGAGGGAGAGATTGAGTCTGAGGATGTCCCCAGGGTCCTTTGTGTTCGAGGAGAATACAGCTCTGGTGGGCTGGTTTCTGTGCCAATTGCTGGGTTGCCATGGTTACCAGGGGATGCCCAGCATTGAGCACCAGATTCTTCTCCTCCTCCCTCCCAGTAGGGGGAGGGGCAGCGGGTACCAAGGCACGCACCAGGTAGATTCCTGGCTCTGGCCAATGAGGGATGAGAATCATGGTCTCCAGGGAACAGTAACCAAGGAACCGTTGCCTTGGAATCTCCGTCGCACACCCGCTTCACTGGGTTGTGGGCTGCCAGGGCTAGGGCCGGACGCTGAGCTGACTAGGCAAAGATTTCTCCCCCACCACTCCCTGATTGCCGTCTGACCCAAGTCTCCGGCTCAGCGGAAATGATGCCTGGCCTTGTTATCACAACCAACCAACAACCAAAGCTTTCCCCCTCCTTGCCCTGTTCTCTGCCCTGCCCTCCCCCCCATCACTCTTCTTCCCTCATGCCTTCTCCACCCAAAATTGGCTGCCTAGGACCTGACAGTTCTATGAGCCACCCCTCCCTCTCCCCAGGGCTCTGTACACATATGAGGATGGCTCCGATGACCTCAAGCTTGCAGCATCAGGAGGTAAGAATTCCAGCCATTCCTCTTTCTTCCCACCACCTACTCTGGCTGTTTTGTTGCCCTCCCTGGCTGCAGTTCACTCTCCTGCCTCCGTCCAGCAGACCCACTTGTCGGATGGTGTCCTTCCTCTTGTCCTCCCTGCATTCTTCAGGGTGTAGAGGGAGGGAGCCTTGTTTCCCGTTTGGCTTCCGGGAAGGCACAGTGAGGAAAAGGAACTTGCCTGACATCACACACCTAGGGAAGGGGCCTAGGAGGGTGGCCAGGCTCAGCATGACTTTCTTTAGCGCTGGAAGACTTCCTTGAAGCTTCGTTTACCTCGCTGGGCACTAGCACCCGGTAAGACGTACGAGGTGTGATCGCTGAGCGATGAAGATGTGTGAACAGACAACTCTTCAGTCCCATCTCAAATCAGGCCCAGGAGGGTTCAGAGGCAAAGCACCCCTTCACCTCATTACACAGAGATCTGGGCCTCTAGCTCGCGGACTAGAAATCCCCTGGGCGTTTTAGGCCCTTTGTAGGGTCAAGGGTGTAGGAGCTTGGCGAGCCCTGACACCTTCCTGGTTCCCCTAGAAGGGGGTTTGCAGGAGCTTTCGGGCCACTTCGAGAACCAGAAAGTGATGTACGGCTTCTGCAGCGTCAAGGACTCCCAGGCGGCCCTGCCAAAATATGTGCTCATCAACTGGGTATGCAGCTGTGGGATGGGGCTGGGAGCTGAAGGCCCCAGAGTGGTCGGTCACATTCCACCCGTAGCCGCTGCTAGGGAAAACCCCACACTCGTTCTTAGGAACATAGCCTGGGCCTGCAGGATATCGGGCCGGCAAGCTGTTGCCTTCCTCTTGCCCTGTCCTGAGCACCTCCTCACCGGGTACATTGTAGGTTGGTGAAGATGTACCTGATGCCCGAAAGTGTGCTTGTGCCAGCCATGTGGCTAAGGTGGCTGAATTCTTCCAGGTATGTGGGGACTGGGTCCAGAGGGGGCAGGACCAGTCAGCCAGGGCTGGGTTTGTTTGCTGGGGGTGGTGATGGGAGTTTGGATGCCACCTAAACGCTGCTTTCTTATGGAAGGGTGTTGACGTAATTGTGAATGCCAGCAGTGTGGAAGACATAGATGCTGGTGCCATCGGGCAGCGGCTCTCCAACGGACTGGCACGGCTCTCCAGCCCGGTATTGCATCGACTGCGGCTTCGAGAGGATGAGAATGCCGAGCCGGTGGTCAGTGCATTCCTGGGACCTGTGTGACATGGTCCCTGAGTTGGGCCTCCCCAGCCCCTCGTAGCCCTCACTCTGCATGTGTGAGTACTGGACCGTTGAGTCTCCTCCTGTTGCTCACTGTCAGGGCACTTGACTTTGCAGGGCACTACCTACCAGAAGACAGATGCAGCCGTGGAAATGAAGCGACTTAACCGGGAGCAGTTTTGGGAGCAGGCCAAGGTGCGCAATGCTGACCCTAAGCCTTCAGGCCCAGGTGGCCCTGCTTAAGCCTTCAGGGTAGCTCTGACCTCTCCCAGCTGAACGAGCAATCCCTTTTTGGTCTCTGCACATGGGACTCATTACCCCCAATTCCTAGGTCACCTCCCCAGCCTGGGTGGGAGTAGAATGGAGGGGCCAAGGCTGGCCTGGGCTCAGGGCTTGTACTTCCTGGGTGTGGGGTGCAGAAGGAGGAAGAGCTGAGGAAGGAGGAGGAGCGGAAGAAGGCCTTGGACGCCAGGCTCAGGTTTGAGCAGGAACGAATGGAGCAGGAGCGGCAGGAGCAGGAGGAGCGGGAACGGCGCTACCGAGAGCGGGAGCAGCAGATCGAGGAGCACAGGTGAGGCCTGGCCCGAGGCAGAGGCCCGCCTACCCCCCAGCCCACCCTGAAGGGTGCGCTGTGCTTCTCATTCCAGGAGGAAACAGCAGACTCTAGAAGCTGAAGAGGCCAAGAGGAGGTTAAAGGAACAGTCTATCTTTGTAAGTCATTTTCCGGGGTTCTCCTGCCTGGCCAGGAAAGTGAGGGTGGTCCACGTGTTCTGGGGTCCTCTGGGGACATCAGTAACCCTCCAACACTGCCAATACTGGATATTCTGGGAACATACATGGACATCAATGTCATGAGTGTGTTAAGCCCAGCACCTGGTATGGGGGTGTGGGCTGGTGTTTGAGGGGGAAGGCGGCGGACAGGCTTCTTTTAGATGCTTGTCTCCAAATTGGAAGAGAAAATCCACATTGACCCAGCCCCTCACTGACCTGGCTCCTCCATCCCTTCCCGCTTGGGGTCTGGGGGACTTGGGGTATATTAGTCATGGGCTCTGCACTTGGGGGGCGGCTTGAGAATTAGGCTGTGTAATGAAAGTGACTCAGATGTCCTGAATGCGTACAGACTGGTGCTTTCCATATGCAGGGTCTCTAGAGCCCCCCTCTTTCACTGCTGCCGTCTTAGTCTATGTTGTGTCTCCCCAGGCATAGCAAGGTCTTTTGAAAGTGGCTTAGTTTCATTGCGATCACAGAGGTGTGCATGTACACAAAAGTGACGACTGTAGTGACTTTTGTCCTTGCCAGTCACCAACATCTTAAGCAGTGGCTACAGGGTTCTTGCTGTTATCTTACAGACCATCCACTGCTTCAGGTTACCTCATGGGAAGGTAACTATGTAGCAACACTGTAACCAGCTGTTAGGGCAGCCTTTTGATTTCAGGTCCTTTAAGGAAGGTCCCTTGTGACATTGGAATTTATCACCAGGTAGCATTTTCTTTTTAGCTTAGGTATTCTGGGGAGCTGTGCTTCCTTGTTCTCTGTTAATAAGAGTTTATCTGCTTAGATTTACTTACTTTACTTACTGTGTACGAGTGTTTTGCCTGCATATATGCCTGTGTACCATGTGCCTGCAGCATTCCAAAGATGGATCTTCTGGAACTAGAGTTGCAGGTGGTTTTGAGCCACCGTGTGGGAGCTGGGAACCCAACCTGGGTCCTCTACAAGAGCAGCAAGAACTCTTCAGCGCTGAGCCACTTCTCCAGCCCCATGGTTCCCTTTTTGTCCTGGGTTCTAGGAAATTCTCATGTATCAAAGTGCTTAGGCACAACAAACAGCGCTTCTATCCATATTGCTAGAGCCTTGCTCTCTCTCCTAGCCACCCTGGTGTTCACATTGTTCACAGTGAAAGCCTCTGTGATAAGCTGCTCTGGTCCTTTATTATTTACTTATTTATGGCGCATGCGTGTGTTTGTGTGTGTGTGTGCGCGCACATGCATGTACATGCATGTGTACGTGCATGCGTATCTGTGGTATGAACAGTGCATTCACCCATGCATGCACCTGTAGCGGCCAGAGGTTTACCTCTGGTGTCTTCCTCATCGCTACCCACCTTGTTTTTTGAGACAGGTCTCTCTATGAACTTGGTGCTTACTGTGTTGGCTAGACTGTCTGGCCAGCGAGCCCCAGAGGTCTTCCTCGGCACCTCCAGTGCTGTTACAGATGTGTGCTGCTCTGCTGGGCTTAGTATGTGTCTGCTAAGAATTCACGCTTAGATCCTCATGCTTTATCCACTGAGCCATCTCCCTAGCCTGCCTCTGTTCCTAGCTTTGATTGAAACAAAGTAAAGGAACCTGGTGAAACTACACTAAGCAAGTTTTAAGTTCTAGGTTATGTGCTCAAAAGCAAAGAAGGTCTGAGCCAGGCTTGGTGGCTCGTGCCTATAATCCCAACACTAGGAAAGCAGAGGTAGACGTATCTCTGTGACTTTGACTGGTCTACACGATGAGTTCAAGGCCAGCCAGTGCTACAAAGTAAGACCCTTTTTCAGAATATAAGAAAAAGGTTCAGTTCTTCACCTAGCTTTTTTCCCTTGCCCAGCAGCCACTTCTGCCCAGTTTGCCCTATGAATGGCAGGAGATGTGAAGTGAGAGGCTTTGGTGTAGTGAGTGTCCCACTGAACAAACACCGACCTTTTGCTGGCCACTCACACAGACTTGGGTCTTCATCCTGTGTTGCTCACTTGCTCACAGAGGATGAGGGAAGTGACCCCAGAATGTAGTGCCATCGGCAGGATCTGCCGGGAACTCCCTGTGGGGACCCAGAGAAGGAAATGACCTGAGTGAGCCAGAGACTTGGTTGTGCCCAAGCCGAGGTCTTAAACTGGAGAGGCTGAACTACAGGGGTGATGATAGGTCAGGCATTTGGGAGGGATGGACTGATCTCCATGGAGCATGGGCTTGGGAAACAGGCTGACTATTCTAGGCACTGGGACTGTAGCATCAGAGGACATTATGTCCACATCTAGCACAGGATGTGGGCGAGCTGGAGCTGGCCTAGATGGTGGGGCTGGAGGCATGAAGAAGACCGGGGGAGAAGAATGTAGCCAAGCAAGGGGCCTGCCCACCTATAGTCTTCGGTTTCAGTCTTGAAACCTAGGTTGTGAGAATGGGAATGGGGACTGGGGGGCTACAGTGAGCAGAGTGGCACTCTTCCAGGGAGAGGCAGCTTCTGTATAACTGGCTGCCATGATGTCGATAATCTAGGGGCCTGAGTATGCACTCAGTAATACAGCAGTGGCCCAGCATTTGCAAGGCCTCGAATTTTGGGGGTGGGTGTCAGGGGAGGGGGACACACTGAGACAGAGAAAATACAAACTAGATACTCGGGGGTCTGTGAGAGACCCCATCTCAAAAAAACAAAATCCCGGGCTGGAGAGATGGCTCAGTGGTTAAGAGCATTGCCTGCTCTTCCAAAGGTCCTGAGTTCAATTCCCAGCAACCACATGGTGGCTCACAACCATCTGTAATGAGGTCTGGCGCCCTCTTCTGGCCTTCAGGCATACACGCAGAAAGAATATTGTATAGTAAATAAATAAATAAATAAATAAATAAATAAATAAATAAATATTAAAAAAAATCCCGGTGAGGCAGGAGAATCATAAGTTCAAGGTCAGCCTAACAGTTTAATGAGATTTTGTTTCAGAATAAAAACAAAGGACTGTGGGTGTAGTCACTGGTAAAGCCCTGGCTTGCCTTCTGTGAGGACCTGGGTACAATCCCTACTGTGACAAAATAAGAAACCAGATTCAATTTTCAGTCAATATGAAACACTTTTATTTTTTTATTTTTGGCTTTCTTGAGACAGGGTTTCTCGGTGTAGCCCTGGCTGTCCTGGAACTCACAGAGATCTGCCTACACCTCTGTGTCCAGAGTGCTAGGATTAAAGTCGTGCACTTCCACACCAGGTTCAGAACTGAACTTTGGAGTGGCAGCAGCTTAATTTATGTGGTTTAAAAACCTGCCGTGGGGGCTTATGATCTGGCTCAGCAGTGAAGAGCACCAACTTCTCTTCCGTAGGACCTGGGTTCAATTCCCAGTACCCACATTTTGGGAGCCACCTGTGGCTCCAGTTCTAGGGATCTGACACCCTTTTCTGGACTCTGAGGACACTGCATGCACATGGTGAATGAACATACATGTGGGCAAAACACACAGAAAAAAAAAGTGGCTTTAAAATATGGCCTCAGAACAATATCCCGTCCACAGGCCACATTCAGCCAGTGCTTGCTGTAGCTTACGTTAGCTAGAAGGCAAGGGATACTCCAGATGGCCCTGGGTGCCTGGTTCGATGTAGAAATGAGTGAAGGAGGTTCCCAAGGCCTGGCCAGTCTGTGGATAGGGTGGCTGGAGACAAGATGCAGAGAAGGCTGGGCAGCCTTCGAGATCCTGCTGGGCTGTAGAAGAGATGCTCAGGACCCTGTCCATTTGGTTTCCAGGGTGACCAGCGAGATGAAGAAGAGTCCCAGATGAAGAAGTCGGAATCAGAGGTGGAGGTGAGAGCTGGGAAATAGCAAGTGAGAAGGGCAAGGGCTGGCTCAGCAGCTGGCCCTGTCCAGCTCTCTGACCCTTTCCTTGTGCCCTCAGGAGGCAGCTGCCATTATTGCCCAGCGGCCTGATAACCCGCGGGAGTTCTTCAGACAGCAGGAACGAGTTGCGTCGGCCTCTGCTGGCAGCTGTGATGCGCCCTCACCCTTCAACCACCGACCAGGTAGTCCTTGACCCTGTCCTTGCCCGATCCATGCTCCTCAGACTGTGGCCCTAAATCCCTTTGGGACGACTTCTTGGAAAACAAACCTTGCCCAAGGACTCCTTGGAGAAGGCAAGACCCCTTCAGTGTGCTTCCAACCACAGCTTTCCAGGTGGCAGCACCTACAAAGGGGCTGGGTTGAGGGGCTATGTCAGTGCTGGGCATTGGCTGAGCGATGGATAACCCTCAAGGCCTGCTGGGAAGCTTTGCTGTAGATGCAGACACGCTGCTGGCATTGGGAGCTTCCATGCAGGGCTAGACTAGGTCTGGCCTGAAGGCTGTGGATGCATGTAGGGTGGGATCTTGCTCTGGCCTTTCGTTTGAGCATCCTGGAGCAGCTGTGCTCCAGGGTCCCCTGTTTGGCTTCTCCTTGTGTAGCTTCTGCCTCCCCTTGAAGTGCCCTTCTGTTTCTTGTCTGCTGGTCTGAGTGTTTGCATCCACTGTGAGCATGACAGACTAGACTCACTTGTGCTGCTGCTGCTCAGAGGCTGCGTGTGCCCGTGTGTGTATCTGCTGCTGGCTGGTGGGAGGCATCAGAGGGCTTGAGGCTGTGGCCTAGCTTGGCTGTGTAGACCCTGGCTGAAGGTGGCTTGGACATCCAGGGCTGGCCCTGGGGGTGGGTGAGGCCTTGGGGCAGGGGTGGGGGAGACTGACCCTCTCTTGTCCTCTGTCTTTCTCTGTCTGTCTCTCTTGGCAGGTCGTCCGTACTGCCCTTTCATAAAGGCATCGGACAGTGGGCCTTCCTCCTCCTCCTCTTCCTCCTCTTCCCCTCCACGGACTCCCTTTCCCTATATCACCTGCCACCGCACCCCAAACCTCTCTTCCTCCCTCCCATGTAGGTAGCAGCCCCAGGCCTCGGCAGGGTGGGGTAAGGAGGGCCCCGCTTCCCAGCAGCCCCCTCGCCCTTTCTCCCCCAGCCTGACTGCTGACTGCTGGTGTTTATCCCCAAAGCAGGTACTACCTGCCACTTGTCCCTGGCCCTGCCGGGCACTGGCCCCTAGGGGCCTGGTTTACAGGGTCTGGAGCAGTAATCTGGCCCCTGGGGGGCCTGGGGAGCTCACAGCCCCCACCCATAATCAAGACAAGGTGTCTAGTCCTGACTCCACCTGGCTCCCCAACCTTCACTGACTAGCCTGGGCATTTGTTCCACAGGCAGCCACCTGGACAGCCACAGGAGAATGGCACCTACTCCCATTCCCACCCGGAGCCCATCTGATTCCAGCACAGCCTCCACCCCTGTCACCGAGCAGATCGAGAGGGCCCTGGATGAGGTTACATCCTCACAGCCTCCACCCCCACCTCCACCACCCCTACCAGCTCAAGGTGAGAGAAGGGTTCCACCTGTATCCATCCTTCCATCAGTCTCTGGTTGCCATAGTAACATAGTTCAAAGAGACCTGGACCACTCATCACCAGCACTCCACTGCTAAGGAAGTGGCTTTAGCTATGAAGAGCTCTGGTGTTGCTGCTATCAGACCTACCTTCTCCTAACCTCATTGGCTCATCACTGAAGTGATCATGTGGCTGGCCTTCCTCCCAGGGCTCCCCAGTGGTTTAAAAACAGCTGGTGAAAGGGTAGTGAGGTAGAGCTGACGATGCCAGAAGATGCTCTGTGGTAGTTCTTCATCAGAAGTCCTTAGCTCCCTAATCTTCAGTAGGTGGCAGGACACTGTACATTGGCTCATGGCATCTGTCCTTGCCCAAGGGGGGTTGACTGCATTGTGTCCTTCATGTGTACTGTGACAGAGGCCCAGGAGTCTACCCCGAGACTGGATGGTGAGGAAACCAGCAAGGGGGCCGAAGCTGCAGCAACCCCTCCGGCTTGGGCTGGCTCTACAGAGGAGCCCCCTCGGGCACAGGAACCTCCTCCGGTGCAAAGCAGCCCCATGGAGGACTTGATGTGCACAGAATCCCCAGAGCAGGCTGTTCTGGCTGCCCCTGCAGAGCCTGCTGCCTCTGTCACCCCAGTAGGTGATGCCCGTGCAGCTGACACCATTGAGACCACCACTGCCACTACTGAAACCGCTATTGCCAATGATGTCACCCCTGCCACTGCCAGCCTCATTGATCTATGGCCTGGCAATGGGGAAGAGGCCTCAGCGCCTCAGGCTGAGCCCAGGGTGCCTACACCACCCTCAGGTGCTGAGGCGTCCCTGGCAGAGGTACCTCTGCTGGATGAGGCAGCCCAGGACCCGCTGCCTCCAGCTGGCGAAGGCTGTGCCAACCTTCTTAATTTTGATGAGCTGCCAGAACCTCCAGCCACATTCTGTGACCCAGAGGAGGAAGTAGAAGGGGAGCCGCTGGCTGCCACCCAGGACCTAAATATGCCCTCAGCTCTAGAGGAGGTAGACCAGGTCCTGGAGCAGGAGCTGGAGCCAGAACCTCACCTTCTGACCAATGGAGAGACCACTCAAAAGGAGGGGACCCAGGTGGGACGGGGAGCCTGGTGGGAGGAACAGTAGCGAGGGCTGAGGGCCTGGGCTGATGGCTTGTAGATCCGTACTGAGAAGCAGCTCTATTCTGACTCCCCTTTCGATCTCTGCCTTTGTTCCCTGGCAGTCAACTCTGTTCCCCCAGCAACCACTCTTGGAGTCCTTGGTTGCCAGAGAAACAGGCTCAGTCCTGGCAGGTGGGGCCTAGTGGCCTATGCTTTTTTTTTTTTTTTCTTTTCTAAAACCCAACAGGCCAGTGAAGGATACTTCAGTCAATCACAGGAGGAAGAGTTCGCCCAATCAGAAGAGCTGTGTGCAAAGGCTCCGCCTCCGGTATTCTACAACAAGCCTCCAGGTAGTTCTTCCCTGGATGAATGGTGGAATTCTGGTGACAGAATGGGATTGGAGGGCTAGCGGTGTCACTAAACACAGTTGGCACAGCTCTTAGAGGGTGGGGGTGAGGGCGGGGACACACTACCCAGCCCTCTTCTCTCCCAATATATCCTAGAAATTGACATCACCTGCTGGGATGCAGACCCCGTACCTGAAGAGGAAGAGGGCTTCGAGGGTGGTGATTAGTCGTGGCAACTGTTCCCTGGCTGCCTTCGCCAAGGCTGCCCACCTGCGGTAGCCTCTGGCCAGACGGCTTGCAGCGCCTGCATTAGCAGCGGCCCCGCCTGGCACCCACTCTGGACTCCGGCGCTGGCCGGGGATCTGTCCGCTTCCCTACCCACAGGGCCTGACTTTACAGCTTTTCTCTTTTTTTTAAAGTTGATAGACTTGTACAGTTGACTGGTTTTCCTCCCGTTGGTAGTTGAGATGATGTTACAGATTCTCCACCCCCTTCCTGCCCAGACCAGATTGTAGCTTAGTCTCTGCAAGGCCGACCAGGGTGGAGGCCTCACCCTGCTTGGGACCTGGTGGGGGTTGGGGGTTTTGGTGGGAAAATGTTCCCCCCATCACTTTTCCTAGTTTTATGTTTCTTGGAAAAATATCACTTTGTATTCTCTATCCAGGGCTTCAGATATTTTGCACGAATTTTAACACATGGCAATAAATGGCTCGTGGGCTCTGGCTCCCTGGGACCCCTTCCCTTCTCTTCATCCTCGCTGCTTGGTTGAAAGGAATTATCAGGCCCACCTGGGGCCCCTTGGCTTCCCGCCCTCTCCTGCCGGGCAGGTCCCAGGCTGGAGGTCCTAGGCGTGACTCAAGTCAGGGCTTATAGATGGATCCAGGGGTTTGGGTGGCCCCTCCCTGATTCCTTCCTCTCTGCTTGGGTTCTTTTTCACATTAACTTTCCCCTCCCCCTTTCTTTTTCTTTTTTTTAAAGCACAAACTTATGTAATGAGTCGTGCTCATGTCTGATAATAAAGAAATCCAGATCCCTTTGGGCCTGCTGCTCTGGGCCTCCAGGGGTTGATCTGGCGTGGGCGCTGGCTCTCACCCACTTCCAACTGCTGTCACCTCCGAGGCTACAGGGGGCGCGCCTCTCTGTTACCCTGTGGTATCAAAAGCAGGCCAAATGGAGAATGAACATCCTGCCCCTGAAAAGTAACCTTCGGTTCCCAAAGGCCTGCACATTTCTGTATACACCTCCCCACACACACCAGGTCCAATATGCCTGGTCATTAGAACCTTGGGCGTAAAGCAGCTGGCGTTCCCCTCCGCTTGTACCAAAGCAGATCACACACCTTTATTATCCTCAAAATGTAACAAACAGGGTAAGAAATCCCACCCTCCCCCCACCCCTCCCTGCAGTCCAAGGGAAGCATTTAAAAAGCCCCGCAGTCAGGCTAGGAGTTTGCCTGTGGGGCTCGGGACGCCGGGCGCCCCTCTATACGGCTGTAGTCCTCCCGAACAAGGGGATGGAGACCGGCAGACGCCAAGCTCCGTGCTCCAGGGGCTCGCGGCTGCTGAGCTCTGAGTCGGTCCAGCTGGGGAAGACCCGGCGGCTGCGGTCAGCCTGCAGACAGAGGGCAGGGCAGGGGGCGGCGGGCCGCGGGGCGCTGGGAAGATGCAGCGCCGAAGTATAGCCCCGGTCCAGGAAGAGAGGCTTGTAACTCGGAGGCGGCTGCTCCTGCTTCTCCGCGCTGTCGCGGCGGCTCAGAAAGGGCGTGACGATCTTGCGGTAGAGCCCGCGAGTGTCCGTGAGCACCTCGCTGTAGGGCGGCGGCGGCTCGGCCATCAGCACCGCTTCCTCGTAGCACGGCGGCTTAGACATGTCCGATTCCGCTGCGGGACGGGAAGCAGGCTGTGAGGACGAAGCCGCCGGCCCCAGCCTCCCGCAGCCACCACCACCCTAGCCCGCTTCTCCCGGGGCATCGGCAGGGAGCGCTCGCCTGCCGAAGCGCAGCCTTACCTTGGCGCGGGTAGCTCCAGGGCCGAGGCGGCACGGAGAGGTGCGGTGGCGGTGGGTGCGGCAGTGCGTGATGGTGTGGGTGCGGATGCGCGTGCGGCTGCGCGGGCCCGTGGTGCAGCAGCGGGTGCACGTGCACGTGCGAGTGCGCGTGCACAGGCGCCTCCAGACGGCTGCGGTGCGGTGGTGGCGGCGGCGCCAGGCCCGGAGGACTTCCAGCCAGGCTGCCCTCAAGCTCGAGGGGCTCCAGCTCCAGAGCACGCAGGTTCTGCTCCCTCAGTCGCTCCTCCTGGCGCCGTTTGAGGCGGCGGCGCAGGAAGCTGCAGAAGCAGCAGAGCAGGACGATGAGACCCCAGATGAGCCAGAAGCCGGCGAAGCACGTGAGGAACGTGTAGGTGCCCTGGGACATCACCATGGCTGCGGCGCAAGCGGCAGGTCCTCGGCAGCTTTACTGGACGCTGGGCTCCTCGGCGTGGCCCCGGGGCCGCGCCACGCTCCCAGGTGCCGCCAGCGTCACTTGGGGACCTGCGGCCGGGGGCTGCTTGCGGCGGGGCTCAATGGGCGCGCATGCCGGCGGGGGGCAACTTTGGTTCCCTCTCCTTTCCATGGCTCCGACCGGCGCGGGCCTGCTTCACCCGGGGCCGCGAGCGACCTGCGGGGCAGACACAGGGCTCAGCGAGGCTCGCCGGGATACCGGGTGACTCCCGGACTGCACCCGCGTCCCGCGCAGGGCCGGGGATGCCTCCTTGGTGGGAACCCCCGCACTCCCCGGGGACTGGGTGACGTCACTGAGGGATGACGTCACGCCCCGAGGTTTCCCTGATAGGGTTTCCCCGAATCGAGACCGGGCCACCGCGTGCCGGCGCGACCCAAGGCAGGCCAGCAGGGGGCGCGCGGAGTCCGCCCGCAACCCCAGGGTCCAGCTTCGAGGAGGTTTCCGAGGCTGTGAACACTAGGGCACTAGGATGGTCTCGGCGCGGTTACTTTGGGTGGGGAAAAAGGACAGTCCATTAACTGGAGGTCCACTAGCAGCCCGCTTGGCGCCCAGCTTCTGCCCTGCACTGCTTCCAAATAGTGGCCACGCCTGTAAGAGACTGGCGGGTGCCTGCCCCTGCATGCCACCGGCCCAGCCTTTGTCTGCTCCTGACGCGGTGTGCTGGGCGTGGGCCAGGCGCTCTTTCCTTCCTCCAGGCGCCACTGCCAGCCCGATTCCAGCCCCAACTTGACTTCCCTCACCACCTACTCATGCGCAAACTCTACTTGGCTGTGCCTCTCTTACTTCCAGCCCTCCCCCTCCCTTCCACCAATTCCTTTCCCTCTTTGGAGAGGGGTGGAAAAATCAGAGGAGATTTGTCTTTCGGACCCACCTCCTATCACAGCAGGGGGCT
This sequence comes from Alexandromys fortis, assembly GCF_014885135.2. Classification (NCBI taxonomy): domain Eukaryota; kingdom Metazoa; phylum Chordata; class Mammalia; order Rodentia; family Cricetidae; genus Alexandromys; species Alexandromys fortis. Next base: position 34,980,322 of record NW_026067927.1, on the reverse strand, counting down.
GAGAAAATCTCTGCACGGGAAGAATTTAGAAGCCCTGACTGCTTAGTTAAGGGCAGCAGGCAACAGAAAGGTCACCATCCATGCCCACCGCCCTTTTTGAATGGCTCTACCAGGGGCATTGTTAAAACCCAATCCTTTGGATAACAAATTATTTCTAACTCACAGCTGAGAACGGAAAGCAGCTAACTGCACAGATGGCAGTGCTAATTTGAACCTCGGCCTAGCAGCAAAACCCTGGCCAGAGCTTGTGGGAAGGACGGTTTTCCAGGAGCTGAGGAAGGGCCTGCCCTGGGCACACAAACCCTCACTCAGCTCTGGTGCCCACAATCATCTTAAGACCCAGGCTGAAAGGATGCCAGGCCTAGGCCACCCCACCTTACCCAGATGGCTCCTGTCTGCCTCTCTGGCTGCCTTCAGCCATGTGTCACTTGGGGCCCATGCCAGTCCTACCCTCCTGGGCCCGCGTTCCAGAGCAGACAAGGGTAGGAACAATAGCTCTGCCCGCCCCCTCGACAACCCCACCATGAGGCTGCCATGGTGACGCAGCCCAGATAAAAACACGATGCTGCCAGTCACCGGGAGTTAATTAAATCTGTTGTTCTCCTTTCCTCGAGCCCTCAGGAACGGGAATGTTCTGAGGGAACAGGCACTAGCTCGAGGTTTCGGCCAAAAGGGCAGAAACAGTCCTGGGGCAGAAAAAGTGTTTCCGTGGTTGGAGGTAATGGCGCTTGCTAAATTAGAAGCATCTGTCAGGAGCCAGGTGGGGGATGGCACGGGTGTGCAACTATGAAGAAGGCTTGAGCCCAAAAGACACGAGGCATCAGGGCTCTGAGTATATAAACTAAAGGAAGCTTTAAATGCCTGTCTAGGTCATCAGAGCTTGTCTCTTCTGTCCATGGACATCTCTGTTGTCTTTGAGACGGGTGTCACTATACAGTACAAACTGGCTAAGCTCAGGAGCGGTCCATCTGCCTCTGGCTCCAGGCAGAATTGTAAGAACATTAATACCACCTTGTCACTTCTGGTCACGCCACTGTTTGAAGGATGAAGTGGCACCCTTAGACGACTCCTTTCATGTCCTACAGCTTGTAGGAGGTGTTAAGGGTCAGTCTGTATCTGCATCGGTCGCTGTCCACTGTCCACGTGGTGAGCTGGGGATGAAAATTCAGTGTGTGTGGGAGCGTTCAGCACGTGAGAACTTGGTAGTTAGGTTAACTAGTAGCCAAATGTGTTTTCCTGTTCCTTCCTGTCAAAGGTCTTGGACCACCTGTTAGGCATAGCTCAGGGAAGTACTACAAGATGGAGAGAGACTGGCAGCTTCAGGCTCAACAAGGATCAAAGCACAGAATCTATGCCCAAAGGGCATCTAGCTCAGCAGACTGGGCGTTAGGCCAGACACCAAAGACTAAAAACCCCGAACCTGTGTGCTGCTCTCACTGATGCAAGTCATTCTGCCAGGACTAAGAAACAGCGTTCACTTCACTCTGTGCAAACTGTGGGTCAGAGAGAAATCTCTCCCTTGAGAACACACCGCCGAGTCAGCCTCTGACGACATTCTGACTGTCCACCTAACGCTAAGTACACGCTGTCACGCCTAAAGTCTCCCTCCTTATATTATCTACTCCACAGCTGCTCAGTACACAGGCACCAAGAAGGGCATTCAGATCTTCTGAAATGGTCTACTGAACAGGACAAGCTTTTCGAACCCCGCGGTCCCAGGGCTCTTCCCTGCTTCTGCATGCTTTGACCCTAGCTGGGGGAAGCTGCGGACTCAGACCCAAGTGTTCCTGCCTCCACACCGTTGACAGCAAACACCTGCGGCTTGTCTGCCTCCCGTTGGGAACCCTGCCCTCCAGATGGACTCATCTTCCCATCTGCCATGTTAATAATTGCCTGTATTTCCTCTTTCTCTTTATTCTTGCAAATTACTAAACACTGCCCAGGATTCCATGTTGATTTGTGTAGCATTCTGGGCATATGCTTTGCTGAGTTTTCTTAGACCATCCTGGGATTACACCAAGGGATGAAAGCAAGACCCACCAGGGCTTTCCTACCCACTCTGCTACCTGTTTCCTCCTGGGTCACCATGGAAGGGAATGGGCTAGCCTCTGCAAAGGATAGAGTTGTCTGCTTCTGGGCTGAGGGTGAATGTTTCAGACTCGTACTTGTCCGGACCCAAAAGCTAGCACCACCGTCACTTCATTCAGTAGGTCTGGGTGAGACTCCAGTTCTCATTTTCTCGTCTTTTATCTCACTGAGTAGCCCAGGCTGGCCTTAACCCCATGACAATCCACTTGCTTCCACTTCCTAAAAGCTGGGATTACAGGCAAAAGCCACCACACCTGGCTTCAAAGTTCAAATTTCTAACAATTTCCTAGTAGATTTGAAGCCAGAGAAACTGTGACCTAGATCTTGGCCTCCAGAATGAGTTTCTGCCAGAGCCTGCCCTGGGCTGGGTGAGGACAAAGCCTAGCGATCTTGGAATGCTCTAGAGGGTACCGAAGGCTCGATCGACCAACACACAGAAGCTAAGCACCACCCGCTGAAATTACTGGAGGTGTCCAGTTACCTGTTTGATATTTTAGGGGTAGGAGAGGGGAACATTTTAGGCGCTGGGCCAGCATATATTCATTCTTGGGAAATATTACTGAAGAAGAAGCCATTGCCCAGTTTTTAGCCCTCATGGGGCTTATGTTTTGTTTTTGCAAGACAGGATTTCACTATTTAGCTCCAGCTGTCCTGGACCTCGCTATATAGATCAGGCTGGCCTCAAACTTACAGAGATCTGCCTGTCTAGCCTCTGCCTCCCAAGCACTGGGATTAAAGGTGTGCACCAGTACACCTGGCCCTTGGAGTGGCTTATAACCAGGTCAAATCTCTAGTCATCTATGAGTAAAAGAAAAAAAAAATGATGCAGAGGCAGGGAGTAGAGAGAAGTCTGGTCACAGGGACTCTGAGTGACAGGGTTCACTCTGGGCATCAGCCTGAGAAGGAACGAGCAGGCAGGAGACAGAGTGGTGGAGTGCAGTGTGGTGTACTGACGGTGGGTGGAGGAGAGCAGCTGCCACCCCGACCCTCCAGGCATCACTGGCTTCTACAGCTGTGATCTCAGCAATCCTTGAGCAGCCCAGTCCTGACAGGAAAGGGCGTATCAGGGTACATAGGTGACATGTCTACACCTCCTCCTCACACCACCCTGGATGCACTGAGGCCAGAGCGAGCTGAACTTGTAGCAGCTCCCGATGTCATGGAGCTGGCCATAACCTTACTTTTAGTAGGGCTCAGTACTGGCTGGGACCCTGGCCTTCAGAGTCCTGACCTAGGTCTGTGACCTGACTATGGCACAAAGAAACTGCGGGACATCAGAGACTCGAGCCCCAGTGGATCTGCAGACACAAGCATTTCTTTTTGCACTCATTTCTTAGGTCTGGCCCTGCTAGGGGCAGTGTGGGAAGAAAGGGGTAGGATATCAAAAGCCCATACTCTGCCAGGCAGTGGTGGCGCTCACCTTTAATCCTAGCACTCAGGTCTATAGAGTGAGTTCCAGGACAGGCTCCAAAGCTACACAAAGAAACCCTGTCTTGAAAAACCAAACCAACCAAACAAACAATATTCATATGAAAACCCTGTTCCTGTGGTTTCTTGTTTCCCTTATTCTGCATCTTTGTTCTTGCAAGGGAGGAAGCCACGTGACAGGGAAAGCTAACGCTCACGTCTCTTAAGGAACAGCCTGTTGTAACACGTCAAGCACTCAAGGGAGGTGTGAATTCAAATCCTGTTTCTTTGCCTGTAGAACAGGGATGAGAAGACCTGCCTTAGGGGCTGGAGAGATGGCTCAGCAGTTAGGAGCACTTGCTCTTCAAGAGGACCTTGGTTAAGTTCCCAGTACCCACATGTGGTTCACAATGATCCATATCCCAGTTCCAGGAGATACGACACCCTTTTCTGACCTCCACAGGTGCCAGGCACACATATGGTGCACAGAAATACAAGCAGGGAAAATATTGAGATTTGTCCAATAATGCCTATGGTGGAGGACGAGGACAACTGAAGTGAAAACACTTTAAGCCCAATGTACACACCTGCATGTGGCCAACACCCTGCATCATGGAGGTGGCCTGGCAGAAATCACCCCACTGTACCATGGAGAGCATGCAGTCTAAATAGAGCTAAGACCTTCAACTTTAACACAACTCATGCATGTTTTGTTGGCCAATGACTAACAATTTTGAATATTCATTTTGTTCCCAACATTTGCATAAAGGCCAGTTTTTATGTTTGATCTCAAAGACTGGATGATCTAGACACACAAAGTCCACATATTGTAATGGTGACATGAACGGACGATCAGGTACCTGGTTACATCCCTCATCCCCAGTGCTCCTGTGACCCGAGGAGGCATTTGGGTTTCCAGCCTCTGAGCTGGACTGGCTAATCACTGGGCCCAGCACTGTGAGGCCTGTATTTGCCAGACTTTCTCATAATCACAACAAGCTGTGAAAGTCAGAGAGCTATGTGTTTAGAGACTAGAGCTGGGGGTTTGTTTCCCTGGGGGTTAAGGCAGTCAGACTGAGGCTTGGGCTCAGTTAGAGGAGAAAATGGAGGAGGGAGAGAGGAAGGCAGCTATCAATAGCACACCCTCTACTGAATGTGAAGGGGGAGAAGCCGGCTGATTCAGCGGGAAAGGTGCGCCAAGGCTTGAAATGGGGAACTTCCTCGCTGGAGGAACATGAAGGGAGGCTAAGAATGTTCCTCTGGCAAGCTCCAGGATCCTTTCCTGCCTGGATCACATGGAGAACAGGGGCTGTGTCAGCAGGAACCTGTGATAGACCCAGCTCCACGGCCCACTGGGTGTTTGACCTTGGACAAGTCTCTGCACCTGCTGAGCCCCCTGAGACTTCATCTCTCAAACAGGGGTAATAAACTTACCTTGCACAAGTGCTCAAAGGATTAGGAGATTATGAATGTAGAGCACTCAGCTCGCACACAGAGCAGGCAGAAAGAGCATGAAAGGACCTGTGACTAATTCCCCAGGTCCCTGCCCCTGGGAGACTCAAGCCTGACTCCCAGGCAGCATCCATCTAAGGGCATCTTGTGCCAAGGCCTTAGATGCCCCAGGTAAGCCTAGGGTGGCGGTGGTCTCCAGGGTGCTGTAGAAGCCTGTGGTCAGGCTGGCATCTGCTGAGTCAGGCCCTACTGGAAGGGGCTGCATTTCTGTCTCCAGCACATCGCCTGCTGAAGGGAGGTTGGGAGGGAAGCCAGAGGTCATTTCCTCTGACTCAGCAGCCATTCGGGGGGCTTCCTTGGACAGGGCACTTCCATGTGGTACTAGCCTCTTTGCAGGCCAGCCTCCATGCCACTACACACAGTCAAGGCATTGTGCACAGTCAAGAAAGGGGCACTGTGGTCCAGACAATGAGCTGGGTCGCTCCCATCTGGCCTGGGACTCAGCTTCCTCGGGTCAGCAATGTTCTTTGCTCTGCTTCTATCCCTGCCTGGAGAATTGGGGCCAGGAACACCAAGTGGAGGCCCATTGCGGGCCCATGATCTGACAGATGCCCTGGCCATGAGGGGAGACGCTGGCTAGGCTATTTCCTTTTTCCTAGTAAGAAAAATCACCTCCGAAGAATGCGATTTTGCGCCAGGTCGTGTAGCAAGGGAATGAGAGACTACCCTAGTGGTGGTATTAGTAATGGTAGTCACCCGGCTGAGACCCCCAGACCCAACCTCCAGACCTCCTCCTCCCGAGACAGGCCCAGGGTCTGGGCCGCCTCCACGTTTGCAGCCAGCCTGGGAGTCCTATTGCGACGACTGCAGCCACGTGGGAGCCGGCTCGTGCCCACGGAGCCGCTCGCCCTCACCCCCACCCTCGACGTGCTCAGGCACACCCAGACCGGCCAAAGGAGCGAAGCTCTCTCCACAGTGCACCCCCTTCCCCCCCCCCCGCACCACCGGCCGTAGTGGGGGAGGGGGCGTCGCCACCCCGCAGTCGCGTTGCTGGGGAGCGCAACCCCGTTGCTGTGGCAACGGTTTCCAAGCGAACTGGTGGCGGCTCGCGCCCGGCTCGGGCTCCCTCGCTCACTGGCGCTCTCCTTCCCCTCCTTCCTTCCCTCCGGTGTGGGCTGGGGGAAGGGCTGCCCGCTGTCCCGGTCAGGGTTCGGGTGGAGATACCAGGTTAAGGCTCTGAGCCACCCACAGGGAGGGTCATTAGCCCGAAGACCATCTTCCGCCCGCGCCCGATTCCCGCCCGGCCCGCAGCCGTCGCGGTACTCACGGGCCCAGGCATCCTCCTCGAACTCGTCTTCCTGCCTCAGGGCGAGCGGCCCAGCGGACAGAGGCCCCAGCTTGGAGCAGGCGGCAGCCCGGGGGAGCAGACAGAGGCAGCGAAAGCCGCTCCGAGCGCTGGGCTGGAGGCGCGGGACGCGCGCACGGGCGCGTGCTGAGCCTGGCGTGCGCGCGCGCGCAGCCAACAGAGGCACCCCCCCACCCCCCTGCCACACGCCGCCGAGGCTGCTGCGAGAAGGAAGGGGTGCCCACCTGCCGCACCCAGACACGGCACACGCGGGTGCGGGCTCGCACTACCAAGGGCATCCTAACACAGAAAGTACACTCTGAACAGCGCCTGGTAACAGGCTACCCAAAGGCAGCTTCGTGGCACAAAGCGGCCATACACATAGATTGCTTAGCAGAGCAGCTGAGTTCACGAACCCAGACACTTACATAGCGTAACCTGTACATGTCCAGACATGTAGTGGGGGCAGGGGCTAGCGCAAGCCAACACCCCAGTGTGGCCTTCTCCTAACTCAGGACCCCACCCACTCTATTCAAGAAGGTATACATTACAACATGCCTACTGAGAAACAACGCAGACCACCACCTGAGCGCTGAATCTCCAAGGCGTGCTCACCGCAAGGGAACAAATACCTTGTAGAGCAGGCTCCATCTCAAGCTTGACCCCAGCTATACTACTGACCTTTCTGTTTCTACTTCAACTTCTCTATGGTATTAAGGGTGATCTTCCATAAGTACCTCCCACAGCATCAAATAAGGGACAGTTAGGGCTGTGAAAGTCAGAATCTTAGCCCTTAGAAAAAGGTTCATAAAACCAGTGAACCCCAAACTAGCTTTGGTCACAGTTGGTTCCAGAGTTTTGAAAGTTGGCATCAAGCACATTGCCCCCCAAAGATGGTATGAATGGTGCCCACAGTTCAATTTAAGCTGTGCCACCCATCCCTAGTGAGCCAAGAACTCCATGTCTCTCCTAGTAGTTCTATTAAAAACAAGTGAGAAAAAACACAAAATCCACAAGTGATGTTGAGGACTCATGCCCACCATGCCTTAGGATGGGAAAGGATATCTACTTCAAATAGCCACCAAGTGTCCAGTTCCTCTTTGAGCATGAAACCCCAGGTTTCAAGGAGGTTGTCATTGCCCCCACCTATTAATGGGTACCATCAAGGGTTAGCAACATCATGGGTACCAACAAAAATTCTGTTCCAAGATACACTGGACACCTTTCAAATCCGGCCACTAGGATACCAGAGATTTAAGAGTTAGATTCAATGATGCCAAGACAATCAGCTGGAGAGCCTTGCTTCTGATTGTCATACCCTCCTGCAAGGAGTTAGCAACTAGCAGGGGCCCCTTTTGTCTGTTTTTTCCCCCTCACAGCTCAGGCAATCAAACCCAGGCCTTTCACACGTGCTAGGAAAGCACTTCCAGGGGGCTGGAGAGATGGCTCAGTGGTTAAGAGCATTGCCTGCTCTTCCAAAGGTCCTGAGTTCAATTCCCGGCAACCACATGGTGGCTCACAACCATCTGTAAAAAGGTCTGGTGCCCTTTTCTGGCTGCAGACATATACACACAGACAGAATATTGTGTACATAATAAATAAATATTTAAAAAAAAAAAAGGAAAGCACTTCCACCACTGAGCTACACCCACCAGCCTCCCGTGGCTTTTGTTTGTCAAGACAGGGTTTGTGTACCCATGGTTGTGTTGGAACTCACTTTGTAGACCAGGCTGGTCTTGAACTGAGATCCTCCTGGCCATGCCAGGAGTGCTGGGATTAAAGGCGTACGTGGCTACCTTCCATTTTCTTAACAACCTACAGCACTTCTACCTGGACCACATGTGTTTGGCTGCACTGTGTATACCATGAGATAAAAACCCTGCACTATGTAATGTGTGTGGATGGGGATGAGAGAATGGTTTGCCAAAGATACAGTAGGGTGCTCTTCACCCCAGTACAGCTTCCAAAGGTGGCTGGTTCTTACCAGCTTCAGCTGCAGCCACTCCTTTCCCAACCCATGCTCATCAGCCATTTGATGGGCACAGCTGGCCTTGTCCTGGAGCGTAGCACCTCCAACCCCATCACGCTCAATGTTGTCCCCCAAGACTTAGCCCTCTAGAACCCTCTGCCACAATGCTGATCATACCAAGCCCGTGTCTCCTTGCCTACCACGTTAGCTCAGAGCTGGCAGGGACCTGATCTCCACTTGGGTCCCTAGTTCTCACCATAGGACTGTCTAGGGAGTGGAACTTTGACAGTGTTGTTGGGAAACTTTACAAAGGACTTAAGTGACCCTAACCTTAGACAAGAAGTTTCCCGGATGCCTCTTAGCCCAAGGAGGTTGCAGGGCCTGGACCAAGCAGCGGGCAGAGGATTTCATGGCCTTACGCTCGCCCTGCATACTTTCCTTCATCTGGCTTGCTTTCTACCCAGTGCAGAACCCTTGCACACCTTATTTCCTTTGCATGGATAGAAGCATCGACAAACATTCTATATGCGAGGAGGCCCATGCTGAAAAGACACCTGTTGGCAACTACTGGTGTGATGGCACGTACGTATAATCCTAACACTACACAGGAAAGCCAGAAAAAGGGAAAGTTTGAGGCCAGCCAGCCAGCCAGGGAGCACCAGTGACTCCCCAGCTGTTTCAGAGTCTCATAGTCGATATGCAAGGAAACGGGCACTCTCAGACAAGAAAGGGCCAAGCAGAGTCAGCTTCAAAAGTTGCCAGACTAGAAGTGTAGCCATGGCTGTCATGTTCACAGCATGTGGTGCCCAGCTCACAGGCAGGGTGACTGCATGGAATCCTGGGAAGTTAAGGACCCTGGGAGGAATTTGTAAAGTCTGGGAGAAGTTTTTTGTTAAACAGCTCTTGTTCCTCCTTCCCCCGAAATTTGCACAGACTCCTCCCTTCTAATGGATCTTGCTAATTCTTCAGGTGACTGCTTCAGGACCTGGTAGTCACTAACTTCAAAAACTCAGGTGGCTGGTCCCTCCTACCCCTGCCTCACCCTTCCTATTCAAACCACCCAAGTAACTCAGATCATCTTTGGTCACCTACAGGAGAAAACACACAGCAGAAGGCCAGATTAACAGACTCAGGACTGGTGTTTCTCACAACACCTCCCATTGGCCTCTCTACACCTCTCAAGTTTAAAAGGCCACTTTGGCCTCAGAAAGTCTAAAACCCAACCAGATACATCTACCTCTGTAGCAGTCAACCATACAACCTAGCTGGTGTCCAAGGCTGTGTTCCACCTAGGAGTAGAGAAACCCAGAGACTGAGTTCCCACACCAGGGTCTGGTTGCTTGTAAAGTCCTGAAGATTCTTGGGCTTTTGAAGGGCAGCCCCTAGTCCCATTCCAGGTCTGCCTCCAATCCCTTTTGACTGTGCCAAGAAACAGGAAGAATCCTTGAAACACCAGAAATAATTTTAAAAAAGAGACAGGCGGGGTGGCTGGCCAGGCTTGTGCTCAAGACTGTATTCGCACAGAGACACGTGGCAGCTCACATTGGTCACACAAAGACACGGGGCAGCTTACATTGGCTTTAAATATGCAAAAGCCAGGGCCTTTTATGGTCCCACGTTGTCCTAACACTAACATCAGGACGGCCATCACAATCTAGGAAGGGCCAGGGCTAGGGTCTGGGCTTAGGCACAGCCTTACCCCACCCTCTTCACACACTGGTATACACTCAACCCCTACCCCCAGCAGGCACACACAGGGAAGGGTGGATTATTGCTGGGCACATGTCTACTTTTATGAGGGATTCTGGAATGCTGGAGGGGTAATTCTAACCCCTCATATGGCCTGGGCTGGGGCACTTCTGAAAAATGTATCTTCAGGACATGACCCAGAATAAGGGATAGTATACAGGTGACCCATCTCGTGGTCTGATGGGTCCCAGTCAGTTCAGTCTGTGGTTACAGCATGGCCCAGGCCTAGAGGATACAAAGCCCCCATTTCCAGCTCTAACAAATGCTGAGAAAAAGTGACAGCACTGGGCAACCAGAAGGTGGTGGCTTAAGTCCATGACAGGCAGGCACAAGGCTAACTTGGAGGTTGGTGGTGACCAGTGCAATGCTGGGGTCAGAGGTCTGACCTGGCCCATACTCTGCTCATCTGGACTGGGCCCAAGAAGCCTAGAGTTTGGCATTGGCTCCTCTGCCAGCTCCTGGCTCTCCCAGCCAGGGCTAGATGCCCTGGGGTGCCAGGCTCAGAGTGGAATTAAGATCACTCTGGTAGCTATATACATTCGTACAAATACATAAATACATAAAGCCCCGAGCTCCACAGAGAAGAGCTGAAGGGACGCACCTTTGTCCCAAGATGACCCAGGCCTTGTCAAACTCAGCTGGGCCAGGGGCCGAGGGACGGAGGACACTGGGGACAGTTCCGGCTGTGTTCCCCAGACCACAACTTGAGTGGACAATGGGGGACACCACTGTGCAAAACTGTAAACGTCACTGAGAGTAGCTGCTACCGCCAACCACTGGTAGGGGCCTCCGCCTGGGGGCTAGAGGCGGGTGGGGAGCTCTTCCTCACTGTCGCTGCAGTTCCCACAGCAATCCTGGAGGGACAGGGAAGACATGAAGGGAGAGAGGCACAGCAGGTGCCATTAGTCACCATTAAGGCTGACCAAGGCCAGTGTCATGCCCAGAAAGGGGGTGTGGGGTTCCCACAGTCTCAGAGTAGCAGCTCGGCCCAAACATGGATGGTGTCAGGGTAGAGCTTTCCAGCGACAGACTGCAGGAGACTAGAAACCTCCCAGGATCCGCAAGGGCAAGGCCTTTGTCCATCCCCTGGACAGACAGGCACAGGGAGACAGATGCTAAGTAAGGTTAGCAGCTGGAAGGGGTCAGGGTGCAGGGGAGAAGCAGCAGGGAGGGAGTGGGTAAGGTGGGCACCAGACTTCTTTCTCCTACATCTCGCCTCTGCCATGGAAGGGCTGCCTGGGGCTCCCCACAGTCAGGCAGCAGCCAACCCATGAGGAGCCCACACTGCTCACCTCTGGAAAGAGAAAAGAGGCCATGAGACCAGCCAGGCGTGGAGGACAGGCAGGAATGAGGCTGGAGGATGCCTATTCCCAGTGTAGGTGGACACCGGCTCTACCTCCCACCCACTATGGAACAGGCTGGGGGCACAGGTCAGACACTGGCAGGACTTACTTGGCGACTGAAGAGCCTGTGCAGCAATCCCTTCTTGGGGGGTGCAGGTGGCTGGCCCTTCCAGTCCAGGTCTGGGGGAACTGACCCATCCAGCCCAAAGACATTGAGTTCCTGGAAGCACTCGGTCTCCACCATCTACCCAGGAACAGATGGCTGTGAGAGGGGGCCCCAGGGATACCCCTCCCGGAGCCTGCCCCACTTGCAGGGTAGTCCCTACCTCATTCTGCCAGGGGATGGACACGCTACCCGTGGCAAACTTCTGGTAGAAGTCTTGGTCGGTGGGTTCCAGATCCACCCCTTTAACTGTAGAGAACTGCTCGATGTCCAGAACGTCCTTGCAGTAAATGGCCTGGGGCTGTGCAGAGGGAGGGGTCAGCAGGCCTCCATCTCAATCACCCTTGGCCTGGATCTGCCCTGACACCTGCTGCTCCCTGGTTTAGAGACAGTGGCAAGGCACCCCACACATTATTCTCTGAGGCAGGTTTCACCCATCGACTAGGGTCATGACCTTTTGCTGAGCAGTGACCTAATAAAGTTCGGCACAGGCCTAGTAGTAGGCTGGGCTGGCCGCTTGCATGAGACTGCCTGGGTATGTGGCTAGTGTTTGGGGTGGGAAGGGGAGTACTGGCTCCCTGTATAGGGACTGGTGAGGGTCTTTAGAATGTGCAGAACTGGAGTGGTTTTTCAAATACCTCCCCATTTCCTCTGCATTCGAAGGCCACTTTCTTTTCTATCTCTACACTGCTTTCAAAATCTTACCACAAAGGAAGTCAATTCAAAAATTATCATGAGCTAGAGGTGTAATTTGGTGGTGTAGAGCATTTGCTCAATGTGCTCGAGGCCCTGGGTTCCATCCCCAGCACACATACACTATCTACCAACCTACCTACCAATACACACATTATCATGACCATCATGCATTTGTGTGTCTGACCTGGGAAAGTCCAAAGCTCCCTACAAGACATAACATGTATGACTTTGTAATTTTATATCAATGTATGTACTAAGGCAGAGACAATGCTTGAGTCTGCGAGTTCAAAACTGCACAAGGCAGTACAATGGACCTCATCTCAAATTATAGCATTATTCCTGATAGCCCCGCCCCCAAAAAGAAAGATACCCTCATGCCAACTATGAATAAAATTTATATTCATATAATAGAATATTATTCAGCTCTGAAAAAGAACAAAGTATTGGTGTATGCTTCAACACGGATGAACCTTGCAAGCATTCTTAGCAAAAGAAGCCAGTCCAAGTATCCATCTACTCACACAGAACAAGTGAGTTCCTGGGACAAGAGGGGAGCATTCAGAACCCTGATGGACATCAGGTCTTGTCTGGGTTCTGAAGAGGCTGGTGAAAACATCCTGGCCTTATGTGCTGACAATCACATGACTCTTTCAATTGAACTGCATACTTTAAATGGGTTACCTTTGCGAATTCCCTTCTAATAGAGTTGTTAAAGATGTATTGTCAGCTGGGCATGCTAGCACGCCGTTAATCCTAGCACTCAGAGGCAGAGGCAGGTGGATCTCTGAGTTCATGGTCTACAGAGTAAGTTCCTGGTCAGCCAGAGCTACAGAAAAAAACTTTGTCCCTAAGAATAAAGCCAAAAACAAACAACAAAAAATTGTCAAGTGCTGGCTCAAAAGGTAAAAGCTTACACTGCTTTTCCAAGAGGATCTGATACCTCTGGCCTTCCACAGACTCCTGCATTCACATCTGAATTCACATGTACACACCCCCACACAAACACATGCAGGCCATTGCTTTCTTAGTAAAAAAAAAAAAAAAAAAACCCAACAACAAGAAAACAAAAAGGCAGGGCTGGGGAGATGGCTCAGAGATTAAGAGCACTGACTGCTCTTCCAGAGGTCCTGAGTTCAATTCCCAGCAACCAACCACATGGCAGCTCACAACAGTCTGTAATGAGATCTGACGTCCTCTTCTGGTGTGCAAGCAAACATGCAGAGAGAACACTATATACATATAATCAAACTACTTCTAATGTTAAATTCCAAGACGCTGACTTTATTTCTAAATTTGAGCCACTGACTCATAGGCAGTGTGACTACGTCATTAGAGAATACGCAGAGTGGGAATCAGCCTGGCAAGATGACCCACAGACAGTGTGACTCCTTCATTAGAGGACAGAGTGGGAATCAGCCTGTGCAGGATGACCACAGTGTGACTCCTTCATTAGAGGACACAGAGCAGAAATCAGCCTGTGCAGGATGACCACAGTGTGACTCCTTCATTAGAGGACACAGAACAGGAATCAGCCTGTGCAGCAGCTCCAGCCTGAGGCAGCAGGATGAAGTCAGACCTGCTTGGTTCAAGTGCCAGCTCACTAACAAGGCTCACCCTCTCGATGTGGGTGAGGTCTACCATCTGAGCCATCACTCAGCCTCCATCACCACCCGCCCGCCCCCCCACTTACACGCCTATCCTCTATGACCCATTCCCACACCTCATTTAGGGCTGAGGCCCCTAAAGGTAGCCTGCCGAGCTTAGAGCATGGCATTGTTCCTGCTCTACACATACCTGCTCCAGCCAGACTGGCCTCACAGTTGCCCTTCCTTGTCCCTAGGCTGATCCTGCCTCAGGGCTTTGGTGCCTGCCTGCTCCTTTTGCCTGTACTGCCCATGTTCTCAAATCTTGGCATGATTCTCTCTTCAGTTCTACTTAGGCATCAGCTTCTCAGAGATCACCCTGTCTAAAGTGACTACACCTCCTCAGAGCTGCCTTCCTAGCCTGTTCTCTTTCCTCTGTCACTCAGTTGTTTACTGCTTTATTTTGGTGTCTCTCCATTAGAGCATAGGGATGGCCTGGCTCTGTGGACCTCATTATCTAAAAGGCCTGACACATATGGTATCCAGGTATTTGTAAAAGCACAAACACATGTGCTTGACAGCCACCAAGGTGGTGAGCCCATCGCCTGAAGGCTTTCCCAGGTGCTCCTGGCAAGCTGTCAATCACAGGACCCCATTTCCACAGACTTAGGGGGGGGGGGACGCAAGCTGCCACTGGGACAGAAGGCATGTGATCCAGGTACCCAGTGAGGCTCTTTGGCAAACAGTCTCAGAATTTCCTTTCGTGTTCTTGAACAGAGTTGCTCTCTGTCCACTGGGTAGCTGGCTAGCTAAGAAGACGTGAGCTTGAGCTGCTAGGCCACCAGTGCCACTCCCTGAGAAAGATGCCCGAGAGGAATCGAGTTGCTGTCATGCTGGAGCATCCCCATGTCCACCCCCAGCCTATCCTAACACTAAAACTCGCGCATGCACACACACAAATGCTCACACATACACTTTCTGGAAGGCAGCCCAAACATTAGATGGTTTTTCTAACATTTGCACTGAAAGCAACCTGCCCATTGCTCCAAGCATCCTGCATTCTGGCTTGGCCTGACCCCTGGCCTGACCATTAGCAAGGGCGGGTAGGACTTACATCAGGCTTAAAAGGTGGTTCCAGCATCCCAGCTCCCAGCCGCTTGAAATTCAGTTTCTTGAAAAGGGGGTGCTCCTTTACCTCACGGGCACCACCTCCACGACACCCCAGGCGCTCAGCAGGGTCCTTGCTGAGAAGCTATAGCAGGGCATGGGTGGTTAGGGTTTCTCTGGGCAGCTGAGGTACCCCCGGCTCCAGCCCAGGCCAGGCCAGGCCAGGCCCACCTATAGCTTGCAGTAGTACCTGAGAACAGAGCGAGCGTGCCTGTGGGGAAAAGTGCTCTGTGTATTCCTCGGGCACCTCCTTGACCAACCTCTCTACTTCTTCCCGCTTGATCTTCTTCTTCCTCTGCTGGAAGGGTGACTGGCCGGCAATCATCTCATAGAGAAGGCAGCCAAGCGCCCACCAGTCAGGGCTGAAGGTATACCGCTCATTCTTCACTACCTCCGGAGCTGGGCAGGGGCACAGGAGTCAGGGCTCGGTAAGCAGTAGGGAACAGACAGCCCTCAGGCCCCAGAAACAAAAACCAGGGATCAGTCCAAACACTCATTGGCTGTGCAGGCATTTCACTGGCCTGGTGGGACTCAAGCGGTATAAGAGCCACATCTCACAATGGGAGCTGATGTGGCCCTGAAGAGGGTGGGTGTCACATCAAGGTCCCCATGTCTGACTGTTCTTTTTTGTTTGTTTTGCTTTATTAATTTTTTTTTCTAGAACAAATTGGGTTTTCTGTGTGTGTGTGAGTGTAGATCCCAACGCTGGAGTTTGGTGAACACAGGGCCATGTACACGTAGCCGTATGAGCTACCTCGTACACACCCAGCCTCAAATTCCCCACTACTTATTTTTTTTTTAAACATGAAGTTGTCTGGCTTATCAAATGTTGGCAATCAATTCAAATTATTCTAAAAACAATTAAACTTAAGGATTCATGTAGGCCCTATCAGGACCATGTAGCCACTGACTTTAGCTTCTGGATTTCATGAGGGGAGGAAAAGACCCACTTGCTGGTACCTCCACCTGCCGGGCACCTCCTGCAGAGTCCCCCCTCCCCACATCTCTAATCTCAAAGCCCTCCAGGAGGCAGCTCTGAGGAGGTTTACAGCAGAAGAAAGGGAGGCTAAAAGTGGAGTTATTAGCTCAAGATGGAGCCTGGAAAACCTGGACTGCACTGGGTTCCACGGTCACACGCTAGGAGGGCTCCACTGCCTAGATCTTAGACAGGCATGCTAGTCCAAGCATGTGCCATGCAGGGGAACAATGGGCCATGGAAATGCATTGGCTTCCTTAACCTTCACTCCAACAGGTCCACCCAATCCTCGGAGTTCAATAAGCACCCAGCAAATGACTAGCAGCTTCACAATGGGGAACTGGCTAAGCCCTGGTCTCCTAACATACAACAACAACAACAACAAGTAGCTGTTTTGGTATGGGTTATCTACTCTGAGATGGAACACACACACACACACACCGCTAAACAGCAGTGGGGTAGGCCAGGCTTAGGACAGCATGGGGACCCAGGAGACTGGACTTACCCATGTAGCCTACAGTGCCCACACGGCCTTTGATGGTCTGGCCCTCGGGCACATGCACAGCCAGTCCCAGGTCAGAGATGCGGATGTGGCCTGGGTGGGGTATTGAAGCAGGTGGGTCCACTGACAGGCCAGGCCTTCCCATCACATCCCTCCCACTTGGGCCTTCTCACTTCTCACCCACCATGGTCATCCAGCAGAATATTCTCTGGCTTTAGGTCCCTAAGGGGAGAAAAAAGGCAGGGTCAGATGCTGCCATTTTCCAAGAAGCCAGACACAGCCAGCCTCTCGTAGCTCAAGTGCCTGCTGAGATTGGGCATTGGAGCAAGGTGAAGGGCTCATTTGCTGCCAGGGTAAAAGAGCCCTGCTCTCCCCAGGCTGCAACCAACTCAGGGGAGCAGGGCAAGGACTTCCAGAGCCGGTACATTAGAAGCCTTTTAGGGCAGTGAGAAGCGGCTCCAATCCAAAGTACTGAGGACTCCCACCCAGTGGGGGGACCCATCTGGGAAGAGGGAATCCTTGGACGTTATCCTTGGACTTGGTCACCCCTGATGGTGCAGCTCCCTTCCCCTGGTGGCCAACTCTACCTTCTCTGTCACATGAGGCTACTCTTCCATCCCCTCAGAGGCCGCAGTGAGGCTCAGGGGAAAGCGCCATCCATAAGCAGAGCTCTCTACTACTGAGCCCACCTGCAAGGCAGGAATGACGGTCTCCCAGAAAAAGAACTCATGCTGGAAGCAGGGGGCTGACTAGCTCAAGGTCACACAGAGAAGGGCGACAAAAAGAATTCACACAGTGGTCCGGCTAGATCCCAAAACCTAGGCATGAAGCACTCAAATCTATCAAATGTGGGTAAGTTTGTGCCTAGAGCCAGTGTTGGCTTGTGGCTAGACAAACCCCCAGCGCACTGTCCTTCCACTGGCTGGCTTGATAGACAACCTTATCTGCCACTATCATCTAACTGCTGCCCCTGTCCAGGACGACCAGTCCTGGAGTGGCCATCCCAGAAGCTCAGCCCCACCTGTACACAATGCGTTCCCGGTGCAGGTCCTCCAGGCCGCAGCAGATCTCGGCAGCATAGAAGACAGCCCGTGCTTCAGGAAAGCCAGCCTGGCCCATGTGGTAGATGTGGAACTTGAGGTCGCCTCCATTCATCAATGTCAGCACCAGGCACAGCGCATCCTTTGTCTCATAGGCGTAGGCTAAACTCACCTGTGCTCAGGAGAAACAAACCTTCAGGCAGGAGCTGTGGGGGGTGCCTGGGGTGTGTGCATGAGCGTGCATGTGTGTGCCTGGGGTGTGTGTGCTGAGTGTGTGTGTGCGCGTGTGTACACATGTGCTAATAGCAGCCACCCAAACAATCTTCTCTGTGCCACTCCTTAGGGCTCAGCAGGCTTCCTGAGCCTGAAATAGCTCCTACCCCACCCTTCTTAGGTACTGCCCAGGGCAGGAAGGGCAGTCCCTTTGGCAGCAGGGAGGGACTTTAGCCTGGTGGGAGGGGAAGGCAGATGACAGTGAGACCACAGGGGAGGGAGAGAGCTCCTTGTGTACTTACTACAAACCTACTGTTCACTTTTTCCAGGATCTGCTTCTCATTGAGCGCCATGGCCTCCCCTTTCCGCTTTTTGATTCGTTTCTTTTCCAGTTTCTTGCACGCATACATCTTGCCGGTTGCCCGCACCTGGCAGGCACATACCTGTAGCCAGGGTAGACAGGAACAAATGGGGGACAGCCATGCTCTTGCTGGAGGCGGGAAGGTCCAGGGCTACCATACCCCATCTAGTGTACTCTGCAAAGGCACCAAGAGGCCACTCACCTCCCCAAAGCCACCTTTGCCCAGAACTCGGTACTGCCTAAAGGTGTTTTTGGTCACTGGCTGCCTATAGGCAAGAGTAAAAGAAACAAGTATTTATGCAGGGATTCCCACAAGGAAACCCCACAGCCTTGCCTACCCCAGACCAGCCCACAAGGAGCACACCTTTCCAGCCACTTCCACTGCAGGAAACGGTTAAAGTAGATGCTGTCGAGGTAGTCGGCAAAAGGGGCCATGCTCAGGTACTCGTGGGTCAGCCTGTGGAGAAAGGAGCAGCCCAAAAGGATTGGTCCCTAACAATCCCAATCTCAGCCTGAAGGTCCAGGCATCCCATTGTAAGTGTGCTCAGCCCACAAAGCATCATCCTTGTCCTCGGACAATCTTCTCACTAACGCACTAGCAGGAGACATGCATCCCATGCTGAAGTCCAACAGCATGGACAGGGCGAGGAGCTGAGCTTGCCAGGGACTTCAAGGACCACAGAAGCCCCTTTCCTTAGCACAGTTCTAGACTAGTAGGGATGGAGCCTTACCGGGTCAGCTCTTGGAAGAGGTCTTTGCAGGGTCCCTGCTCTAGCCGCTGGGCACAGTTACTCACCAGCTGCCGGGGAACTTCGGGGATGAGGTCAGGACCCTAGGGACAGGCCACAGACAGGTCAATGCAGAGGCTCCCTTGGACAGCTGCCTATGCCCAAGACAACACTGCCAGGTCTGTGGGTGCCAAGGGTGGCTGTGGGTGGGTAGTGCACTGGCCGCGTTTTTGCTGAACTCCCTTCCTGCCCCCTCCCACTTGAGACAGGGTGAGTGAGACAGCCGCTGGCAGGCTGCCTGACCCAAGCTCAGCCCAACCCCTGGGCTCTATGCCCATGGTGCTGCCTGGAACAGCTCCAAGGCACTCACTGCCCAGGCTGTGGTCACTCCTCTGCCTGCTGCCGTCATCTCTCCATCACGGCTCACTCACCGTGTGGCTCAGAAAATTCTGCATTAGTCGCCGCCCACATGCCTTCCGTTTCTCATCAGGGGTCACTTCATACTCAGCCTGCAGGGTGAGAGGCAAAGAAGCTGGAGGCTGAGCGGGGTGACAGATGTGGGGGGAAAGGGCGTGGCCAGGACTCTGCCTGCCCTCAGCGCTGGGCTGGGCCCTGCGGCGCGGTACTCACCACCCCATCCAGGAAGGCAATACAGCGGGCCAGCTCAGGCCTTGTGGCGCAGAACTCACGAAATAACAGGCGCCCAATAGGCTGACGCTCACACAGGCTGTGGTAGTCACGCTCTGCAGGCCAAGAGGGGAGCTGCTGGGTCACAGGGCACTGTGGTCTATATACCCCCACATCTGGGATCCAATAACTTCTAGCTCTAAGAGCGGTAGCCATTATCTTCTTTAGAACCCTCACTGTAATCCTCAGGCGGATACCACTGTTACCCCAATGTAACCTGGGGGCTATGGGACCCAGAGAGGTTGATCAATTCGACTCTGTCACAGAGCCAGGAGTCTGGACTCCAGAGCCCAGGTCTCCGGGTTCACAGACGTGCATGTTACAGTTCTGGGGTTGGGTGTGGTCTGTGAGGTTCCGGCCCGGCCCAGCCCAAGCCTACACCTGTTGCCTGCCTGGCGAAAGTGCGAGAGGAAGCTGTGGCTTCCGCTGCTCTCAGCTGGGCCTCCTTCCCAAAGCAGGGTACATTCTACCCACATGCAAGCCATCAGCAGGGACCTGGGACACCTCAAGTGCTGTTCAGATCCTCACCCAAGAAATAGCATCGGGGTGAGCCCTTGTGCCCCTTCTAGAAATAACCGGATCATACTTCTCTAGCTTTCATGGGTGCCCTCAGGTCATAAGCACAGGACTGGTGTTCCAAACCTGTTGGCCCAGGCTGCCTTTCCTCCCTCCAGTCCATCATACCAGCTCTCCTCTTGCCCATACCCACTCCACTGACACCAGTGAACTGATTCTCTCCCCTCCTCCCATTTCAAACCCAGGAACCGAAACTGGGCTGGATCATGTAGTCTCAGTCTTCCTGGGCATTGGACACCCCCTTCCCCCATGGTGCTCCTGTGCCCCAGGGCAAGGTCTGGCTGGAAAAGATCCTGCTGGGTAGCCTCCCCTCTGCTCTGGCAATCCGGGGTTTTACCCACGCCTCACCAAGGCTGAGCCGAAGCTCTTCACACTGGCTGATATGGGGGAATTGCAGCATCTGACGCCATTTCTTGCTTTTGCCTTTGCGATTCCCGCCACCACCTGCAAGAGTAACCAGGAGCAGGGTCTTACTGGAGTCCTGAGCTACCACATACACCTGTACACCCCAGGAGCAGGGTCTTACTGGAGTCCTGAGCTACCACACACACCTGTACACCCCAGGAGCTGGGTCTCCCTGGAGTCCTGAGCTACCACACACTCCTGCACACCCTAGGAGCTGGGTCTCCCTGGAGTCCTGAAGTACCATAGACTCCAGCCTGCCCCTTACAAGTTCCAGTATACACATGGTCCTTCTGGGCAGCCATGCTACGGGCTCCCAGGATGAGAACCAGAAAGAGCAGTAAGGACATTTCTGCAAGAGGTTTGCTTCATTCACTCCCTACTCAGCAGAAATTCTACAGGTTAAGAAAGTAGACAAGAGCCTGGCCACCTGCATGCCTTTAATCCCAATACTCAGGAGGCAGAGGAAGGTGGATCTCTTGTGAGTTCCAGGATAGCCAGAGCTGTTACACATATAGAAATCATGCCTAAAAAAAAAAAAAAAAAAAGAAAGCAAAAAGCAAGCAAACAAAAAAGTAGCCAAGGGTACCACAGTGGAGAGGGTCACCAAAGAAGCCAAGGCATGCCAGCCAGAGAATCTATGTGGTACTTGATACCAGGGACAGCCCAGGCAATCCCCCAGGCCCTTAACACCAAGGGTTGCACCAGAACTATCTCCCTGCCCACAGGAGGGCTGGCATTCAGGATGCCCCTACCCCTGCCTTGATGCCTGCCTACCTAGGTGAGCCCCTATCTGTAGCTGCTGGAACGCCTCCAGAACCTGAAAGGTAGGGTAAATGTGTGCTTCGGCAGTTCCCACCCCAACCTGCTGAAATAAGGTGAGGGGGCGTGAGCTGGAGGTGGGGTCTCTGTGAGATCAAGGCCAGCCTGGTCTCACAGTGAGTTCCAGAACAGTCAGGCCTACATAGGCAAGATCTCAAAACCCCACACTGCAGGAAAACAGAGCACATCAGAAAGAAAGCCACACGTCTTTGGGACAACACACTAAGGATGGCGGGAGAGGGCCAGGATCGGGAACTCCAAGGCATACTTTTGGCAGTCACTGTAGCACCCACACTACCCCACTGTCGTGGCACCTCCAAGGTGAGTGGGGGGAGGAGGAACTGTGTCCAGCACTCAGTAGGGCTGTGGAAAGAGGCAAGACCCATCTCCAATTCACTGACAACCTTTGGCAATGAATTTCCCTTGCCTGGCCTCAGTTTCCCCAGTATTGTCTCCCCTTGACCCAGTGTAAGCAGTACAGGAGGAAAAGCTGCCTTCTGGGAAAGAGGCAGGGCTGGGTCCCTGATTGGGCTCCAGGAGGAAGAAGGAAGTGCTGCAGTGTCCCCTTGAGAAACCCTCTGGTGGCCCTGCTACAGCCTGTACCCCATGTGCCCCACAGCCATTGCTTCACTGCAAGTAAGAGATCTCTACTCCTTAACCAATGGCAAGGCCTCCCCTGAAGAGGAACTCCTCCCACTCTCCCTCCACCCGGGTCCCTCACCCAACCCTCCATTTGCTTGCCTCCCCCAGAAGTCACTTCCTCCTCTCCCTCCTCCCAGCTCCAGAGCAACAAGTCACATGCAAATATCCTGTCCTAGAACTGTGGGGCTATCTGTGGGGCTCCCCTCCACCCGACCCTGCCCTCCTCCTGTGTGCCTCTGCCACCCGGGAAAGGAAGAAAATCCAAGTGAGGGTGCACAAGTTCCCAAGAAAACTGAGTCTCTGAGTGGTGAGTTCAGAGCCTTAACGTGACAGTGGAAGGAAATTCAAGCCCAATCCCAAATTCAAGTTCCTTTCCCACCTCTAACATGAGTGGCATTTATTAACCGCCAACTGACCTTTGATCCTAGCACTTGGGAGGCAGAAAGCAGGTGGAACTCTAAGTTCGAGGCCAGCTTGTGGTCTACATAGCAAGCTCCAAGTAAGTCAAGAGTATATAGGAAGACCATCTCAAAAACAGAATCAACAAAAAAGAGTCAGCTGTACACATAAACCACAGGTTTGCCCACTGCTGAGGTCACTTGGAAAGCTGACCCCAAGCTGTCAGCTGGTTGTGAAATGGCTGACACCACCAGTTAGTTCAAGGGTAGTGGGAGACTCCACGGCAAAGAGGCTTTCCTCAAAATTTCTATACAGAAAAAAAAAGGAACAGTGGTGTTAAGAGACAGGAAGCGTGCCAAAGGCCACGCAGGTGTGTATGGGTGGGGATGGGGGAGCATAGCCAGTTCACGAGACAGGTCCCCGAAGGGGAGCCACTAGTCCCTGCTGTGGTCATGCTATCCTGTGCCTCACCCAAGCTCCAACAAAGACTACCCAAAGGTACCCGCAGCGCTGGCCCAGTAAGGCAATGCCCTCAGGGGCCTGAGGCTAGCCCTAGGAAGTGAGGCCTGGCCCCAGCTCTCCTTACCCCTCCTCCCCGGCAGGCTGGATGACAAGGCAGAACAGAGGCAGATGCCCCCAGAGGCTGAGAGGAAGGCCCAGCCCCTGAACTTGATAAGGGACTGGAGATAAGATAGCCTCCCTTAGGCACTAGGGACCCAGTCTGACCATCCCATTTCCAGGCAACACCTCCTGGGTGTGACATGCCCTGGGTAGTCAGAGGCTATCAGGTGCCGCACCACACAGGGGGCTTCTCAGAGGTGCTGTAGACTCTACTGGGGGCATCTTTAGTCCTAAGCCTGGGTCAATTACAATCTTGCTGGGTAATCTGGGTTTGGTCGCTGGTTTGAGCCTCAGTTTCCCATCTGTAACCTGATTTAGAACAGTGAAGCTAATGACCTGTTCAGCCCGGCAGCCCATCAAAAAGTGGAAAGCTGCCACCACGTTCCTGGAGTTCCAAAAAGAATCTTGTTCGTTGTTGGTCCCCCAGCACCCTGGACAGAGTGGGGCAGTACAGGTGTGTCTGGTGATTATGTCGCTGAGGTAGGGAGGCAGTGAGTTTAATGTCTGGTCCTGGGTCACCTAGGGCCCTCACAGAGCAGGTGTAAATTAACATCTGGAGTGAAACCAATAAGCAGACACCCCGAAGCACATCCATGTGCGCACGCACTAATTCCACAAGACTGGTTTCCAGCCAGGCTTTTCAACGAACAACCCAGTATGCTCGGTCCTATTTATTTCTTTGTGCGTCTGCCCTAACAGGTCGTTGGCTTGCTGTATGCAAAAATCGTGACCCATTCACCCGTTTATAGTATCCAGAGTCTCCTAATGAGTGGTGGTTCTGCTGGTAATGTACGTGTCCACAAGTTTCCCCATGTCGGCTGGGCTGTCTATGCAAAGGCTTGGTTCATTCATTCTCCAATCTTTACAGATTACCAACTTTGTGCTGTTCAGGGCATCTGGGCCTGGGGCACGTGGGCACCTTCCTGACTCTCACCTAGAAGAGGCCTCAGATACACGCTCCTGGGGCTCTCGTCCCATTTTTTTCTCTTCCTTCCCTTTCTCCTTTCATCCCCCACACCCGTCGTGACGCCCGCAGCGCGACCCCCGCCCCTCTTGGGCCCTTGGTTCCGGGGGCAAGTGCCGGGGGCAGGCCGGAAGGGCTCGTATCTGTGCTAAGAGTCCGGGTGCAGACTCCAGGGCACGAGGGTAGCTGGGGCCCGGACGACCCGTGGAACTCCGAGGTCGCGCGCCCGCGATCACCGCACCCGGGCCTGGCCACCCGCCTGCCTGGCCTCACCTTCCCGGGCCTTGAGTAGCACCGTGTTCGCTACGATGTTCTCGAGCTCCATGGGCTGCAGCGCCGCCCGGCCCGCCAGGCCGCGCCGCCGGCCGGGACCGCCCGCGAGAGCCGGAGCCGATGGCGATCGGCTCGGCGCGGCTCGGCTCGACTGACCGCGCCGCGGCCTCCCGGGCCTCCCCGGCCTTCCCGGCCGCCGCCGCCCGCCGCGCACTCTGCGCCCCTCCCGGGCCACCGGCGCCGTCCCGCCCCGCCCCGCCCCGCCCTCTGTTTACTTGGCTCAGTCAATAGGCGAGCGGACGGTCCCCGCGCCAGACTGCTATTGGTCAGTCTCTTCGTCCTGCCCCGCCCACGGAGCCGGGAACTCACTCCGCGCGGGGAAGGGGCGGGCCCCGTTGCGTTGCTTCTTCCTGGTTGGACTGCGGGCGGGACTCAGCCCCTAGGTTCGAATTTCTAGGCCTTCGTAGGATGCTGAGCTGCCAATTAGGGCCGAGCCTCCGCCGGGGAGTCGGAGGTGGGCTCTGGGGGGCCACGCCCAGGAGACAAAGCGTATGTTTGGATTAAGGAAGAGTCAACCATGCAGCAGTGCAATCGGATTGGGTCATCGGATGGGGGCGTGACCGAGTGCCTTTGGCTTGCCGACGGGATTTCTAGGGTTTTGTTGCGATCACGCTGTGTAGCCTGCCGGCCAGCAGGTAACTGGGTTAGCCTGTGCGTCCTGTCGTCGTCTCTTGGGTCAGCTGCTGCTGAAAGGAGCACGTCCCGCAGCGAGCAGACGACGGAAGGAGGCTACTGCCTCCCCACCGGCGCCCGCCTCCAGCCCAGCCGCCCCCGCCCCCGCAGCCGGATGTTGTGATTTCTCTCCTTCCACCCTCACGGCCGCCTTCGGCTTCTACTGCCTTATAAGGCAGCGCTACAATCCCAAATCGTTGAGGTTTCGTTCACACCCATTATACAGGTGGGGAGCTGAGCCGCTGGACGTTGGGTGGCTGGCTGCACGCCGAGACTGCAGGAAAACAAGTCCCAATTTTTTGCAGCTCATCAGCGCAGTTTAGTTCAATATCTCACTTTCTCCTCCCCAGCTCTTTTCGCACAGCAGGAAACAGAGGCTTGCCCAGACTCGGGGATTAAGGGTCAACCGAATTCAACTAAGTGTCTTTGATCCATATTCATTCATTCCTGCAAAAATACTGCTACTGTCCCAGGCTCCCAGCCAGGTGCCGGATATAGTGGTGACAGAAAAAAAAAATTAAACTCTCAGTGCTTACGTGCTAGGCGGGAAGAAAGGTGGTAATAACCCTGTAAGTGAGCACAATAATGGGTGGTTTTAGAATGACGCGTGTTGCTAAAACAAAAGATCTAGGGATATAGCTTTGTGGTAGAGCACGCTTAGGATGCCCAAGCCCAAGTTCTTTAAAGAGACCAAAATGGATCCCATGTGACATTTAAGAAGATCTAGCTGAGGCTTTGCACATAAAGTAAGTTTAGCCAGGGGAAAAAATGTGGGCGGCTTCAGAGTTCAGTGGTCTGAGGTGAGACAAGAAGCTAGGGTGTCAGCTAGGTCGTGGAAGGTATTGTGGCTTCAATGATATGTGAAGTCCATAGACGGGTTACTTGTACTTACAAACGATAGCTCTGACTAGTGACTGAATGGCTTAGCTGGTAAAGGCGCCTTTGGCCAAGCCTGACTAAATATGAAGACCCGAATTTGATCCGGGGTTCACATGGTGGAAGAGGACAATCAGCTCTGCTTGTGCTCTACCTACAGTAGTTAATACTAGTTAATATAAGTAAAGAAATTCATTTAAACAAGTGCAGTATGAAGAAGGATCTGTAGAGGAGGGAAGGGCAGCTGACTTAAGTAGCACCCAAGGACAGAGCATCTGTGAAGTTTAACACACACTGGGGAGATCGAGAGGTGCATAAAATGAGGTTAGCATCTTGGATGAAGCCTGGATCAAAGAGGTTCTCGGACTTCATTTTGAGGGTGCTGGGGAGTCATGGAGCCAGATTTTTAAGTAGGAGAGTATATTTGCCTTGCTAAGGGGCTCCAGGTTGCTCTGTGGAGGTGTGTTATGAAAGGCAGGTGCTCTGGTTTGGTTCCTTCTGGGAGGAGTCCTAGGAGATGCAGAGGCAAGCCCTGAAACAGACTAGAGAAAGGAAAACGTTTTACCCTCTTGAGGCCCTGGTAGCATGACATGTTTCCAAGCAGATCTTTGAAGCCAAGGAAGGAACCAACGCAAGACAGCTGGAGGTCAACTTGCAATTCATTGTGGGAGCAAAGCAGGGGTGGAGGGTCAGGAGAGAGGACAAAGGTGTCAAGCCCCCTCTTCCTGGCATGAGAAATTCAACAGAAGCTGTCCAGTCTCTTCCGGGTCTTCTTAAATTACCCAGAGTCTGGTTTAACTGTTTGCAACCTAGTATTTGGCTAAGACAGGGAGTAGGCTTTTTGGGATAAACCTTCAGCAGAATGGTGTACCCTGGGGTCGCAGCAGCCAGGTCATGTGAACAAGTGACTTGAGAGCATCATTGAGCTGGAATTAACAGGAGGTGAAGAGCGATACCAGTAACAACTCCCAGGTTTTAGAGATGGTTGGTTGGTTTGTTTATTATGTGCATAGGTGTTTTGCCATGGGTGTCAGCTTCCCTGGAACTGGAGTTACAGACAGTGATGAGCTGCCATATGGGTGCTGGGAATTGAGCCCAGGTACTTCTGGAAGAGCAGTCAATGCTCTTAACTGCTGAGCCATCTCTCTAGTCCCTAGAAATGTTTTTAAACAAGGGAAATTTGCCACCACCCTTATGTGTTGAGTGACTTTTCCTGGGAAGATATAAACAGACATCTATTCATCTGAGATCAGTCACTAACAGCAGACCATAAACACGGTCCTACCCAGTTCTAGCCTCATGAGCCAATGGCTAATTACATCACAGGTGACTCAAAGGCAGATGAATCACCTAGAAGCCCATCAGCATGAGTGAGGACTTGGGAAAACTGCATACCTGGAGCTCCCTGCCCAGTGTGAAGGTCGCTCCACTGAAGTTCCTTCTCCTGGAGTTGTTTTCTGCTTACATGACCCTGGGAATCCTGAAACTGTCTAAGCCTCCTAAGAAGAGGTCTCGTTAGCTTGTGTTAAGTTGGACGAAATAATCACACGACAATGCGAGAGGCACATTTCCTGGAATCTGACTACAGAAATCATTGCACTCAGGCCAAAGAATAAACATTCAGGGTTATTGATTGTGCATTATCCAAAAAGCTGCACTAATTGAGTAAGTAAAAGTTGGTTCTTTCTTATAATGTATTGTATAGCTTCTCCCTCTGCCCTCCCTCCCTTCTTTCCTTTCTATCTGTTTCCAACAAGCTCTTGCTATTTGTCACCCAGGCTGGTCTTGAACTCTGACTGCAAGCAATCTTGCTTAGTCTACCTAGTAAGGACTGTAAGTATGTGCCATGGCACCAAACAGGTTGCTTATTTTTATTTATTTTTTATTTTATTGGTTTTCCAAGGCAGGGTTTTTCTGTATAGTGCTGGCTGTTCTGGAACTCATTCTGTAGTAGTCCAGGCTGGCCTTGAGCTCAGAGATCCACCTGCCTCTACCTCCCAAGTGTGTGATACCACTGCCCAGCTAGGTTCCTTCTTTTTAAAACTACCGTGTTAGATGTGTGGCCCACACCTTTAATCCCAGCACTTGAGAGGCCAAGGCAGGCAGATCTCTGTAAATTCAGGGCCAGCCTGGTGCAAAAAGTGACATTCGGGCCATCCAGAGTGATGTAGAGAGACCTTGTTTCAAAAAACCAAAACAAATAAAAAAACCAAATAACCTGTCCTTGTCGTTCTCTTGTTCAGAACCTTCTGTGAGCTATGGTGGACAACCTCTAAGGTGTCCCTGGCCCCAACCATCTTTGCCTTCTGGCATCCTTACCCTAAAATCCCCACCCCTGAATGTGGCCACATTGCCTGAGTTCAAATGAAAACAACACAGCAAATATGACATGTCATTGCAAAATTGAAGTCACCGAATGATGAGGCTTTCAGTTTCATTTCCGGTGCCCAAAATACTCAATGAAATAAAATGCAATAAATAAAGGAAACTCTAAATTCCTGCAGATGTCCTACAAATGTGCTATTTGATCTGGGCCCTGTTTTTCCCTCCACTGTCTGCAGTCCTTGATTGGTGCACACAAGTAGCTACAGCATACACACTTGCTGTGGGATGATCCTTCTGTACACTATGAAAATGTGTTGCTCTTGGTTAATAAATAAAGCTGTTTTGGTCTATGGCAAGGCAGTATAGAGCCAGGCAGGAAATCCAAGCAGAGATACAGGAGAAGAGGAGCAGAGTCTGAGACACACCAGTCAGTGCTGAGGAAACAAAGCATGTAAAAAATGAGGTAACGCTCGCCCGGTGGTGGCACACACCTTTAATCCCAGCGCTTGGGAGGCAGAGGCAGGTGGATCTCTGTGAGTTCGAGACCAGCCTGGTCTACAAGAGCTAGTTCCAGGACAGCTTGGACGGATACACAAAGAAACTGTGTCTTGAAAACAACACCACCACCACCAAAAAATGAGGTAGCAAGCCATGAACTATGTGGCAAAGCATAGATTAAAAAAAATGGGTAATTTAAATGTAAGAACTAACTAATAATAAACGGAACCATTGGCCAAGCATTTATAAGTAATATAAATCCTCTGTGCAGTTATCCCGGAACTGGCGGGTGGGAGAGAAATTTCTGATTTTACACATTCCTCCCTGCAACCCTGGAACGCACATCTCAGTATGGTAGGCACCAGCCACATGTGGCTGTCAACATTAAAATAAAAATCAGAATCCAGTTCCTCAGTCCCCCAAAGCCATATTTCGTGTATTAGTAGTTGGTACAGTCTCCATCAGGTTGAGCTGTTTGGAGGAAGGATAGCTTCTGTGGCTTCTGCCTCAGCAAAGGCTTCACTGTGGCAAGCAGTGTGACTGGGGAATAGTGGTGCCAGCTACACGATGTGGAGGATGGTAGGGTGGATACCTTCTCATTCCCCAACTGCCTTTGAACAAGTATATCTGTAACCTCTTGAAACCTATGCCCAAGTCCCTACTGAAGAGGAATGTTAGTAGGTATGGGGCAGGAGGGCTTAAAGTTCAAAGCCAACCTAAGTTATACAGACAGACCCTCTCTTGAAGAAAAAGAATATTTTTTAAAAGAACAGGCTCTCTGTGTGTTCGTGAGTATGGTATCAGACATCCCGAATAAGATGTGTTTCTCCATCCTGTGAGCCGCAGCCCAGCTTTGCCAAGACAGAAGCCAAGACACAGAGAGGGTGTGCCCTGGTCTGTCTGCTCTGTCTACAGCAGGCACTGGACGGGAACCAAATGCTCAGAGGGACAGAGGACAGGTGTGTGGCGATTGCCGGGAGAGTGTGGCCATGTGGTAAAACTTTTCTGTTAGCTCCTCCAGTGGGTTAAACAGTGACAGGCTCTGCCTCCCGTGTGTTCCCACCTCAGCATCTCAGTGAATATGCCCACTATTGGCAGGATCCACCCTTTTCTAAGGAGCCCTGAAGATCAAGGTTCAGAGAGGCTGACCCTTGACCCAGCAGCATGGGCAGGCATTGGCCTCAACAGGACCTAAGGCCACCTCCCTGACTCCTGTGGTCCTCACCCTGCTCCCAGGTCAGTGTTTTATCTTCTTGCTACTTCTTTACACAGTGGATCATAAAGAGGTTGTTTTGGTTTGGTTTCAGAAACTTCCTTGCTTCATAACTCTTGCATCAATTAAGACTTTTGGTTTTAAATAAACTTGGCATAGTCAAAAAGGCATCTACTGCCACGTTGTTGTAGTGTGTAACAAGAAGCCACAAGAGTCTGTTAAGGGTTCTTAAGAATTTATTTAGTTATAAAATAGGGGTAAAAGGCTGGGCGGTGGTGGTGTATGCCTTTAATCCCGGCACTCAGCAGCAGGGGCAGGTGGTTCTCTGTGAGTTCGAGGCCAGCTTGGTCTACAGAGAGAGTTCCAGAGTTCCAGGACAGGCTCCAAAGCTACACAGAAAAACCCTGTCTCAAAAAAAAAAAAAAAATAGGAGTAAACACTCACTAATACTGAATGGTTTGTATGCCACCACTCAGCCAGCGTCCAGTCGCTCTGTCCAAGGGTTAAGAGCAAGTTGTCTGCTCCTCACCGACCACCCAAGAGAGTGAGGGAGCAGGAGAGGGCGAGGCCATCTCCCTAAGATTATAAACTGTCATGTCCACAGATAAGACCACTCTCTAGGATTCATAATCCTCAAAAGTCATTGACTAAAGGAATTGAAATCCCACAAGAGCTGTTAATCCCAGCACTTGGCAGGCAGAGGAAGGAGGATCTCTGTGAGTTCAAGACCAGCCTGGTCAATTAAGCAAGTTCCAAGACAGCCAGGGCTACACAGAGGAAACCCTATCTCAAAAAAAAAAAAAAATAAAAATAAAAAACAAAACAAACAAAGGCATCTACCTTTCAAAGCACCTGTAAGAAACAGGTAGTGGTTCTGAACTCAGGTGTCTCGGAAGCCTTGGTTTTAAATGCTATCACTCAAAAATCTCTATCCCACATATGACTCCAGTTTTAGGGGTTTTGTTTGGTTTTGGTTTGGCAGTTCTGGGGAAAAGCCCAGGGCCTCAAACATTTTAGATAAGTGCTCTGCCCCTGATCAATACCCCAACCTTCTCCTCTGCTTGTTGTGGAATATTACTTTAACTGTGTAAAGATGTGTTACATTGTTTATTCTGCATTTGTCTAATGAGGCAAAGGTGTTGCTTTACCTGCCTAAGGTATCTGATTGGGCTAATAAAAAGCTAAATGGCCAATAGCTAGGCAGTAAAGGGAGAGGCGGGCTGGTTGGCAGAGAGAATAAATAGGAGGAGGAATCTAGGCTAATAAAAGGGGAGGGGAAGGGAGGGGAGGGGAGGAGAGGATGAGTGAGACCAGGGAGCCAGCCAGTCAGGAAGCCTCCAGCCAACTAGGCACAGAGTCGGATGTACAGACTGAAAGAAAAGTAAGAAGCCCTGAGGCAAAATGTAGATGACGTTGATGACGAGAAACAGGTTTAATTAAGTTATAAGAACCTGCAAGAAACAAGCCTAAGCTAAGGCAGACTGTCCGTAACTAATATTAAGTCATCGTGTCATGATGTGGGAGCTGGTTGGCAGCCCAGAAGAAAGATCTGCGTTGAATCTGTTGTGCTTATTCTCAAGCATGTTCTCTGTCTGAGATGTTAAAAAGGATGTCAGCATCTCCGAGTTAACAAACATATGTACAAACCTCCACAGACAGACAGGCAGACAGCTCTCTAGCTTGACAGGCTCCAGCACCTGGACCACCTTTCGTTTCCAGAAGCAAAAGAAAGAGCTGTGGAAATGAAGATGGGGAAGTCTGAAAGTTCAGCCGTGGGCTGGAGAGCCAGCTCAGTTGGTCAAGGGCCTATTGCTCGGGCGTGAAGACCTGTGTTCAGATCTCCAACATCCATTCAAAAAGCCAGGGGTGGCAGCACCCATCTGTAACCCCAGGACTGAAGAGGCAGAGAGAGCAGGGTCTCTGGAACTCAGTGGTTAGCCTCCATGAGCTCCAGGTTCACTGAGAGACCGTGTCTGAAAGAGAATGACAGAAGGTCTGGAGAGAACTTTTCTCAGTTAAAAACACTTGCTGTTCTTGCTGAGTTCAGTTCTCAGCACCCATGGCAGGCAGCTCATAGCCGAATGTGACTCTAACTACAAAGGGCCTGATGTCCTCTTCCGGCCTCTGCAGATGCCCTTACACAGGCACATAAGCATACACAGACATTAAAAAAACAAGGCGGCAAGGGCTGGAGAGATGGCTCAGTGGTTAAGAGCACTGCCTGATCTTCCAAAGGTCCTGAGTTCAATTCCCAGCAACCACATGGTGGCTCACAACCATCTGTAATGAGGTCTGGTGCCCTCTTCTGGCCTGCAGGCATACAAGCAGACAGAATACTGTATAAAT
>NW_026067927.1:34945583-34948135 GCF_014885135.2 Alexandromys fortis | reverse complement strand
AAAGAAATAAAAAAAAAAAAAAAAAAAAAAAAAACAAGGCGGCAGCCGGGCAGTGGTAGTGCATGCCTTTAATCCCAGCACTAGGAAGGCAGACGCAAGCAAATCTCTGAGTTCGAGGCCAGCATAGTCTACCACGTGAGTTCCAGAACAGCCAAGGACACAGAGAAACCCTGTCTCAAACAAACAAACAAAAAAGCAAGGGTAGCAAGCTGGGCAGTGGTGGCACACACCTTTGATCAAGACATTCAGAAAACAGAAGCAGGAGGATCTCTGTGAGTTTGAGGCTGGCCTGCCTGGCTTATATAATGAGTTTCAGGATAGCCCAGGCTATGTAGAGCTACCCTGTCTCAAACAAACAAAACCAAGCAATAACAACAAAAATAAACAACAAGAAAGAAGGAAAATAATTGAGGAAGATATTTGATATCTCCGGGTGGTGGCACATGCCTTTAATCCCAGCACTCGGAGGCAGGAGGATCTCTGTGAGTCAGAGGCCAAAGGCCAACCTGGTCTACAGAGCTAGTTCCAGGACAGCTAGGGCTGTTACACAGAGAAATCTTATCTCAAATAACCAAAAAATAAAAAATAAAAATACAATAAAAAAAATGTGACATCAACTTTTGGTCTCCACAGACCCAGGAACATGCACACCACATACACACACACACACACAGGCTGGGAGTGGGGTATAGACATGCACTGTATAACTGTTTTAGTTGACAATAAAAATGAGCTTCGTGTACAGTGCAGTTGGGGACCTCTTTAGATTCTGTGAGCTAGTGACTCAGTGGCCATCTTAGCTTGCAAAAGGACAGTCTGCGGCATTCCCATAAATACTGTCACCGAACAATGCATTTCTCTGGGGATGACACATGACTACGGTCAGGCGGTGGAATAAACAGACCTTGGTGCTGCTGGTCAGGCCTGCCACAAACAGGAGAGAGAGAGAGAGAGAGAGAGAGAGAGAGAGAGAGAGAGAGAACGAGAAAGAGAGTTCCACCCTGCAAACAAAACCTTCTGTAAACAAAAAGGAATCCACTAGAAAGCTCTCGGGGCTCACAGAGTCAACTGGAAGGAATACGTTTGGAAATGGGAGTTGCTAAGGGCCCTGGGAGGACTGGGAAGCAGGAAGCACAGAGCTATTGGGGAGCGGTTGATGGCCTGCATTTGTCGTCATACCCAGGCCACTCCACCCGTCTGCAGTGGCTACTGTTCGTCACAGCTCTCCAATCTAGCTCCGAGATAACTGCTCTAACCCAGCTGTGGGAATTCCCCTTAGTCTTGATAGGGATGGTTTCAGGGTGCTATGTGACCCAGGAATGCTAATGACTCATGAAGAGAGCCTGCTCACAGTGCAGTTCTTCCTCCTCCCCCACTCTCCTCCCTTCCTTTCTTTTTCCTCTGTGTGTGTGTGTGTGTGTGTGTGTGTGTGTGTGTATGTGTGCACGCATGCGTGTGCACTTGCTATGGTGGAGGTCAGAGAACAGCTTGCGAGAGCCAGTTCTCTTCCACCATGTGGGATCTGGAGACCAAACTTGGGACATTAGGGT
Organism: Alexandromys fortis; assembly: GCF_014885135.2. Classification (NCBI taxonomy): domain Eukaryota; kingdom Metazoa; phylum Chordata; class Mammalia; order Rodentia; family Cricetidae; genus Alexandromys; species Alexandromys fortis. The sequence continues at coordinate 34,946,585 of NW_026067927.1, read as the reverse complement.
TGGTGGCAAGCGCCCTTCCTACTGAGCTGTCTTGGGAGCCCTGCTTCAGCTTTCTGGAGAGGATCTTGATCCTCTTGCCTCTGCCTCCCGTGTGCTCCCCCATATCCAGCTTCTGCTTAGCCCTTTGGTGGAGCCGCCCTCATTTCTCAGAAGCAACTAGAAGGGACAGCACTTCTTCACCTGAGCAGCCCTGAGCTTAGATGTGATTCTCAGAACTGTGGGAGCTGTCATGTGACCATGAAGGAAGTCAGCCTGAAGATTTTCATACTGAGGGCCAGAGAAACCAGATAAGAATCAACTCATAACGGATCAAAGCCTGTAACAGAAGACCTACAACTTTGATATTGTTAAAGGAGAATATAGGTTAGACTCATATGGGCATAGGCATGGACTTCCTGAAAAGGACGCCAAATAACACAGGAAATATACCAAGAACTGATAACGAGACTAAGTGAAATTAAAAGGTTTCTGAAAGTGGGGTGGTGGTGTCACACGCCTTTAATCTCAGCACTTGGGAGGCATAAGCAGGCAGATCTTTGAGTTCAAGACCAGCCTGGTCTACAGAGTGAGTTTCAGGATAGCCAGGGCCACACACAGAGAAACACTATCTCGAAAAGCAAAACAAAAGAAAAAAAAGAAAGCAAAGAAAGTTTCTGCAAACCAAAGGAAACAATCCCCAGAGTGAAGAGGCGGTCACCAAATGTTGCCAGCTGCATATCAGAGAGAGGATTAACTATCCAAGATACCTGAAGAGCTGCAGAGACCCCCACCAGTGAACAAGCCGTCTAGTCCGTGAGTTAATGAACAATTGTCAAACGAAACATGGAAATGGTCAAAAAAATACATGCTACTACAGAATATAACAGTTTCTTTTTTTTCTTTTCTTTTTTTTTTTTTTATATTTATTTATTATGTATACAATAGTCTGTCTGTATGTCTGTTGGCCAGAAGAGGGCACCAGACCCTCAACAGATGGTTGTGAGCCACCATGTGGTTGCTGGG
>NW_026067927.1:34874125-34944223 GCF_014885135.2 Alexandromys fortis | reverse complement strand
TTTTTTTTGAGACAGGGTTTCTCTGTGGCTTTGGAGCCTGTCCTGGAACTCGCTCTGTAGACCAGGCTGGTCTCGAACTCACAGAGATCCGCCTGCCTCTGCCTCCCGAGTGCTGGGATTAAAGGCGTGCGCCACCATCGCCCGGCTCACCTGGGTGATTCTTACATTACAAAGTTCGGCTGCCAGCAGAAGATACATTCTTGCATATGAGAGCAAGGAGGTGCAGCTTTGATACCTTATTAAATAACAGTGCTTTTCAATCCTATCTTTCATAAACCTTATTTTTGGGACAGAACAGGAATTATCATACAAAAATTCACCCTAGGGGCTGGAGAGATGGCTTAATAGTTTAGGGCACTCAGTGCTTTTCCAGAGGTCCTGAGGTTTCAATTCCCAGCAACCAAATGGTCGATCACAACCATCCATAATGAGACCTGGTGCCCTCTTCTGGCCTGCAGACAGACATACAGGAAGAACACTTTAAATCAATAAATTAATAAATCCTTTTTAAAAAGTGTTTAAAAAATCTGCCCTAATCCAAAATAACATGGAGACCATAAGAGGATTTTGCCAATGCCGTCGGACATCGTGGCACATATTAGGGAGACTGTAGCAGGAGGATCAGATGGAAGACCAACCTGAGAAACACAGCATCTTAGAAGGAAAGAATTTACAACTGGAATTAAGAGTCCTATCGGTGGACATCATGATAGCATGTGTGTGCACGTGTGTGTGTGTTTCTTTTGAGACAGCGTCGGTCTACATAACCCTACTGTCTTGGAACTCACTATGCACACCAGGCTGGCCTCAAACTTACCGAGACCCACCTGGCTCTGCTTCCTGGGACTAAAAGCATGTACCGCTATGCCTGGCTCTGTAAGAGTATCCTTGATGGCCTGGCCTAATCAGATAAGCCGTGAAAAAGGACCAGAATCTTCCTGGCAAAGCAGGCCCAAAGTGTGAAGCAATTCAACACGGGCATTCTCTGATACGGATTCTTTTTTTTTCTGTTTATTTATTTATTTATTGTTTTTTGTTCATTTTTTAATATTTATTTGTTTGTTTGTTTGTTTGTTTATTATGTATACAATATCATGTCCTTGTGTATGTCTGCAGGCCAGAAGAGGGCACCAGACCCCATTACAGATGGTTGTGAGCCACCATGTGGTTGCTGGGAATTGAACTCAGGACCTTTGGAAGAGCAGGCAATGCTCTTAACCTCTGAGCCATCTCTCCAATCCCGTTTTTTTGTTTATTTTTTTAATTGTTGAAAAAAATTTTCCGCCTCCTCCCCGTTTCCCATTTCCCTCCCCCTCCTCCCACACATCGCCCCTCCCCCACTTCCCCTCCTCCTCTCCCCTCTGATACTGATTCTATTTTGTTATTTTTTTAATTAATTTATCTTTTTTTAATTTATCTTTTTTAAAAAATAAAAAATTTTTATTTATTATGTATACAACATTCTGCCTCCATGTATGCCCACACGCCAGAGGAGGGCACCAGATCTCATTACAGATGGTTGTGAGCCACCACGTGGTTGCTGGGAATTGAACTCAGGACCTCTGGAAGAGCAGCCAATGCTCTTAACCACTGAGCCATCTCTCCAGCCCTTATTTATCTTATATAATGTTTTACCTGCATGCATGCCTGATGCCCACAGAGGCAATCAGAGCTCCTGGACTTGGAGTTCCAGAGAGTTCTGAGTTGTCATGTAGGTGTGGGACTAGAACCTGGATCCTTTGGGAGAACAGCAAGTGCCCTTAACTGCTGAGCCATTCTTCCAGTCCTGATGCTGGCTTTAAAGGAAGCAGGTGACCAGAAATGTAGCCTGTAGTTGACGGCCAGAAAGAAGTGGGGCATCTGTCCTGTGGCCACATGGAGGTGATCTCTGAAGGGACTTGGGAGGGGATGCCCCTTCAAAGCGGGAACTCAGCCTGAACTTCAGTTTTGTGACAGTCTGGGTAACTCTAACCCTGAACACCAACTGTTTACCTGTGGGTTTGTGCAGCCGTGAATGTGGTTTAAGGGGGACATTGTTTTAGGGTGCTCAGCGTGTGGCAATCGGTTATACAGCAGAAGAAAACAGCATGCTTCCTGATAGACTGTAAGACTGTGCTGTAGGAGCCTTCTCCTCAGCCAGCTCCCCAGTTGCTAGGATGCCATGTCACGGTTCTGCCAGGCTTTCCGTAAAGCCTGTGCCCCTCGGACCCAGGAGGGTGTTTGACCAAGTTTCACCTTTCATGCTTCAGTGAACTTTGCCCAGACCTATTGATCTGCCCTCCTGGGCAGGCAGTGGGACCATCGACGACAACATGAGGGCTCTGTGGCTCCTGGGGTCCCTGCTGATGAGCCTGGATTTGACACTTTCGGTGAGGGCTGTGGATGCTAGGATTGGACCAGGATGGTACCGAGGGGTCCCTGTCCCAACCCTGGCCTCTGCCTATCACCTGCTAGTTCAGGTGACTGGGAGACGTGTGTGGGGGAAGGCATGGCCAGCCCAGCAGGCCCAGACAAAGGAGAGAGCAGCCCACACTGGGGGATATGACAACACAGGCTACATTTGTAGGGGAGACAATGGGAAGAGGGAGGAGGGTCAAGTCTTGTGAGGAAATCCTGTACTTTGGGGAGGTGGAAGGAGGTTGGGCCCTAGCATAGGATCAAGGAAATTCTGATGCTCCTGCCTGCTGTCCTCTGTAGGCTCCACCATGGAAAGGACCTAAGGAATTCAAGCACGGCCCTGACGAGCCCACTGTGGGTAAGTGATGTGCTCTTCTTCCTAATCTACACTGGCGGGGTTGAGTGTGCTTTAGCCTGTGTGGTCTCTGCAGCCTCAGGCCTCTGGCAGAGGAGGGATCCTGAGCAGAGCTGTTCAGAAGACCTGCAGACCTGAGTAGTGCCTACAGATCCATAGCAAGCTGTATGCTCAGAGGGCAGGGCTTGGGCTGTACCGGAAGCCTCTCTTAGAGCCTGGCAGGTGCTTGGTGGCGGTGGCGTGGGGCGGTTTACTATGGGTGCCATCACACCTGGACGCTCACCAGTCTTCCTTAGGGTCCCCGTGTCCCCCCTTTTCCTCACAACACCTCTGGAAGATGTCGGTCATCACTGATGGAGCTCAGACCCTGCGTGGGTGATGGGAGCCAGATCAGGGCTTCAGACTCGCCCAAGGTCACAAACACCCAGGTTGCCTGCAAACCCTCCCTTTCTCACTTGTAAATTTCCTGTGTGGGCTTCACTTTCCCCGTCTGAAAAACTAGACAGGTAATAGTGAGTCCCTCAGGGTTGCTGCTAAGGAGAAAGGATCCTGGTAAAGCGGTCACCCAAAGGCAGGAAAATGCCTCTAAAGCCTCAGCTCTGACTTAGCCTAGGGCTGTAGCTCACCTGTAGAGCACTTACTTGCCCCACATGTACACAGCCCTGGGTTTGAGCCGCAGCACAAAATGATAACTCAAAATGATAATTCCTAACTCTTAGAACATTCCACTTAGGTGATGAGTACCCCTGGCAACTCTGCCCTAGGGCTGTGAACAGGGAACCCTACCCTGGTGAGCTACGTCTGGTGAGGCCAAGCTCAGGCTTGCGGCATGATGCCTCACAGTGAGGCCCAACACAGTGTGAGCCTCTAACCTTCCCTCCCAACCTCACACTAAGCCAAACAGCTGCTGCCCCTTTCAACCTGACCCAGCAGTGGTCCCCTGCCCTAAAGGTCCAGGCTCCTTGTCTTTTGTTGCCTTGTTGCTCAACGCCACTAAAAACAGACTTGCAGCAAATGTTTGTTGACCGTGTCCTAGGCGCTGGGCTCGGTGGTCGCAGCATTGCCACTGCCACTCATCCTCCAAAGTAGATAGCTCTTCTTTTTGAGATTACAATCCTATTTCCCCTTCCCCTTTCCTCCCTCCGACACAGTTATTTTTTTCTGATTAATTATATTCTCTACAACCACAGGGACATCAGATTCGCAAATTCTGTGAGGTTCCCGTGGACCTCTGACTGCGACATTTTCATCAGTTACCGACATGTAACCGTGTTTCATGTGTGATTCTGTTCAAAGGCATCGTATTCAGTGTGCATGTTGTTGCTCCCTCAGCGCTGACCTCTTGGCCAATAGCACGGTTACCGCCTGCCTGAACAAGGCATCTTTGACTCAGTTTCTCCCTAAGGTCCAAGACAGCTTCTTGTGGCGGGAGCTCTAGATAACACTTCAGCATGCACAGAAGCACATCTTCCCTTTTTTCTCCTTGAAGTTCTGGGGATTGGTGCTAGGCAAGTGCTTGGCCGCTGAGCTAAAACCCTAGCGCTCTTTAAAAAAGAAAGGAAGAAAAGAAAACTGGGCTGGGCATGGTAGAGCATTCAAAAAAACAAAATAAAAGCTGCTGGGCAGTGGCGGCACACGCCTAATCCCCCTAATCCTAGCACTCAGGAGTCAGAGGTGGGAAGATCTCTGTGTGTTTGAGGCCAGCCTGATCTACAGAGTGAGTTCCAGGGCAGCCAGGACTGTTACACAGAGAAACCCTGTCTCAAAAAACAGAGAGAGGAGGCCAGGCGGTGGTGGCGCAGGCCTTTAATCCCAGCACTCGGAGGCAGAGGCAGGCGGATCTCTGTGAGTTCGAGGCCAGCCTGGTCTACAAGAGCTAGTTCCAGGACAGGAACCAAAAAGCTACAGAGAAACCCTGTCTCGAAAAGAAAAAAAAAAACAAACAAAAAAAAAAAAAACAGAGAGAGGATGAGAGGGAAGGAGGGAGGGAGGGAGGGAGGAAAAATATCGTGCCACATGGATGTCGGGAAGGATATTCAGGGCAGAGCGCTGCCTTGTTGGGTTTCTGCTGGGTGTGTGTGTGTGTGTGTGTGTGTGCACATTTTTACTGATGCATACAGTTTCATTAAGACCATGGAAGACTGCAAGGGCTTGGTAGTTTGTTTGGTTTTTGTTTTTCCTTGTGATATCATGCATATGTTAGGCAAACACTACTGCTAATCTATACCCTCAACCTGAATCACAAATATTGGTTTACGGGTTACAAAGAAATTCTTACACAAGGCAGGCAGATTTGCACACACAAAGCCCGGGAACCATGAGGATTGGCGGTCCTGTTACTGTTGCCATTTTACTAATGAGTCAAAAAAAGGTAAGTGGGCTGAAGAGATGGCCCAGTGGTTAAGAGCATTGCCTGCTCTTCCAAAGGTTCTGAGTTCAATTCCCAGCAACCACATGGTGGCTCACAACCATCTGTAATGAGGTCTGGTGCCCTCTTCTGGCCTTCAGGCATACACACAGAATATTGTATACATAATACATAAATAAATATATATTAGTTATAAAATTAAAAAAAAAACAACAAAAAAATGGTAAGTGACCTAAATGTTTACTAAGTGGCAACTTTGTGACAAGCTCTTGGGTTTCAGACTTGACCCGAGGGCACAGAGCTTGTGAGGGTTGGAGGCAGAAATCTAAGACCGTTCTCTAAGCGGGGTGCAGTCTTGGATGTAGAGTGCTCTCTTTGAGGACTCTCCTCTCTCCAGCCAGGCCCCATGAGGCACAGCATGGGCAGCTGGGCATAGGGTAGGCTTCAGAGGTGTGTTATTCCCACAGTTCTCACCGTCGATGGGAACCTCTGCCACTTTCCCTTCCTGTACCACCGCCGTCTGCACCACAGATGCATCCACAAAGGCGGGCCGGGCCGGTCCTGGTAAAATTTCTCATGGGGGTTGGAGGAGGGGCCTAGAGAAAATGGATTCTGCCTGTCTATCATCTGCCTAAGAATTGTGTTTGGGCAAAAGGGCGCGCGCATGCGCGCGCGTGTGCGCGCTACTCAGCCTTCAGGCAAAGCAGAGAAGTCTCATTTGTTTCCCCAGGTGTGCCGTCACTCCTAACTTTGACCAGGACCAGCAGTGGGGATACTGCTTGGAGCCCAAGAAGGTGAAAGGTACTGCATGCAACCCATGGCCCAAGGCCGCCGCCTCCTGCCCTTCACTCTATTCCCACCCACCTACTAGGTATCATCAGACCCCACACACTTGGGATTCTGGGTCCAGCCTCTTCCCTTCTCCTACAGCATCCTTTCAAAGGTCAGAGGGAGAATTCTGGGAAAAGAGACCACCATTTTACAGATGAGTTTAAGGACCGGAAACTTGGGGTTCCATGGTTCTAGGACAAGCAGGTTCAGGCTGGGGTTTGACCTCTTCATGTGTCACTCAGACTCCCTCTTCTTCCTTCCGGTGTCTGTCTGTCTCTCAGACCACTGCAGCAAAAACAACCCCTGCCACAAAGGAGGGACGTGTGTGAACACCCCCAATGGCCCCCACTGTCTCTGCCCAGAACACCTTACTGGGACACGTTGCCAGAGAGGTAAGGGGGAGCTGCCTGCCCAGGAGAGGTCCCTGGAACCCTAGAAATTTGCATGGTCCCACTGTCCTCTTTTTGTCCCCCAGAGAAGTGCTTCGAGCCTCAGCTTCTGCAGTTCTTCCACGAAAATGAGATATGGTTTAGAACGGGGCCAGCAGGTGTGGCCAGGTGCCAATGCAAGGGTCCTGGCGCCCACTGCAAGCCACTGGCCAGTCAGGGTAAGTGGGTGTGTGGCGACTGTGGGGAGGAGGGCAGAAAGTCAGGAGCCCCTGGTAGGAGGCTGGGTGGCATGGTATGCCCAGGTTTGGAACAGTGTGCACCTTCCCCTAGCCTGCAGCACCAATGCGTGCCTCAATGGGGGCAGCTGCCTCCAGGTGGAGGGTCACCAACTGTGCCATTGTCCTGCGGGCTACACTGGACCTTTTTGCGACTTAGGTGAGTGGGGCTCTATGTGGAAAAGACTTGGGGGAGGTGAATAAGGGAGAATGGAAAAGTGAACACCAACAGAACCATCCCCTGATTGCAGGGAGTCCCCTTTCTTCCTAGATAGTAAGGCGACTTGCTACGAGGACAGGGGACTCAGCTACCGGGGCAAGGCTGGAAACACTTTATCGGGGGCACCATGTCAGCGGTGGGCCTCGGAGGCCACCTACCGGAACATGACTGCGAAGCAAAAGCTAAGCCTAGGCCTGGGACACCATGCCTTCTGCCGGTTCGCTGGAAGGGACTGGGCAGGTCAATTTGCTTCCCCTTAGGGCCCTCAGGGGCTCTCCTTACAACAGTGTTTCCTCTTGAGATTGCAGGAATCCGGATAATGACATGCGCCCATGGTGCTACGTCTGGAGGGACGACAGGCTGACCTGGGACTATTGCGACCTGGAGCAGTGCCAGACCCCAACCCAGGCACCTCCTCGAGTTCCTCCTGAGCATCAGGACCTGCCGGTGCCCCAGCCTTCCACAGTGCAGAAGCCTCAGCCCACGTCCCAGGCGCCACCTCTGTTGCACGCGCTAGATGGTTAGGCAGAGGAGGGGGTCCCGGCCCAGAACATGTGGACCCTGCTTATTCCAGGCAGCCTGCCGAGGGTGTCCCTGGCCTCAGCTAATCTTTCCTTCCACAGCCTCGCCTGAGCGTCAGAATCATGTGTCCAGGATCAGCTCAATGGGCTGCGGACAGCGGTTCCTCAAGCGACTGTCCCCGCTCAGCCGCATAGTGGGCGGACTAGTGGCTCTGCCTGGGTCTCACCCGTACATCGCTGCGCTGTACTGGGGCGACAGCTTCTGCGCCGGCAGCCTCATCGCCCCCTGCTGGGTGCTGACCGCGGCTCACTGTCTGCAGAACCGGCAAGCGCCACCCTCGGGGACCCCTTGGCCGCTCTACTGTACCTACACCCTACTCTCCTCTCACCCCGCATTTTTCGAGCTCCCCCGGGGGGTTGAGAGCAGGGGCGCCCCCAGAACGTCTGTATCCAGCCTGAGCACTTTGTCTCCCACCCGACCGCAGGCCAGCGCCCGAGGAGCTGACGGTGGTGCTCGGTCAAGATCGCCATAACCAGAGCTGCGAGCAGTGCCAGACGCTGGCTGTGCGCTCCTACCTCCTTCATGAGGGCTTCTCCTCCATCACCTACCAGCACGACTTGGGTGGGGTGACCCTGCAGGAATAGAGAGAAAAATGGGGAGGGTTGGGGCCCCAGGTCGCCGTCTAACCCTTCCCTCTTGTGGTAGCTCTGCTGCGCCTGAAGGAAACCGAAAACAACAGCTGCGCGATCATGTCGTCCTACATCCAGCCCGTGTGCTTGCCCATCAGCGCGGCCCCACCCTCGGAGACAGTGCTCTGCGAGGTGGCCGGCTGGGGTCACCAGTTCGAGGGTAGGCACAGCGGTTGGGAGCTGGCTGGAGATTTTTGGCTATCTGAGCGCGCACTTTTCGTAGCCTCCGATGAGCCTGGGTACTCGTTTCACTGACCTGACAATTTTGAAGAAAAAAAAAAAAAAAAAACACCAAAAACCCGTGCAGGGGCCCTTGTCTCTGAAGCACGACTTTTCCAGAATCTAGAACTCGCTGTCGAGGTTCCCAAATCCCTTTGGGTTTGTCCTCGTTTGCTTTCTATGGTGACGATAAACACCATGGCCAAAATCAGCATAGGCGGGAAAGACTTTGTTACTTACAAGGCTGCATGCAGTCCACCATGGAGGGGGAGGGGGATCCGAGGCAGGAACTGAGGTAGAGAGCGGGAAGGAACTTGCTGCCTTGCTCTCAGCATCTTGCTTAGCTTTGTTTTTGCTGTTTGTTTGTTTGTTTTGAGTCAGGATTTCTCTGTAGCTTTGGATCCTGTCCTGAAACTAGCTCTTGTAGACCAGGCTGGCCTCGAACTCAGAGAGATCCTCCTGCCTCTGCCTCCCCAATGCTGGGTCGACTTCCTTTCTTACACAACCCAGACTCACCTGTTCAGGGGTGTCACTGCCCAGAGTAGGCTGGGCTCTCTTACATCAATCGTTAATCAAGAAAATGCCCCCATAGACATTTCCAAAGGCCAATCTTAAAAAGGCATCTTCTCAGCCGGGCGGTGGTGGCACACGCCTTTAATCCCAGCACTTAGGAGGCAGAGTCAGGTGGATCTCTGTGAGTTCGAGACCAGCCTGGTCTACAAGAGCTAGTTCCAGGACAGGCTCCAAAACCACAGAGAAACCCTGTCTCGAAAAACCAAAAAAAAAAAAAAAAAAAAAAAAAAAGGCATCTTCTCCATTGAGGTTCCCAGATGTCACGTGGACAAAAAGTGACCCAGCTCAGGATTATAGAGAGAATCCAACTTTCTCTTCTCTCTGGGCTCCAAGTTACAAAGGCTTAACTAGGACTTTGTCCCCATGCCGGAGCAATGGGGACAACTATTTTGGGAGCCAGGTTCTGAGACATTGCGTGGGAGAGGGTAAGGGGTGTCTTCTTGTTCATTCTAATCCCGGCTTCTCTGTGGGCCTCAGTTTCCTTGTCTGAGAAATTGTTACCGGCAGGTCCCTACTACTCAGGCTTGCTGTGAGGGAGCCAAGTCAGGGTAGGTGTGGAACTGCCTGGTAGCCCGGCCCACGCAGCAAGCTTAGGTCCTCATTTGCAGGGGCGGAGGAATACGCCGATTTCCTGCAGGAGGCGCAGGTACCCTTCATCTCCCAGGAGCGCTGCTCCAACGCTGACGTGCATGGGGACGCCATCCTGCCCGGAATGCTTTGTGCTGGCTTCCTGGAGGGAGGCACAGACGCCTGCCAGGTCAGCCCTGGGGTCCTGGTTGGTACTTTAACCCTACCTGTCCACTACAGAACAAGAGCGATGAGCTTGCTTGTCCCCTACCCAGGGTGACTCCGGGGGTCCTCTGGTATGTGGAGAAGGGGCTGCAGAGCAACGGCTCACCCTGCGAGGTGTTGTCAGCTGGGGCTCCGGCTGTGGTGACCGCAACAAGCCCGGAGTCTACACAGACGTAGCCTACTACCTGGCTTGGATCAAGGAGCATACCGATTCCTAACTAACCAGGGTTAGTCCTTCCGGCATGTGTGCCCCTGGAGTGTAGGGGTTGACTATGGTATGATGGACACAGTGGAGATAGTGCCCAGGTAGCATGCGCACAGAAATTCAATAAAGTGCTTTGATAATGTTCCCCAGAATTCCCTCACTGCCTGGGCAAGATCTTAGATCTCTTGTCCAGGCCACCAGGCTTTCTTGGCCTCACTTTGAGCCAATCCCTGTACAAGGAGGTGGCCCATTCTGTTTACACAGTAACAGGTTCTCAGCCTGACACCTGGGGGAGATTCTGGAGTCAGCGTTCAAGCTCACCTGAGATCAGTAAACTGGACCCTCTAGGCAGAAGGCCGTAGCGAGATGTTTGAAAACTGCAGGTGATTCCACACGCAGTCAAAGCTGAAAAGCATTGTTAGGAGTGCTCCACATTGGGCTGGAGGTATGGGTGGTGGTAGCTGAGCTTGTGTGATGTCCTGGCTTAGGTTCCAGCACCACCTTTTAAAAAAGGGTGTTTGGGGGTTTGTTTGTTTGTTTTATTTTTTGAACTTTGAGCCTGGCATGGTGGTGTGAGCTGGTGGCAAGGGCTGTCTGAGGCTACAAGAGCTGGGGTGGGAGCCAGCAATCCATAAGCCTTCGGGTACACCGTGACTCTTTAGGTGTGGTTAGAGGGCTCCCTTACAGGACAGGTCTAGCTGTCCAGACTAGCACCTTTCTTGCTCTTAAAAATGTCATTTATTTGTTGATTTATGGAGACACGTCTTCCCAGTGCTGAGATGGCAGGCCTGCGCCATCTCACCTGGTTTGTGTGGTGCTAGGGGGTCCATCCCAACACTTGGTGCATCATTGGCAGGCACTCTGTCCACGTCACTCAACTGACTGAGCTACAGTCCTAGTCCTTACACCCATCTCTTTTATATGGGGGCTATTTCCCCCTTCATTTTTGGATACAGCATCTTACTATGTAGCTCTTGACTAGCCTGGGACTTGCTATGTAGAGTAGGCTAGCCTTGAACTTACAGAGATCTATTTGCCTCTGCCTTCTGAGTTCTGGGATTAAGTGGGTGTCACTATGTCTAGCCTTTTAAAAGTAAGAAAAAAATTGTGGTTTGTGTGTGTACAATGTGTTTGAGTGTGTCACAGTGTTGTGTGGAAGTCAGGACAACTCTGTGGAGTCTGTGCTCTCCTGCCTTTATGTGGGTTCCAGGGATGACGCTTAGGCCACCAGGCTAACAGGGCAAAGCACCCTTACCTTCTGAGCCATTTATATTAATAGTTTAAAAAGTTATAATTTCAAGATTGTGTGTGTGTGTTTTTGAGACAGGGTTTCTCTGGGTAGCCCTGACTGCCCTATAACTGGCTTTGTAGACCAGTCTGACCTCGAACTCACAGAGAATCACCTGCCTCTGCCTCCTGAGTGTTGGGATCAGCTAATTTTAAGATTTTTAGTTATGTGTTTGTGTGGCTCTATGGCTATGAGTGCAGGTGCGCAAGAAGAGCAGAAGGGGGCAGCAGTGAGCTGCTTTAACCTCTGTGCTGTGACTTGAACACTAGTCCTCTGTGTGAAAAACAGTTCCTGCTGGGTGGTGGTGGCACAAGCTTTTAATCCTAGCACTCAGGCAAAATAATAATAATAATAATAATAATAATAATAATAATAATAATAATAACAACAACAACAACAACAAAACCCAAAAAAACAGTTCCTGTTCTCCCACCAATCCTTTTCTGTTTGTTTTTTGTTTTTTCTTTTTTGAGACAGGGTTTTTCTGTGTAGCCCTAGCCGTCCTGGAACTTGCTTTGTAGACCACCCTGGCTTTGAACTCACAGATTCGTCTGCCTCAGCCTGGGATTAAAGTGCTGGGATTAAATATGCGCACCACCGTGCCTGCCTTTTTTTTTTTTTTTTTTAAATCTTAATGTATGTCTGTGTGAGCTTGCCCAGAGAGGTCAGAGTTAAGGCCCTTGTATGTCAACAGAAAAGCAGTAAGTGCTCTTAACGCCACCCCTCCAGCCCCACACCCATCTTCCCTTTCCTCCTACACGCTCCTTTAGAACTGTCCCCCCCCAACTCCACCGCCCTCACATTCTCCACCTAAAGAGATGTTCTGTGACATTTGCCCCACGTCACAGCCCCGCCCGGCGAACTTCATGGAGTAGCTTAGCTCTCGGTCCTGCGAGTCACCCCCTCTAGCGCAAGCGCAAGGAATAGGGGGCGGACTCTGAGCCGAGATGGGTGACTGGAAGGGCTACATCAGCGCGGTGCTGCGGGACCAGCGCATCGACGATGTGGCCATCGTGGGCCACTCGGACAACCGCTGTGTGTGGGCATCACGACCCGGGGGTCTGCTGGCGGCCATCTCCCCACAGGAGGTGGGTGTGCTCACCGGGCCAGACCGGCACACCTTTCTGCAGACGGGTCTGAGCGTGGCAGGCCGCCGCTGCTGCGTTATCCGTGACTTCCTGCTGGCCGAGGGCGACGGCGTACTGGATGCACGCACCAAGGGGCTGGACGGGCGTGCAATTTGCGTGGGCCACACACCGCGGGCACTTCTGGTGCTGATGGGCAGACGAGGCGTGCATGGAGGCATCCTTAACAAGACAGTGCACGACCTGATTGGTGGGCTGCGGGAGCAGTGCTCCTAGCTGGACCGCCAGGCCACCCGTGGTGGTAGGAGGACCAGAATAAACCTTGAACGGAGAGCTGTGGGTTTACCCTCTTGGTGCATGTGCGAGGACGTGCAAACAAGGAAACTAGTTTATGGGGAGATCCTTGCAGAACAAAGTGATCCTGGTGGGCTTCCAGGTCTCCTGTCCCTGCCCATTCCTCTTGTGGTAGATGCCTTTGGTCTGGGTGTTATGGTACTGCCCCAGGTCCCTAAACACGTCACAGCTGAGAAATCATACTGGGGTAGCAGGCTCTCAGATTTTACCTCAGGCTTTACTACCATTTTCTCATGGAATTTTCCACATATGTAGGCATAACAATGAACGAAGTCATTCCCACCCACCTCCCTCCCCAGCACACACCAGCAGCCAAGGTCTGTGGGGTTTCAGGATGGCGTTGAGTGACCCTCAGTATGTTGGAGATTGGCCCCAGGATACCAGTGGGTACTCAAATCTTAAGATGCTCTTGTATAAAATGACAGTGTTTGCAAAGAATCTACCTATAGCCCCTGGTGTGTGATCTCCAGGTGACTTTTTTTTTAAAGATATTTTTTAAAATATTTATTTATTATGTATACAATATTCTGTCTGTAGGCCAGAAGAGGGCGCCAGACCTCTTTACAGGTGGTTGTGAGCCACCATGTGGTTGCTGGGAATTGAACTCAGGACCTTTGGAAGAGCAGGCAATGCTCTTAACCACTGAGCCGTCTCTCCAGCCCTCCAGGTGACTTATATACCTAATATACTGTAAAAGCCATGTAGTTACTGTGCTGATTGGTTAAGGAATGCTGAGTTTTAAAAACGCCCATGTACGATCAGTAAAGACGGAACTTTAAACATTTCTCTCTCAACAGTTTGCAGAATTGGCAGAGGTAAAGCCCAGGTATACGAGGGCTAGCTGTATTTCTGCCCCCTACTTGGCACAAGTATGGTGACTAGGTGACAGGATGTAGCTGACTATTCTCAGAAAAGTTCTAGGGTCCCCAAGCGTCTGCACCCGACCACATACAGAGACCTCGGAGGTGGGTCTACTGCAGGCACAAGTGTGAGCATTGTCATCGGGCATGGCCAGTCTTCCTTTTCTTCCGAGGCCCAAAGCCCCCAATAGAAAGCCTTGGCCTACAGGGAAGAAATGTGGTACCCCCACCCACTGACGCTCACTCTGCAAGCCTCACTCCAGGGCACTGGGTGGCAGCCTCCCCTGTTGACCCGCACTCTGCAAGCCTGAGCTCCAGGACCCTGCATGGAAGAGGCAGGACTGCAAAGCTCAGGTCTGTTTAAGAGCTGCCTGGCTCATTCCCCAAAGGCATAGGACAGAGGTGGAGGGAGGATCTGTCCTCTGCCCTCTGTGACCAGGGCCAGACCTCTCTTGCCCACAGCTACCATCCTGCCCCGTTTTCCACTGGCCCCAGCAAGCCTCCGCTGGTCACTCACTCTGGAGCACTAATCTTAGGGAGAATGAACATGGGATTGATGTGGGTGGGTTTACAGAAGCAGGGATACCAGAGTGTGGAGGTGCAGATTCACCTCTGGGGTGGCTCCAGACTGTAGGGAGGGACTTGTGGGAGCTTTAATTACGGATGAGGCTCAGGAAGGCAGGGCCAGTCAGACTCTTAAGTGTGCAGGACTGAAGGCTGTTGGTCCAGTGAACATTTGAAGGAGGATGGTGCTGCCGACCTCTGTCTTGATCTTCTCTTTGCTCAGATGCAAAGCAAAAGTAGTCCCAAATAACGAAAGTTTAATTCCTTTCTGGTTTTCAAAAAAGGGATCATAGCGGTGGTGCCGAAGCCCTTGGTGAGGGTGAGGATGATGACATGGGCGAGAAGGTGGTAGAGAGGGAGGAGAATTCAGCCAGTGATTCTGACTTGCACCTGAGCACAAGTGAACAACCACATCGTCACTGATCCAAAGCCACCTTTACTCATAGTCATCTGTGAACACAAGGACACAAGCTCGGGTCTTGTATCTACAAACAGCCAGACTTATGGCGAGATAGCCTGCACCTTGTACACACCTATTGTGTAGGCTTGTCTGTACACATACATGGGCTGACACAATGTTCACACATGGACTCTACCTACACTGGTGGCCACACAGATGCACCACCTAACACATGTACTTGTGCCCACTGCCTCTTCATTACAAAAGCCCACATCACTATGACCCTGCATCTGGACGGGTACCCAAGGGCGGCACAAAATCATGAACCTCAACCGATGTGCATCTACACACATGCGCATGCACACACCCCTGCCTTTCTGCTGCGTGTCCAATAAACACTCTGCTTCCTGCTCCGGGCAGCGGTCTGGGCCCACATCCTAGAGACGGGTGGCATTGTGGTGAGCAGGCAGTGCGAGGCGGGGGGAGGGTGTGGCAGGCGGAAGCTCCTCCAGAAAGACTCTAGGGGGAAGTTGGGGTGAACGGGGTTCAGGCCCGGCATAGCACAAGGTGACTCGTGTGATCAGGCCATCCAAGGGCTGCAAAGAGTGCATCCAGCGGGGCAGGAAGTCCCATGTCTGCAGCCACTTGGGTAGGTGCCCAGGACTTCGGTTCTGCAGGACATTAATGAGCACCACAAAGGCCAGCAGGGCCCCAAAGGGTGCACCCACACCGACCATAGCCTGCCAGCCTGCCATGGAGATGCCAAACACCAGTGAGGGCAGAAGCAGGAAGCACACGAGGAGGTAGAGGACGGCAAACCAGCGGTACTTGGCGGTGCGTTTGCCCAGCGCCTTGGCCATGCGGATGGGCAGGCGTGTGCAGGGCAGTGGGTACCACAGCAAGATGCCCGAGATGTTGAAGAAGAAGTGACAGAGGGCGATCTGCAGAGGAGAGTGTAGAGGGGCGAGGTTGATAATGCGTTCCCACGGGAGCCTAGCAGGGCTGGAACAGAGGCCCCACATGCTCAGGGCAGCAGGAGGAACTCTGGAGCCGATGTGACTCCAGATCTCCAGACTGGCTATTAAAATATGTGTTGCTGAATGCCCCCCCTGTGTCCCAGTGACCGCCCTCTCATGAGATCCCAGCAGCTGAGAGGCGTGCCCATCTGACACAGGGTCTCACTATATAGAACAGGCAGACTTTGAGCTTTTTGCTGTGTGTGTGTGTGTGTGTGTGTGTGTGTGTGTGTGTGTGTGTTTTTCCAAGTGCTGGGATTATAGGCATCTACTACCACGCCTGAGTTTAGCATTAGATTAGTTCCTGGCTTGCCTATTCCAGGCTTTTAGTTGGTCAGCATCTTGTCAGCTGTTTTGCTTCTAGACCAATCCCTTTGCCATCTGCTTACCATCCCCAATTCAAAGCATCCTTGATTCCCCCAGATTGGGCCTGGCCTCTCTGACAGCAGCACATGGCCACATTGTGACCCTGACTGGCTGTCTAAGGATACAGGACAGCAGCGGCTCCCTATTGGACGCCGAGGTCTTGAGAGAGGAATTAAGTCAGCTTTGTCCAGAGCAGCTTCCACGGAGAGGAGCGGGTCACGTCATCAGGCGATTGATGTTGCTTATACATCGTCACATCCTCCACTGGGCCTGCACCCCGGCCCTCTGCCTCTACAGATGGCCCACTCTCTCTCCCCCACGTACCTGAAAGGAGCTGGATAGCTTCTCCTTGGGGCTGGCCAGTGCTGCCAGGATGGCTGTGGTGGTAGTGCCGATGTTGGAGCCCAGGGTGAGAGGGTAGGCACGCTCAATACTGATCACACCCAGGCCTGGTGGGGAGGGGAGTATGGCATTTCTTTCTAACTCTTCCCGAGTCACACACGCAACCCAAGCACTGCTGCCTGTTGCCGGGCATGGGCAACTCACCGATGAGCGGGGTGATGGCGGAGGTGAACACAGAACTGCTCTGCACAACAAAGGTCATGCTGGCTCCCACGATCATGGCAAAGTAGCCCGTGACCCAGGTGAAGGGGGCAGGAAAGTCTGAAAGGAACCCAAGTCCACAGTAAGTCATGTCAGTGAGAGGCCTTGGGAGAGCAGGCAGTCCTTGCTCTTCAAGGAGGTCCTTAGGTAGTAGTTGCCCCCTGAGAATCTAGCTGGTCCCCTGCTCTTTCTTTTGCCCAGCGTACTCTTGTGATTAACACACTTTCTTACTTGGGCTATTACACTCTTTTGTGTCTTTGCCCTAGCTCTTCTCTCTGCCCATAATACTCTAATATTTAAATCCATGGGGTGTAGGCCAAGGATGCCCATGGACACCAACATCTAAGCGTGCTTCTGTAACACAGTGAGGCATTTGTCTGGGGCCAGTGTTTGTGCTGCAATGTGCTTTAGATCACATCTAGTTGATTTATCATACCTAATATAGGTAAAGGTCATGATTGCTGAGGGGCTGAGTGGAAAAAGGCTTTTGCTGCTAAGCCTCGTGACCTGAGTTCAGTCTTTGGGGTCTACATAGTGGAAGAAGCAAGCCAATTCATACGTCTGACTTTCACATGTGCCATGGTGTGCACATGCACACACACCCAAACACACAATATAGTGATAGTGTATACACACACACATACACACAATATGGGTGGTGGTGCACACCTTTAATCTCAGTACTCAAAAGTCAGAGGGAAGTGAATTTCTATGTAGCCTGGTCTACATAGTGAGTTTCATACCAGCCAGGGCTGCATTGTGAGACTCTGTCTCAAAAAGAACATGCTCAAGTAAAAAGCATAAATACTTGTTATATCATATTGTCCAAGAAAAAAATGACAAAATTCTGCTTCAAGACAAATGCAATTATTTTCCTGGAATGTTTTTGATCCACGACTGACTGGATCTGCAGATCAGGGTCCCACAGATAGAGAGTGCCAACCATACTCCCACCACCCCAAGCCACCTTGCTAGAAAGCCCTTCCTGACCTCCCTTGTTTTTCCTACTCCCAAGACATTTGCTCATCCCGTATCCCCACGTTTGTCATACGGGGACCCCCCAGTGTCAGTGAAATAACTCAAAAGCCCAAAATGTAGTTTAAAACAGAAATCAGAGGACGTCATTCCTCTGCCCCAAATTGTGCAAATGTGCCATCACCCTCAGTAAAACACAGGCTCTGAGCCGAGTCTAGGGCCCCCTTAGAACTGGCTGTATCTCTGTCAGCATTAGCTGCAGCCTGCCCCGCCCACGATGCTGCCTGCCATCCCTCCCTGCCCCAATCTTGCTATGATTGCCACTCTCCAGGCTTTGAACTTGCTGGTCCTCCCTCTCAGAATGCCCTTCTTCTACCTAGGCTTCTCTCTTTATCAGTGTTGGGGATGGGGGGCAAACGCTTCATCAATGAACGACACTCCTATTCTTCCTTTACCACTTGTTTTATGTGGAGGATTTTGGGGGGAAGGGGTAGCAGTAAGATAAAGTTTCACTCTATAGTCCAGGTCATCATCAAACTCTCTCTCATTAATCCTCCTGCCTCAAAGTGCAGAGGTTACAGTTATGAGCCATCACATCTGGGTTTTGTCCACATTTATTTTGTTTCTCTGTGTGTGAAAAACCAGAAATCAATTTGGGGTGTCTTTAACTCTCTCTGTCTTATTTTTTTGAGACAAGGCCTCTCACTGAACCTAGATCTCATCAAGAGGCTTGACTGGCCGGCCAGCCGTATGGGGATCCCCCGTCTCTGCCTCAAAGCACTGGCGGTACAGGCATGCACAACACCTCTGGCTCTTATGTGGGTTATGGAGATCTAGCTCCGGTTCTTGGGCTTGTAGGAGAAGCACAGCGCCAATGGAGCCATCTCTCCTGCCCTCCTCTAAGTTTATTTTGGAAGAGCTTGGGGGTGCATGTTTTTAAAGCCAGCACTCTGGAGGCAGAGACAAGCAAATTTCTGAGCTCAAGGCCAGCCTGGTCTACATATCAAATTCCAGGATACGAGTGAATAATGAGACATCCCCCTCCCCTCCCCAAAAAGTTGCTGGGTGGTGGTGCACACCTTTAACCCCAGTACTTGGGAAGCAGAGGCAGGCGAATCCCTGTGAATTCAAGGGCAGCTTGGTCTACAGAGTGAGTTCCAAGACAGCCAAAACTACACAAAGAAACCTTGTCTCGAAAAAAAAATTTTTTTCTGTTTAGACAAGGTCTGTCTATAGAGCCTAAGCTAGCTGAGTCCCTCTGCCTGTACTTCTCGAGTGGTGCCGCCACATCTGGCCACTTCATCCGAATTTGACTCTTATACAGGTCTCTGCTCGCGCAAGCGTCTCCTCCTCAGAGAGACCCCTGAGCATCTGTAGGAACAGCCTCTTCCTGCCTTCTGCTGTGCTGCCATTTTTCTACCTCCTCACCAGTCTCCTTGCTCCATCTTCAAAGTTTTTCCTTCCTTCCTCATCTACTGGGAATAAAGTGAGGGGCCACCTGGGTAAGGCCCAGATGGACACAAGGTTTGCTTGGTGACTGAAATGATGGTCCCACCCAGGTTGCATGAGGAAATGGTGGGTCTATAGGCTAATAACTGCTCAGATCTATGACACTGTCTCCATTTGGGACACAGCCTAACACAGCCTGGTTGCCTGGTTTGATGAGGAAATTGTAATTCTGAGATCTTGGGATCAGGCTCCATCTCTATTTGCCTCACTCCTGTATCCTGTGGCACCCAGTAAGGGCTTGGTGTCCATTTGTCAATTAAACAGAGGATTTTAGCTAGACATGGCTGTGCATAGCTGTAATCCCAGCACTTGAGAAGTCAAAGCAAGAACGTCGAAAGTCCTTGACCAGTCTAGGTTACACAACAAGGTCTAGAGCCCCATGGGCTGTATGAGACCATGCCTTAAAAAACTCAAACAAGAAAAACCAAACGGTGGCTTCTAAGCCTGCCCATCTGCTAGAGCACACAACAGCCAGCAGCAGCCCAGGTTTCTGGCTGTCTGTATCTCAGGAGTCTCCAAGTTGACCTGGTCCCACCCCTTCTCGATTCACACAGGGGACACTGAGGCATGGATTTAACAACACCTGACAGAGCTCATCTGGGCCCTGCCTTGGCCTGCAGCCTTCCCCCAACTCACCCGTGTTGATGACCTTCTGGATGACGTTGGCCACTTGGCCCTTGAGCAGAGAGTTGAGCATCTTGACTAGGAGAATGAGACAGCTGCACAGAACCACCAGAGAGCCAGCCAACAGGATGAGCCCCACGGCCAAGTCCGGCAGCCCCGTGTCCACGAAGAGATGGTTGCCTAAAAGGGTGGCATCGGGCTGCGGAGTGTTCACCGCTACACCCGCTTCCCACCTCTGCCACCCCACTGGGCTGAGAGCCTGACTCCCACATCAAGTTACTTTGGCCTCCATAGCAGTGACTGACTTAAGTCCAAGAGTCAGCTGTCTTTCCTGGGGCTGGACCCAGCAGGAGCCAGCCAGGGGATGGCTCCCTATGCGCCTGTCATGTGGGCCACCTCCTGTGTTGCACGTACTTACATTTTCCCACGGTGGTGTTTGCAAAGCTGATGTTGGCCTCTATCCTGGACATAGAAGTGGAAGCCTAAATTCAGAGGAAGGTGACTTAGAGAATCTTGACAAGCACAGCCTGGGTGGAGCAAAGAGGGAGGTTTGGGAGCTGTGGGGGAAGGGAGCTGTGTTTCTAGCTCTGAGATCATGAGCATGCTGCTTCCCTGCTCTGAGCCCATCTCCTCTGGAGAGAAGATGACGTTGAAATCCTTATCACTCCGGAATGTGGCCTTGGATATGTTCTATTCCCCTGAACTAGAGACCCCTGGGACCAGTGGTCACCCCAATCACCAGATTAGCAGCTTCTCGTCTTGGTCCCCCCACTTCTCAGTGGGATCCATACCCCTTTTTCTGAAAGTCCTTCTATCCCCATCTGTTCTTACCTGTTCCTTTCTTAATGCCTTCTTCCTCCGTATCTGCCCCATGACTCCCCTAAAACTCACTTAGCCCGAACTCCATTCTGCCCTGGCTCAGTTCCTTGCCCTTGGGGAGATCCAAGTGGAAGGAGGGTCAGTGACGGCCGAGGGTCTAGCCCCCTCCCATTTCTTCTTTCTGGATCTACTGTGGGTAAGCAAGGGGATCTTTCTGGTAATGTCCCTGGGTAGAGGGGACATAAACTGTGAGCCAAGCTACATGTGAAGATGGTGGGTGTGTAGAGACAGTAGCTATTCAGCTCCAGCCATTGTCACCAACCAGGGGTGCATCCCAGAGTGGTCCAGCCTCCTAGTCCTATCAGAGAAACTGCACTTCTGGGGTTTTAGGTAAAAATTCTTCAATCTCTGTGCATGTTGTAGCTCTACTCTGAGATTTTTTTTTTCAATACTCTGGATTGAACTTAGACCCTCACAAATTTAGGCAAAAATCCCACCACTGAGGTACATCCCAAATTCTCATTTAATTTTTTCTCTCTCATTTCAATATTTTTTTTTAAATTTTGAGATGGGGTCTCAAAGTCCGGATAGGGCTTGGACTTGCCATCCTCCTGCCTCAGTCTCCCAAGTACTTGGAATTCACAGCCTGTGTCACTAGGCCGAAAGAGACACATTTTCAGGTTTAGGAAGCAGAGTTCCCAGGCCTGTGGAAGCTTCCCTTCAGTCTGTAGGCTATCAATCCATAGCTCCACTGGATTAAGGAGGTGCTGACAAGGGACCCCAGATGCCTTGCTTTTCAGGAACAGAGCAGCCGTGACAGGAGGCAGAGTGGGCGTGGCTTGGAAAAGCTAAGGGTGGGGCTTGGGCGCAGTGAGCTGACAGTTTGATGCTATAACTTCTTTAGGTTTGTTCCCAACCACGTCATTTAGAGAGTGTGTGTCAGGTTGGGGCGCAGGCCAATGGTACAGCCCTTGTCTATGCGAGCAGCATCCCAAACAAGCAAAACAAGAACCCTGAGAGTGACCCTAGGGTCAGTTTCTGGCAACTAGTTTAACATCAGGATGTGTGTTAGTGAGGCATGCTCCATTGAGCAGGGCCAGGTGCTCAGCTGTTATTTCCAGTTCACTAAATCTAGGCCAAGGCACCATCCAGACTGGAGGCTTGAACTCTAGGTGAGAAACTAGGATAAAAGTCATCTGAGAGAATAAAAATCAAGATGGGCACTTGGGAAGCTGAGGCAGGGGGATTGCCATGAGTTTAAGGCCTGCCTGTACTACAGTGAGATCTTGTCTCAAGAATCAAACAAAACAACAAGAAACAAAAGCTAGGGGGCTGGAGAGATGGCTCAGTGATTAAGAGCACTGGCTGCTCTTCCAGAGGACCCGGGTTCAAGTCCCAGTGCTCACAAGGTAGCTCACAGCTGTCTGTAAGTCCAAGAGCTGACACCTTTACACAGACATACATACAGGCAAAACACCAATGAACATAAAAATATAGATATTTTAGAAATATTGGAATAATAAAAATGTAAAGTCCAAAGGAGAAAGCATGCATTAAGTCCTCTCCTCAGGGCCCGGCTACCACAGCCCCAGATAAGGGATGCACTGCCTCTCTTCCTGCCTTCCTGGGCACCCCACACGGTAGGTGACTAACCTCCTAGACCACGACCAGTGACTCCTGCAGACATGCCTGTGGATACTGGCATTTTGCGGGGGAAGAACTTGGTGGACCTTCTGGGAGGTGCCCAGCCGGAAGCTCTAGAAGCAGATGCCCTCCTGAGATGCATGTGAGCCTCACCGGCTTTCTCTGAGCTGCATCCTGGGGCCTCCTAGAGAGGGGTCATATAGAGGCCAGAGGAAGATGAGGAGCTTGGCATAGGTCCCACCTTAGGGTTGACTGAGCCAGGTTCAGGGCAAGGCGGAGGGCCGAGCTATCCAGAGTGTTATTTGTAATTTTGTTGCTGGAGATTGAACCTTGAACCCAGACCTCACGCGTGCTAATCACAAGCTTCTATCGCTGAGCTGTGCTCCACCCTGCTATGGGGATCTAGAACCTTGGCTTTTCTTCCTGGACTTGTGTGGCCTTAACTGAGCCCAGAAGGGGAGCCAGGGAGCCTAAAGTGGAGACAATAGGAGTGAGAGAGAGGGGTCACTGCAAAGCCAGGCCAGGAAGGAACCGAGGGAAGAGAAAAGCCTCTAAGGAGATCTTACAGGGCAGAGGAAAAGGTGGGAAGTCTGGCCTAGTTAATAGAGCTCAGAGGCCCGGATCTGGGCATGTTCCCAAGATGTCTGTCCATCCTCTCCGGGAGGAGTGGAGGAATAGACAGGGAGTGGGGTGGAAACGCTTACGGGAAAACAGAAGCATAGTCCTGGGCTCACGCCGTGGCTGAGCTGTTCTCAACTATGTGACTTGGAGCCGTACACTTAAGCTCTCTGGGCGTCAGCTGTCTCCATAATGAAGTTTTTAATGCTGCCTTCTTTTCCCTACAGGCTAGTAGGAAGCATCTTGGAAGAGGGAGTTGGCATTTAAGAGCCTACAGGGAGACTCTAGATCGAGACACTTCTGGGAACTGAAGGGCATGATTAAGTTCACTAAGGACCGTGCTACTTCAGGTGTCCTTCCTCAGGAGAGAACCACAGAGGATGTGGGATTGCACAATAGCTTCCCCTCTGGGCTATGGTAGCTGTGGGGCCTTTGTTCTTCTGAAAACAGGAGCATTCTGGGCCAGCGGCACCATCTGGTGGCCGAAGGGAGAACTTCTTAGAGCATCTCCAGTCCGCACCAGCCCTGAAGGGGTCTGGTGGCACCACGGGCAGAAAGAGACATAGGAACAGGTGGAGGTACATTAGACCAGCATCTGGGAGATGCAGCTGATTGAGGAGTGAGGATCCCATCAGGATGGAGGCCTTCCTCCACTACAGGAACCAATAATACAGGAAGCCGGTGTTCCTCTCTCTGAGTGAGGCTGTTTCCTATCTGCAGAGTAGGGATGTAATAACAGTGGTCCCCAGTGGCCAGTCCTCCAAAGAGGCTACTTAACCCAGGAAGGGACAGTTTACAATCACAAATGTGACTCATGGGAAAGGAATTTCAAGCACAAGGCCAGGCCACTGATCATCCAGAAGTCTCAAACTCCAAAATGGCCTGTTTGTCCCTTTCCACATCAGGAAAACTCTCATCCTGTCCTGTCCTGGGTGGCATAGGTCCTGACCTGTCCTGTCTAGGGCCCCTGGAGACTGGTTTGATCAATGTTCACTCCCCAGTATGGTGAAGGCTGGAGGCCATGAGTGTTGGAAAAAGAAAAAAGAAAAGAAAAACTTTGCGGCCCAGCGGGCGGGTGGGGTGGAATAGGAAGAGCCACCCACGCACACGCCAGGAGCACGAGATGTGGCTGTGCTGAGTCCCATTCCTGCAGGGCACAGGTCCAGAGGGAGGCAGAGGGCAGGGGGCTCAAATCCAGCTTTATGTCCCAAGCCAAGAAATACGACCTGCTGTTGCAGAAGGAGGTTTCTGCTAGTGTGGGAACTGAACTGGTACTCTGGCAAGCTGCAGCTGGAAGCGCGAAGCCAGGAAGGCAGGCCCCGCCGCCGAGGGAGCTGGGCAGTGGCTTCCCGTCACCGAGCTTCAGTTTCCATTCATGTAAAACAGTCCACCTGGCTGGTCTCGCTCCAGGACATAGTAGGTGAGACAGTTCAGGGCACAGGTAGAGTCTTGCCCAAGTCAGCCATCAGACCGGAAATTTCTAGGTGGCTTTTTTTTTTTTTTTTTGATCAGTATGTGATTTCTCTTCCTCTACCCAGAGTGTGCTCTCTGAGGCAGCAGTGACTCACAGAGCTTTCCTGAGAGAGCCAGAGATGAGAAGGTGGCAGGTCACAAAGCCAGCTGCAAAGCTGTCCACGTGGGCTTTCTGTTGTCGAGCTGCCTTGAACTCTCAGAAGAGCAGAGCTGGGGCTGCGTGCCACTTGGGATGCAAAGGAGCTTCACCGCCGGGTGAGGTGATGGGCTGTTTTCTATCAGTGCTGGCAGAGAGGTCCGGGAACATCCACCAGCAAGAGGAGGGAAGGTGGAGGATGGGCTCGTGCCTCTGCTGTGCGCTTTGGATTTCCCTGTAGCCTTTCTAAATGGAGTTATTTCTTGTACGTAATAATTAAGGAGAAGCGAATTTGGAAGATTATGGTTTGGATGAAGCATTTTCCCTTTTATGGCTGAGTAAGAAAGTATGCTAATTGCCCGCTCCTTTGTTCCTAATCGCCTTGCTATTATGCCTTGTACCATAGGCATACTGGCTGATCCATGAATGTCCAGCCAATCTGCGCAGTTTTTCATTCTGGGCAGTAGAAGGAGCAGAAACAAAGCAGGAGGACAAAGGATGAAGGAGTCCCCTGCCAGCATGTGTGATTGCTGTGTCTCTCAGGGGCTGCCCAGTGTGA
The DNA here is from genome assembly GCF_014885135.2 of Alexandromys fortis. Taxonomy (NCBI): domain Eukaryota; kingdom Metazoa; phylum Chordata; class Mammalia; order Rodentia; family Cricetidae; genus Alexandromys; species Alexandromys fortis. The sequence goes on along the minus strand of NW_026067927.1, from coordinate 34,919,495 downwards.
CACCCGCCCAGTGTGACAGCCACTGCCTGGCTCCTCAACCCGAATTCTAGGGTCCAAGACTCTCACTATCCACATAGCTCTCTTCCCCCGCATCCCCGTCTACATTGCTCAGACCTCAGCCCCAAGCACGGCAGAGCTGAGGGACCAGCCTCCATTGTCCCTGTGGCCTGGTAGTTCTGGGCAAGCTGCTTAGCCTCTTGGAGCCTGTGTCTCTATCTGTGAAAGCAGAGAGTTCAGTTTGATCCTCGGTTTTTCAAACGACCATGGAAAAAAGTTGGATGGCAAGATGGAGATCAAGCAGCTGGGCCCGTTCCCAGAGATTTTTTTTTCCTGATTCAGGGGGAGTAGGAAGGGTATATATATACTATGCCGTGGATTTTCTTCTACACTGTGTCTGCTCTGCATTTCTAATAGGTTCCCAAGTAGGACTGGATGCTGTCAATCTGGGGAACAATAGCTCTTTGAAAACCACTGGTCCAAGGTGGGGCTAGTGGTGGCGCACGCCTTTAATCCCAGTGCTCAGGAGACAGAGGCAGGTGGATCTCTGTGGGTTGGAGGCCAGCCTGGGCAACACCATGAAATTCTGTCTCAGAAAAAAACCAAACAGAACAACAATCCCCCCCCCAAAAAAAAAGAAAAGAAAGGAAGGAAGGAAGGAAGGGGAAGGGAGGAAGAAGAGAGAGAGAGAGAGAGAGAGAGAGAGAGAGAGAGAGAGAGAGAAACCACCACCCTTGGACCAGATCAATTACAGGCCAATGCTAATGTACAGATATTTGCCTACTGTGGTTTGTGCAGTTAGGAGGGATTACCAACGTCTGCCATGGGTATACTGACACAGAAAAATTCCACGTTATCTGCTCACCCCAAGAAAAACGGCTTCCAAGGTCTATGGAACCAACAGGCAGGTGGTCTAAAGGGAATGTCTTTTTCCCTAGGCTTGGCTCTGAAACTCACCTCTGGTGGGTCTGGGTGGCACCAAATCCGGATGAGACTGTGATTCCTCAGGGACTCATCCCCCACGGCAATGCTGGTGATGACAGACTTGTCCAGCTGTGAGCGAGATGACACAGAGCTGAAGGTAGGACCACTGATCCCGCATCTGTCCACCCCACGCCAGGTCCTGCCCTCACCTGGATAATGAGCTTCGTGAAGGGTTCTGTGATGACCTTGAGAAGGTCAGGGGCATCTCGGCCACCACGGATGTTGAAGGAGGCAACCACGAGCCCAGTGACATGGTGCAGGTAGCCCGTGGCAGCCTCCAGCGGCAGCAGGACCAAAACAGACAGCCAGTTAAAGCAGTCATGCACTGTGGCCCCTGCAAAAGCCCTGAGCAGGGACACCACATTGCAGGACAGCTGGACTCAAGGTGTGCCCAAGCTGGGCCCTGGCACCCAGTTCTGCCTTCTCCCCAACAAGCATGAGCCCCCACCCTCCTTCCCCAGCTCACCGCCGGAAGTCAGTCCTGTCCCCTGCCTGCATTAGGGCCACAATGGTGTTGGTGACCGAGGTTCCAATGTTGGAGCCCATGATGATCGGAATGGCAGAGCTCACCTCCAACACTGGTAGAAGAGGGACTCTCAAATGACTGGGTTGTGGCCATAGGGCTCTGCCCTGCAGTAACTCTACCAGGCCCACGACCCATGTGCGAGCCCCAGACAGCCGTTTCCAAGTATACTCTTGACTTCCTAGACTCCATCTCACAGGTCCACGTGTGCACAAGCTGTGTATTTACAGGTGTGTGCACATATCCACGTGTGACTAGATGAGCACACACCATACAGGGCACACCCAGGAGTTATTCAGGATGAACGTGTGCACATGAGTGCATTATGAGAGCTCACACCTTGTGCAATCCATATTTTGTGCTTGTGCAGGTGCACCTCACACGAGTGTAGTAGCTGGTTATATGTGTCAACTTGACTAACCTGTAGCACTCAGTTGACTTTAAGTAAAGATTATTTCTCTCTCTCTCTCTCTCTCTCTCTCTCTCTCTCTCTCTCTCTCTCTCTCTCTCTGTGTGTGTGTGTGTGTGTGTGTGTGTGTGTGTGTGCGTGTGCGCGCGCTCATGGCAGGGAGGAAAGTGTGTGTCTGCAAAGGTGGAGAACAGAAGAACTCAGGCATCCTGCTCCCCCACCCTCTGCTGTATTACCACACGAGAGCATTTCTTGTTGACCCGGGACCCTAGGCAGCAGCTGGAAGCCCCAGCAGTTCTGCCCCCTGCCCCCTGCACCTGTGTGTATGCAGCCGTGCCCAGCTTCTTATGTGAGCTCTGGAAATTCAAACCCAGGCCTTCACACCTGTAGCGAGCACGCTTCCCCACCGAGACTCCCTAGCCCCAGGTAAAGGACATTGAGATGGGCAGTCTCATCCAACGGGATAAAAGAGCCTCCAGTGTAAAACTGAAGGTTCCTGAAGGAAGAAAGTTTCCCTGTGGCCTGCAGGATCCGTTTCTGCCAACACATTCCAGCCTGCTCTTCCAAATGCTGACTTTGTAAATGTCAACTTGAGCAGCCAGCCTCACAATGGCGAAAGTCAATTCTTTGCAGTAAATCACATGTGTGTGATGATTTTGTTTTTCTGAGACAGAGTTTCTCTATGTGGCCCTGGTTGTCCTGGAACTCGCTCTGTAGACCAGGCTGGCTTTGAACTCACAGAGATTCATCTGTCTCTGCCTCTGTCTCTTCCTCTTATGATTGTTTTTTAACAGACTGGTTTTCTCCAGCTTTCCTGAGTGACTATGGGACTGAACGGAAGTGGGTTCAGGAGCTGTGCTCTCCCTTCCCACTCTCCACGATCCCTGGAACACCCTGGCTCAACTCTTAGCCTGCTTTCCAGAACAATACAGGAGGTTCTGGGGCATCCCCTGCCCCCCTCGCCCTTCCCTCAACCTCCTATTTACACTCCTGCCCTCGTGCTGAACCTCCAGGCCCCTGGGCTCTATCCCTGACCATGCTGGGTCAACTCACAGCCAGAGGAGACCATGCTGACGATGATGGATGTCGAGGTGCTGGAGCTCTGCACCAGGACTGTCACCAGAATCCCCACCACCAGCCCTGCCACTGGGTTGGACAGGATGGCGTTGTCCTTGAAGATGTCACCAGCCACCTTCCCTGCAGAACACAAGCTAGCGTCATTCGGGATCCTTCTGAACCCCTCCCCTGACCTCCTCAACCAGGCTTTACCTCCAGCTAGCTGGAAGGCGGAGCTGAGCACGTCCAGGGAGCAGACAAAGAGGTACAGGAAGCCCAGCATCAGCGGGACCTTGAGGAGCTTTGTACCAGCCTGGCGCAACTTCTGAGGCAGCCTGGGCTCTGGAGGTGGGCAGGCATGAGTATAGTGGACAGTGTGTGAGGGCAGTGACTATCCATGACCCTGCTGCCCCGCAACCTGGCCCACCTGGCTTTTGCTCCTCTTCCTGGGCCAACTTGGCAGGTAGTGGCTCATGGCATTCCAGGACCTCCCCATAGGGACAACTGTGCTCTGTGAGGGTCACTGGGCTTAGACTGGAGAATGCATAGGTGGATGTCCCTGGAATCCTGTGCAGGACTGAGTAGGGAGGCTGATTAGGAGTTTCCAAAGGTCCCAGGAGCCCAGGTAGAGGGGAGTAGGTGACAGAGAGGGAAACGGGACTCAGGGTATGGGAACAGTACTTACCTTGTGGGCTGGGCACATAAGCAAAGGCTGTCCCATGCACCATGTGTCTCCCACGGACTGGATGTGGGGAGACAGCCGGTCCCCCCACTCTGTCCCCATAGGACATCATGCTGGACACCCACAGTGAGTCCTATGTGTCAAGAGGTTGGAACAAAGCTGACAATTGCTGTGTGTGGTACCCACACTCGCATGACATCCAACTGAAGGTGTGTGAGTCTATCCATCCTTAGACACACCTGGAGATGCACACCCAGGTGCTGCCACAGGTCTGAGAGGGCATTCATCCAGCCAGCAAGGTTTTTGTAGCTGTTTTGTTTTGCAGTGCTGGAAATGGAACCTAGGGCCTCAGCTTAGTAGGCAAGCCACAGCCCCAGTCCCAACAAGCATTTCTCGAATGTGTAGTATTTCCTAAATTCTGAGTTAGATGCTGGGCTACAGGAGTAACTGAAAAAAAAAAAAAAAAAAAAAAAAAACAAAAACCACAGCCCTCGGGATGTTCAAAGTCTAGCAAGGAGACAGCTACAGATGACGTAATCTCTCAGAGACTAGAAATGCCGCCAGGTGTTAGGACAAATGCAGGTACCGCTATGACTAGAGTGTCCCATGGCAGGGCAGGGTCTAGCTCCGGGTGGGGGTGGGGTGGGCCAAAGCAGCTTGGGCTGGGATTGGGATGTCGTAGGGAGCAGGAGGAGAAACACACAGAGCTGGGGTGATGGGCTGGTCTAAGGACAGGGGCCCTGGGCTCACCTTGAGGTTCTAAGTCTCAGCTCCTGCTCCGCTGGTTGGGGAAATCTAAAGAAGGACCAAGACCCTCCTCTTTATACCCTCGGGTCAAGGGCAAAGTCCCTAGAACTTTAGCTGCCCTCCGTCTGTTCCCCCCTAAATTAACTTTACCCCCAAGGTTCCTTCCAGTTAATTGCTAATCTGCTCTGCAGGGGGAGTCAGCCTGAACCACAACCCAGCTAGGGCACAGCCACACCCTACACTGGGCAGGGACCCTGCTGGCACTCTGTCAGCTTGTTCTTAGGGACTTGAAAGGGATTCTGTGGCTCCAGCCCCTTTCCTTCATTATGACCTGACAAGACTCCCCACACTGTGATCTGAATATGGTGGTGACCTTGCCATGCATCTAAATGTCTGTGCAGCTCTCTGTGTGTCTTGAGGGATATGGTTCAAAAGAGTGGGCACCCCAGGGAGGCTGCGCGTTTGAACCATGGAGGTTCTACAGGGCTTGATGACGAATTCAAGGTGTGAGACTGAGAGAGACACTGGCCAAATCAAGAAGTGATCGCTCTGTGGCTTAGATTGTGCCTTAAAATGCTGGTGTGAGATGCATCAAAGAGCATCTGCAGCAGAGAGACTGGCTAAGATGCTGAAGAGACGTCCAGGGGAGAGATGATGGGGCTGAACCAAGCTGGGCCCGTGAGGACAGAGGACAGGATACATCCCAGAGGCTCTGAGAAAGAGAAGAGGGACAGCTGTGGTCAGGAAGTTCATGATGCATGGCAAGTAACGTGGGAACAGTTCCCTCCCCGGGAGCGGAGCGCATTCCAGCCCCAGCTCGCAGGCTCGCGCGCGCTCTCTCTCTCTCTCTCTCTCTCTCTCTCTCTCTCTCTCTCTCTCTCTCTCTCTCTCTCTCTCTCTCTCCTCTCTCTCTCTGTGTGTCTGTTTCTCTTTCTTTCTTTCTTTCTTTCTTTCTTTCTTTCTTTCTTTCTTTCTTTTTTTGGTCTTTGGTTTTTTGAGACAGGGTTTTGCTGTGAAATGCTTCTGACCATCCTGGAACGCTCTCTATAGACCAGGCTGGCCCCAAACTCACAGCAATCCACCTGTCTCTGCCTTCCAAGTGCTGGGATTAAAGGCATGCGCCACCACTGCCCAGCTCCAACAAGCATTTCATAAGCCCTGAGTAAATGCTATGGTGCAGAAGTCAGTAAAGACAAGCACCACCACTGCCCCAGGGGTGTCCAAAGACGGCAGGGAGACCTCCCCAGGTGATGTAATCCCAGCAGGTGTTAGACAAATACAGGTACTGCGAGAGCAGTGGTTCCCAACCTTCCTGATGCTGCAATGTGCTGACCCCAACCATAAAATTATGTCTTTGCCACTTCATAACTAACTTTACCTCTGTTATGAGCCATGATGTAAATATCTGATATGCACGCTATATGATATGAGATCCCTGTAAAGGTTCCTTTAACTCCAAAAGGGTCATGACCCACAGGTTGGGAACCACCGCACTAGCTCTCTGGCTGGTGGTCCTGGGTTCTATAAGAAAGCAGGCTGAGCAAGCCATGTGCGCAGCCAGTAAGCAGCACCCCTCCGTGGCCTCTGCATCAGATCCTTCCTCCAGGTTCCTGTCTTGTTTGACTTCCTGTCCTGACTTCCTACAGTGATGGACTATAGTGAGGAAGTGTAAACCAAATAAACCCTTTCCTCTCCAAGTGCTGTGGTCATGGTGTTTCGTGACCACAGCAATAGTCACCCTGATTAAGAGACAAGACTCCAATCCACAGGTAATTCCACAGGCAACAAAACCAATTCTACCTCTTAACCATTATAGTCTAAAAAGGTCACATCTTGTTCTTTTTAAACCTAACCTCAGATCATAAGTCTTTTCTTGTGTCTTTAAGTTAACAGTTTTTTGTTTTGTTTTGTTGTGTTTTTTTTTGTGTATGTGTGTGTTTGCCTTTTTGTTTTTATTTTGGTTTTTTGAAATAAGGTTTCTCTGTGTAGTCCTGGCTGTCCTGGACTTGTCCTTTAATCCCAGCACTCAAGACGCAGAGGCAGGTGGATCTCTGTGAACTCAAGGCCAGCCTAGTATATAAAGCAGGTTCCAGGACATCAGGGCTACAAAGAGAAAGCCTGCCACAAAATAAAGGAAAGTGCCCAAGCTGAGTACTTTGGATGTAGCAACTCTGCCTGGAGTCTGATCCAGTCAGGGGTGGGGGAAGGGGACGAAAAGATCAAATAGATCGAGGCCTGCCTGCTCTCAGGGGATGGTCCTGCTCTCAGGGGATGCGCCCGCTCTTGGGGGATGCTCCTGCTCTCAGGGCATGCGCCCGCTCTTGGGGGATGCTCAGGCACCAATGCTTGCTCCAGACAAGTTCAAATGCATCCCTAATGTGCAAGCAGATAGAGATTCTGAGCCACACATCTGACTCTATCTGACTCACTGGGGCACTCCTACCTAAGCCTGAACCCAACCCCTCCTAAATCCCTTCTCCCACACTGAAGAGATTCTGAGACACCAAAGTCTCACTAAGTAAATCAGGGTTCATGACAGAATGTGATGTCACCAATGGCTCAGCACAGAGGCCCACACCTGTAGCCCCGACTACTTGAAACCTGAGAAAGGAAGATGACTCAGACTCTGAAGTTTGGGGCTAGCCTGAGCTACAATGAGACCTAATCTCAACAAACAACAACAACAAAAAAAAAAAAAACAAAAAAAGCAACTGTTGGGTAGTGGTGGTGCACACCTTAGATCCTGCACTCAGGAGGCAGAGGCAGGTGAATCTCTGTGAGTTCAAGGTCAGCCTGGTCTACAGAGTTCCAGGACAGCTGGGGCTACATGGAGAGACCCTATCTTGAAAAAAAAAAAAAAAAAGCAAAACCCAAAACCAAAAATAAATAACTAAATAAAATCAATCTACCTTTCTTTCTGGGGGAGGATTGGTGATGAGAACAAACAGTTAATTATTGACAAATGCATCCTAAAAGACACGATCTTAAAACCCCGTGAATTTCATAGCCAACCGCTGTTAAATGTTGTCTTCTCTCGGCTCCTCTTTTTACCTGATGCACCTGCTAGTGTGTCTGCTTCCTCCTGAATTGGTGGCTGGGTCTGCGCGTCCCCAGATGGTGCTTCACACCCTGTGTGTGTCCTCCTCAGGCTCTGGTGACAGTCTCCCCAGACCTTCCGAAGGTTAGCCCCTGGGTAGTCAGGGGTATCTTATGTTAGGGAGAGCATCCGGGAGGGTAAGCCATTTGTGGGGGAGTGGTCCAGAGGAGCCTGCAGTCTGCCGGGTGGGGCTCTGACAGGATCACGTGACTGTGCCAGTGAGTACACCGAGCTCTACACTGGTTCCTTCACGCTCAGTCTGCAGACAGCACCCAGAGCCCGGATCCCAGCCAGACACCACGAAGGAGTCATTGACTCTTGTTTCTCCTCCATCTCCGTGCCTTCATCTCTTCCTTCCACTCTCCTCCTCAGCCACCCTCCCACTTCCTGTAATTTCCCAGGGTTGTGGCTGTATCCCAGGCCAGGCCGCTGTTGTCTCCTGCTGAGGGTGTCAAGGCCTCATGGGTACCATGTCTGCACGTGTCCTCATTGTTCCTGGTCCGTTCTCTAAAGAAAGCAGCCAGGGATAATTAGTCCATTTTTATTTCAGTGTGTGTGTTTCCGCGTGTCACGGCACATGTGTGGAGGTTGGAGGACAGCTTGAGGGAGTCTGTTTTCTCTACCGTGTGGATCCTGGAGAGTGAACTTGGGTCCCCAAGGTTGGTAGCAGGTGCGTTGACCTGCTGAGCCATCCAAGGGGTTCCCAGCAAGTGATCTTCTGAAAACCCAGTCTCAAGTGTGGCCTGGTGGACAAGGTGGTTCACACCTGTACACCTGTCTCAAAGAAGATTGAGGCAAGAGGGGTTGTCAGCTTGGCCTTCGGTGAAGTCTAGGCCAGACAGATACAAGGAGAGATAGGCAATGTGCTAATTGTGTGTGAGTCACTCCCTTTGGAAGCTGGCCTCTACTTTCTGTTTAGCCCATTGACTGACACCCTGTCACAGCGTGAGAGGGCCAGTATATTCCCCCACCTTGCTGAGCTCAGTCTTACTAGGGAAGTGCCCTTGAGAACGTGTGTGTAACAAAGAGAACACGTATCCAGGAAGAGACAGAGTTGGGCCCACATTTGAGGAGAGCAGAGAGACCAGACAGGGAGATTAAGAGGCTACCAGATGGGGAGGAAAAAAAGAGCAACTGCCCCAGATGACACTGGGGTCGACCAAGTTTTGAGAGACATGTTGGTCAGCTGGCCCAAATTCTGCTGAATGTAACGCAAGAACAAACCAGATTTAGCCACCAGGAGCCATGCTGTTCTTGGAGAGCCAGGTTGAGGGAGGAGTCAGCTGTCCTGAGTGGGCACGTGGCTCCGGCACAGCCAGGGCCGGCATGCGAGACTAACATATATTGAATTTCAGCACACCAACAAGACGACTCCCCTGGGGCAGCGTGACAGCTGAGTGGGGGAAAATGCCTCCCAAAATAGAGCAGGCTGTGGAAGCTGAAGCCGCTAGGCGATTCCTCAGTTCTTTTATATTTAATGATTATTTATTTATATGGGTCTTTTGCCTGCATGGACCAGTGCACCACATGGCCGCAGTGCTCAAGGAAACCAGAAGAGGGCGTTGAGTGCCTTGGAACTAGAGTTACAAGCAGTTGTGAGCTGCCACGTGGGTGCCGAGAATGGAAATTTCTTCCTCCACAAGGACAGCTGTGCTCTTTTATGCGTTTGTTTTCTTGTTTTGTTTTGTTTTTTGGAGACAGAGTTTTTCTGTGTAGCCCTGGCTGTCCTGGCACTTGCTCTTGTAGACCAGGCTGGCCTCAAACTCACAGAGATCCGCCTCCCTCCACCTCTGAGTGCTGGGATTAAAGGCGTGCGCCACCACCCCTTGTTAACCTGTGCTGTTAACTGCTATGCTGTCTCTCCGGCCCTGATTCCTTAGTTCTTAAGATCAATTTGTTTTTTTGTTTGTTGTTTTGGTTTTGTTTTGAGACAAGGTCTCCCTATGAAGCCAGCTGTCCTAAACTTGCTATGTAGATCAGGCTGGCCTTGAATTTATGGAATTCCCATTTGCTGTGTAGGACACAAGTGTGCTTCTGCCTTGAGTGCTGGGATGAAGGGTGTGTGCCACCACACCTGGCTGACTTGCTGTTTAGATACACGGTTTGCTATAAGTGAAGTTTTCAACAGAACCTAAAGTCTAAGAATAATCAAAGAAAGAAAACTAGAATTCAAGACCACTTTTGTTGTTGTTGTTGTTGGTTTCTTCAGATAAGGCCTGACTGCATGGCCCAGGCTAGTCTTGAACTCATGGTCCTTCTGCTCACCTCTGGGGTGCCAGGATTACAAATGTTGAGTCAGTAAGGCCAGAATGCCTGAGCCTGCGGCCCCACGGCACTGTTTGTTCCTGCCTTCTTTTAGAAGCTCGTTACTAATTTAATAAATTCACAAGCCTCACTGTGGGTCAGCACAGTGCTGGATGTGGTGACACCAGTGGCCACTCTTCCCAGCATCAGCCACTGTGACTGTGGGGACATGGTCCTGATGGCACACTCCACACCCTAAGTCATCCTTGTCTTATCTGCTGCTGTGGCCTCACCAGCGGGCTGGCTGATACCATAGGGACAAAACAGTCCCTCTCCTGGTCTCCTGACTTTGTCCCCCTTTGGAGAGCCTGAATTTATTATTTTTATTTTATTTTATTTTTTGAGACAGGGTCTTACAACATAGTCTTTGGCCTAGAACTCACCCTGTAGACCAGGCTGGCCTCAAACTCATGGACCATCTTGTCTCTGCCCCCCAAGTTCTGGGATTGAAGACATGGGGCCCTGCTCCCAGTCTGAAGAGCTTGGATTTCAGTTTGAGTTACCCAGCCCCAGCCTAGAGCCAGGAGGGCCTGAGACATTGTCCGGAGGGAAAACAAGTTCTTCCTGGGGAGAGGCTGACCTGATGACGCCCCAGCCTAGTTTGGAGAATAAGCATTTCATGTAATTATTAATCTCGTGAGCCCAAGCTCTGGTCACTCATTCATCGGCAAGGCCAAAGTCTCGCCAAAATAGCTGAGGCTGCTTTGGGTTGTTGGTTTGGGTTTTGATGTTGTTGTTTTGTGGTGGTTGTTTTCTTCAGAAATCGCCTCCTCTAGCATGTCCTCCTCCTGTGCCTCCAGCCCTGACCATTGCCGGTCACAGGGTTCAGGCTAGAGAGTGAGGCTGTGAGCAGTTTGCTCTCTGATACAGCCCTGGGTATCTTCTTCCCTTGAACTTTGAGTTCTAGATACAGACTTTAAGTCCTAGGCTCTAAGCTCTCAGCCTGGGGCTCAGCCACGGGCTCTCGAATCCACAGCCAGAGTCTGAACCCTGAGTGCCAGCGCTGGGCTCTGGCCCTGGGCTCTGGTTACCCAGTTCTGGTTCTGTCCCACAGACTGCACGTTTTAGATTGAGTTCTAGTTCCTTCAGCATTAGAAAGAGTGTGGTGCCCTGACTGACGAGGTTACCCCTGTCCACTTGTCTTTGCTGGAGGACTTGGGCTAACAGCCGACATCCTAGCTGGCCCAAAGGTGGGTACTGGTTCTACGTTATTCTTCCTTTCACCCTTTGGCTCTCCTTTGATCCCTAGACAAACACGCTAAGATGGCCACAGAGCAGTCCTTGTCCAGGCCCTGCAGTTTTCGTGGGCCTTTCCCAAACATTCATGTTCCTCACTCTTCTTGCCCTCTTCCCCAGAGTTGGGCAGTGTGCTTATCACGGGCTGCATCTGATTCGAAGGCATCAACTGTGCTTGCTCCCCCTCACCATACCCTTTGTCTCCCTGTGGAAACAGACTCCAGCTTCTACAACCCTCGAAGCCAGAGTCACCTGACTGCTAGCCCAGGCCCCCCACAGGGTGCACCTTGTGCCCCTTCCTGGGGGTAAGGGTGACTGACCCAGGGAGCAGAGTTCACTGCTGTGTCCGCATATCTTCCGCAGGGGCTCCAGGTGAGCTCCTGTGCCTGCCTCCACACAGGCCCAGAGCTAAGGTCACTGAGTGACGCACACCTTCCCCAGCCCGAAGGCTGTTGCACATGGAGAAGAGAAAGAGAGAAACAGGGGGTTGTCTGGCAGAGGCTTGGAGCACAGGCTTGGAGGAAGTCACGGCTGTTTGCTTAGTTCAAGTCCTCTGGAGGGAGGGTATTGTCAGGATTTAAAACTGGTAAAAATTAAAGTCCGTGTTCTCTCCCTTCATGGCGTCCCTGTGCTCCCTTGAATCAGTGTAGGTCAGCGGCTGTGAAATATAGCCCATGGGTTAATGAGCTGGTGGGAGAGGAAGCTGAGGGTCTGGGTTTCTCTCCCTGAAGATACGGTCTGGGTAGGCGGGTGAAGGCCCAGATCCCAGAGTGATTCAAGGGTGGAGCAACTGGGAGAAAGAGAGAGCTCACCCCAGCTATGCGGAACCCCGTCCTCCAGGTGTGGCACGTCACTGTCGTCTTCATATCAGCACAGCTGTGGCTACTCACGCAAGGCAGCTGATGTGGCAGCCATGGGCATCCCCCAGGTAGCACGAGAGGCACATGGGTCTCTCCTCTCACCAGGGCATTAAATATTTCCTACTGTTGGTGGGAAGGCTGTTTTAGCTTGAGTTGCCCATGATCCTGAGAGCAAGAGTATTCAACTCACAGGTCATGAAGTTAGACTTGGGTGGAATCATTTTGGCGGTCTGTTTTTGGTACCTTATCTGAGATGAATAGGCATCTGCCCATTTCTCCCTAAGAAAAGTCATCGAGGTTATTTGACAAGGAGAGAGCAGAGGGGATTATGGGAGAAGGGCATACCAGTCAGCCAACTGGGCCAAGAGTCATAATGGTCTCAAGTCCATAAAGAAGCACTAGACTCTACCAAGGATGACTGACCAGCAGAAATAAAGATGGACTCATGGCAGTTCTTTATGGCAATGAAATTATTTAAAATTGCATTTGTGAGAAAATGAAAGCTAATCTGAAGATCTTCTTTGACCACTATTTCTGATGCCGGCATAACTCCGGTGCATTTCTCAGTCTCCTTTTATCAGTGTTATGCTCAGAGAAAACTCTCTCCTCTCTGTACTTCTGTGTCTCTATGTTTGTGTTTTATATACAGACACAGTATGGCTTGAATATATCTACTAAATATTTATATTGGGAATTTGGTCCTTGGTAAAGCAGTGTTGAATGGTGAATTTTAAAGTTTTTATTCTTTTTCTTTGTTTTGTTGTTTGGTTTTCAAGATAGGGTTTCTCTGCGTAGCCCTGGCTGTCCTGGAACTTGCTCTGTAGACCAGGCTGTCCTCAAACTCACAGAAATCTGTCTCCCTCTGCCTCCCAAGTTCAGGGATTAAAGGCATGCACCACCACTGCCAGGCTTCTTTCTGTTTTCTTCTCTCTCTCTCCCTCTTTTTTTTTTTATTTTTTGGTTTTTCAAGACAGGGTTTCTCTGTAGCTTTGGAACCTGTCCTGGAACTCACTATATAGACCAGGCTGGCCTTGAAATCACAGGGATCTGCCTGTCTCTGCCTTTTGAGTGCTGATATTAAAGGCATGCAGCCCCACTGCCTGGCTCTCTATTATATTTTTGAGTCAGAGGCTTTCTCTATAGCTCAGATTTGTAGTCCAGGCCACCTGAACTCACAGTCTCTCTTGTCTTAGCCTGCCTCCCAGGTATGAACCACATCATAGAGTCAGGATTGGGAGAGAAGTGCTTGGCTCTGGTGTTATGAATGGATTAATCAAGGTGTGGATTGATGTATTGCTTTGGGAGTGACTTTGTTATCAAGCATCTCTCTGGCTAGCTTGCTGTCTTGCCATGTAATGCCTTTTAGCACGTTACTGTTTGGCAATAAGGATCTCACCAGGTGCCAGAACCATACCCTTAGACTTCCCAGATTCCCGAACTGTTAGTCAAATAAACTTCTATTTTTATTTTATTATTTCTGGTACAGGAGATTGAAGGGCCTCAAGAATGCTAGGCATCTGCTCGACCACTGAGCTACATACACCCTTTGCCAGTAAATCTTCATTCTTTTGTTGCTATTGTGTTATTGTTTTTTTTTTTTTTTCTTTCTGCATAGCCCTGGCTGTTCTGGAACTCACTCTGTAGACCAGGTTGACCTCGAACTCACAGATATCCGCCTGTCTCTGCATCCCGAGTGCTGGAATTAAAGGCGTGCGCCACCACCGCCGGGCTTGTTCTACTTTTTAAAGATTCGTTTATTAGACTGCCAAGATGACTCAGCTCTTGCGTCCAAGCCTAATGATCTGAGGTCAAACCAAAGGTCCCATGTGGTAGAAAGAGCCAACTTCTACAAGTTGTCCTCCGACCTCCACATGTACCTATTAAAAATTTAAAATGTAACAATTGAAAAGAATATTTGTGTGTGTGTTTCTGTGTATGTGTGCATCTGTGCACACATGTGGAGGCCACAGCAGGGTGTCCGGTGTCTTCTCTATCACTCTTGGCCTGTCCCTTTGAGGCGGGGTCTCTCTCTCTGAACCTGGGCCTCACATTTTCTCTGCTCTCCTGGAAGACAGGAAGCCCCTATGATCCTCCTGTCTTTACGTCGATTAGAGGTGGGGTCGCAGGCATGTGCAGGATGTCCAGGTTGGTACATGGGTGTTGAGATCTGATCTCTGATTTTCAGGACTGCACAGTGAGGGCTCTTAACTGCTGAACCATCTTTCCAGCCCTACTTCTGACTTATAACTGAAACTCCTGACTTCCTCCAGAACTGAACAGTGGTACTAGTATACTCTCATCAGGTGTCTACATCACACGGGCATCCCAGGATCATGCTACTGGATCTAGCAGCCTGAGTGTAGTGAAGCCCCAGTACAGTTCCTTGTTACTTTCCCCATGAAGCTGAACTTTTATCCCCATCAGATTGTTGGATAAAGGAAAACAACAAAAATGTATCCAGCCTGGGAGCTCCGTAGAGTCCTTTCTCCCTAGCAGGAGATGAACAAAACTGTTAGAATGTATCCAGTTGTCTGGGTTAGAATGTATGCAGTTGTCTGGGTTAGAATGTATCGAGTCATCTGGGTTAGAATGTATCGAGTCATCTGGGTTAGAATGTATCCAGTCATCTGGGTTAGAATGTATCCAGTCTGGGAGCTTGGGAGATTCGGTTCTCCCAAGCCGGAGATGAACTTTCCTAGGGCTCTTTCTGCTTTCTCCCGGCCATAAAGGCAACATGCATCATTGTTGGCTCTGCAGATATTCCGGGTTGAGGGAGAGGTCAGCTTGGCCTATAGGGTCCACCAGCTTTGGGGAGACAGCCCATTTTTCACTTGGTGTCCCCTCCTCTCTCCCCGAAGCTCATAGCAGAGCGTTTTCCCATTTGTCCCAGAAAATTAGAGGGAAGTTCTGTGGGAGATGAGGGAAGAGAAGGGGATTGTTGTTCAGGGCTGTCCTGTGAGCCTAATAGCTGCCACCTTCAGGAGCTCAGCTAAGCCTGCTGGGGAAGATAACCTATTGATTGTTTACTTTCCTCAGAGAAGGAGGGAGCAGAGCTGTCACGGGGCCCTCACCTGAGTTTCCAGTCACGCTTCTGTGCCATTCTTCTCTAATGGCGTGGGTCTTTGGGAGAAGCTAGAGGCTAAAGATGCCTAAAGAAAGAAGGGGTGGGGCTCCATCTCTGCAGCCATGGGGAAGCCATCGTTTCTGCTCGGTGCAGCCCTTCCCGTGCTTCTGATTAAATCACCTGTGCTCCTAGGGGAGCATCGGGGGAATCATTCTTGGTTCTTGTTGGAACCTTAGGAGGAGGGTAGACACTGTTTACATTTCTCTCAGGAAAGTTGTTTTTAGCAAAAGGGATTTGTCTCCCCTGCTTCTACTCCCAGACCACATAGTCCCTAGCAGTGTGTAGTCCCCCAATGCCAGCTGTCTCTTTGTGTTTCGCTGAGCCTATTCCAGACCACACGTCCAGGATTCTTGTGGTTGTGGGTTTTAGAAGCCCACCTCTTAGTAGCAAGTCCATGCTTCCAGGAAGAATTTACTGGTTTGCCTAAAGCAAAAGTCAAAGAGTGGTCATTTCAGGTATGCGTGACGTGTGGGTTGTCTGCCACCTGAGTCCTCTCCTATGTGGGTTTCTTCTGTGTGCAAGGTCTTTCTACAAATGCAAATAAGCCAACATCATTGGAATGAAAATGAAAAGATTTATTCATCTTTATTTTTATGCATATGGGTGTTTTTGCCTGCATGTCTGTCATGCACCGTGTGTGTAGTGCTCACGAAAGCCAAAAGCAGATGTTGCACCCCAGGAACTGAAGTAACAGATAATTGTGAGCTGACATGTGGGCGCTGAGACTCAGTCCCGGTGCTCTGAACCACCGAGCCCTCTCTCCAGCTCCGGGATTACTATTTTTTGTTTGTTTGTTTGATCCTTTTTTGTTTTTGCCTTTTGCTTTGCTTTGTGGGTTTTTTTTTTTGTTTTTGTTGTTGTTGTTTTTTTTCATTTAAGCACTACTTGGCTCATTTCTATCTAGCCTCTTCTAGGCTAATTCTCGCACCTGGACTAGCCCATTTCTAATAATGTGTGTAAGCACCCCAAGGTGCGCTTACCGGGAAGATTCTAGCCTACGTCCATCTTGGGTCGGAGCTTCATCGTGTGTCTCTCAGAGAGCAACTATGGAGTCTGTCTGAGGAGTCTTACCTCACTTCCTCTTCCTCCCAGCATTATTTTCTGTTTACTCCTCTCACTTATGTTTTAACCTATCAGGGCCAGCCAAGCAGTTTCTTTATTGCTTAACCAATGAAATCAACAGATTGATATGACACTCACACATCACAAAAGAAAGACCAGGAGACCATCTAGCCTTGTGGTGACTTTGGCTGGGAGATTGACTTTGACGTCAATCATTTCAGCATTTTTTTTACTGTATAACTGCCACGTGCTAGATCATAGTCTAAGAGTATAGAAGAATATAAAGCATAAAAAAAAACCTCTCACAACAACAAAATAACAAAACCCGACTTCTTTGGAAGAGACAGGGTTTGTTTTGTTTTTTGAGACAGGATTTCTCTGTAGTTTTGGAGCCTGTCCTGGAACTAGCTCTTGTAGCCCAGGTTGGTCTCGAACTCACAGAGATCTGCCTGCCTCTGGCTTCTGAGTGCTGGGATTAAAGGCGTGTGCCACCATACCTGGCGAGGGATTACGATTCTTATTAGAGCAGCTTTAGACAACCACCTCTGAGCCAAACTCTGCCTGTGTGGGTATATATATATATATTCCTGTGTCATTGGCTCCCTCAGAAGCCTGGGGGTCCATTAAAGAGTCAGATAAAGTGAGGGGGTTACCAGGTGGCAGGAACATGAAACCCCCAGAGGAAGGCATAGTGGGTCAGCATAGCCGTTGATCGATCCCACAGATTTCAAGGATGACAAGGAACCAGTCAGATGAGAAGAGAGAGCAGGAGAAGGTCCTGGTGGAGGATCCACGCAAGGTGGTCTCACCTGTGTGCAGGACTCTGCCCCACCCACTCCAGCCACCTTGCTTCCTCTTCCCCCTCACCTCCCTAGGTGGGACCACGCTGGGCTTCTCTCCCTGCAGACTGAGGCTTTCTTTCTGAGCAGTCTCCTCTCCTTCCCTCCCTGCCTTTCCTGGCTGCTTAGAGGTGGGGTACCACCCAGCGAAGCAGATGAGGAAAAAAATACATGGCCTAGCCTGGTCCTACATATAAGCTTCTGATGCATCCTAAGGAGCCCTCAGCAATGTATGTGGAGATACATCAGATCCCTGATAGAAACAGGGAATATCAACAAAAACGATGCATTCAGGTCCACGGACACTGTGGAGCAGCTGGGGGATGGCAAGGCCCAGCTATAGAGGATGGTCCCAACGTTTCTCTCTTTCTCTCTCTCTCCCTCCCTCTCCCCCTCTCCCTTCCCCCTCTCTCTGCCTTCCACGCCTCAGGAAGAGAGAGTTTGAAAACAAAAAGTCGGGAGGTATACACTGAGGTTCCCAAGAACTTCCAGGCCTTGGCGACAGAGGCAGTGGGGTAATGGGACCATACAGACCAGAGTGGCACACAAGAAACACACCTCGGCTGAATAATAATAATTATCATTATTATAACAATATCATACATTCAGGACAAACCCAGCTGCCCCAAGCCAACCATAAAATCCCTATGTACAGTAGAGTCTAAGTGAATGGAGGGAGGGGCTGCTCACCAGCGCGCCTGAAATTTACTTGTATCAACTCATTAAGGAGGGGCCAGCCCCTCCTCCTGTCCCCTGCCAAAGCTTAGAACAAGCTGAGGAGGCTGGCACTGCCAAAGTCACCCATTTGTGTTCAGTATGCTTATGCCAAGAGGCTGGCCTGGCCTCCCCTGATGGCCTAGCTGCAAAGCACAGGTAGGTGAACCTATGAGAACAGGTAGCCATAGTTTGGGCACGTGGTTCCTCTGAGTTCCCCTTCCATCCCTTCCTGGCTCCTTCTGTGGGCCCGCCCATAGCAGAAAGGGGCCAGGGACACTCAGGGTGCAGACAGGGCATGCAGAGCGGACCCACGCATGCTTGGTCCGCCCAGGCACCATGCAGCCAACCTGGACTGTTACACAGGCGTCAGAGGGCTGGGTGGCAGAGGAGTCTGAAAGGCCCTCCTTAGGCTGGGTGGTTGATTCAGTCTATGGTGGAGCCTCCTGGGAGCCCGGCCTTTGGGAAGGAAGCTGCAGAAATTCTGGAAGTACCAGGTCTTCTTTGCGAAGAAGTCCCCTCTGGTCATGGGCCCCACTGCTCTGCACCCGGTTCAGCAGCTCCACCAGGCCTGGGGACAGCCACAGAGTCAGGAGACCCATATGGTCGGAACATCTGTATTAATGCTTCCCTATTCTGCTGCCTGAAATGGCCAATCTGACCCCAGACCATCAGTATATTCCAGCGCCAATGGCCCCTTAGTCCCGCCCGTAGCTCAGGCCACACTCAATGATACTCAGCCCTGATCCTATTTCCCTCCTCCCTCTGATCCCGTGGCCCCCACTACCACCGGCAGGGCACCTTCAATGTCACAGGTCTGCCGTTTCCCAGTAGAACTGCTGGCCTCTTCCACAAGCAAACTGGAGGGCAATGGGGGAAGATGAGCGTCCTTGTCCTGGGTTCTAGGCAGGCATCCCTGCAAGAAAGAGGGGTGAAGTTCACAACCAGGAGGGGAGAAGAGGAAAGTGGGAAGAGGCCCTGGGGTTCTCGGTTACCTGGCTACGGCAGGGGGATGTGCTGCCGGCTTCACTCATCTTCGCATCTACAACGGAGAGCATCACGGTTGGGTTTGGCCTTCTTCCCACAGGCCCCTCCTCCTGTGCCAGAGCCGCCCTGGGAAACCAAGTCCCAGGGTATACACATCACTTACCTGGATGAATGTCCAAAACCAGTGTCTGTGAAGCCACTGAGCTCACTAGCTTCTCCAAATCCAACAGCTGCTTCTCCCCTGGCTACAGAAAGAGGTTTGGAGCCTATGAGCCAGACCGTAAAACCTTCCCGCCTTCCCCGCCCCGCCCCGCCCGGCCTACAGCTCCATCACTCACGCGATGCAGGACCACCTGTTCCAGGCTCAGGCCATGCTTTGCCAGGATGGGCTGCAGCGCCTCCTGCAGACGCTTGGTGGGCTTAGCGGAGATCCTCACCACACGCTCCAGGTTAGCCAACTCCAGCCTGTATGGGACCTTTGAGCTGCGGAGTGGTGGAGACCCAGGGGCCCCCTTTTCCCAAAACAAGCCCGGAGGGGGCCAGAACTGAACATGGAGGGTGGAACAGTTTGGGGGTGGGGCTCTAGTTTAGGGGGTAGAGTTCCCAGCTCAGCGGATGAGATCTGAGATTTGAGCCCAGTAGACAGCTGGAAGCCAGATCAAGTTTTGGGGTAGGGCACTCACTGGAAGGTGATCCTGTTTTCCAGTCGTACTTCCTGGTCTGCCAGCACCGTGCAATCCTGATCCAGGACCAGGGCCTTCTGCGGATGCCAGGCAAGTTCTAAGAATCCCCTCCCTCCTCCCATGCTATCCCGGGGGATGGGGGTGGGACACTTGGGAATCACCTTCACTTCCTCCTGTGGTACCCTAAAGACCAGAAGGACCAGCCCATGGGTAACAGAAGGCTAGAGAGGCAGATGGGCTAAGGACCAGCAGAGCTGGATCCTGGGAAGACCAAGGCCAAGGGATCATAAGAGGGGAAGATGCCCTGGGCAAGGCCGCAAAGGCACCTGCACCATGGTGCAAGCCTTTATTCCCAGTACTCTACTCAGAGACTGGGAGAGTTCAAGGCCAGCCTGGGTTACTTAGCAAGTTCTAGGCCAGCTAAGTCTACAGAGTAAGATACACACACACACACACACACACACACACACACACACACACACTGCTTCCTCTGAAAAAGAAGAAGAAAAAGAAAAAGGAAGGATGGAAGGAAGGAAGGAAGGAAGGAAGGAAGGAAGGGAGGGAGGGAGGGAGGAAGGAAGGAAGGAAGGAAGGAAGGAAGGAAGGAAGGAAGGAAGATGCTTGGGAGTGTGAGGGGAAGCTTAGGAAAGGATCCAGTTTGGGAAAACAGAAGGGTGGGGGGCTTACATATTAATGGAGGTGAGGGATGGATCTTCAGTAAGGATGAAGCTTAGATCCCGGTTCCTTCAGGTATGAGACACACTTCTTCTCACCACCCACCTGTTGTTAGCCACCCAGACCTTACCTCTCGCCTCCTTAATGCCTAGGTCAGTCTCCCCACCTCCTACCAGCTCCAGCCACCCCCCAAACTGGACCAGAAATGATACAGCCCTGACACACAGTAGGTGCACAGACAAGACTACTGTCTGTACCAGCCTAAGATTTGTAGGGGATGGGCTTAAAATGGAGGTGGGGGAACTCTCCCAGACAGGGACACAGGGACAGGTGGAATGTGGGTGGTGAAGTTATATTTAGCAGGCACCAAAGCCCATCTGGGCTGTTGGCAGCTGTTCTGGTGGCCTAAGAAGGTGGGCAGAGTGTCTCCCATTGCTGCCCCTCACACCCCTACACACCCCAGGTCCTGCAAACACCTCCTTGCCTCCCTCTTCCTGAAACATCCCAGACAAGCTCTGCCCCCGGACTCTGGCTGTTGCCTCTCAGGAAGCTTTCTGGCCAGACATGCCCGCCTTCCCTGGAAGGCTCACTCTGGAGGGTTGACCCCTAATCGCCTTTTGCCTGGCTTCCCTCCAGCATGAACCTATAGTAGACACAGCCTGGGTTCCAGTTCTGATCACACACCTTGGCTGCCTCTTAGGACTTGAATAAATTCCTCTCACTTCCCCTGGAATGCAGCACTGTTCCCCTGGGGCCCCCTTCCAGGATGGTTTAAAAATGAGCTTTCCTGGGGGTAGAGAGATGGTTCAGCAATTAAGAGCACTGGCTACTTTTCCAGAGGACCTGGGTTCAATCCTTAGCACCCACATAGCAGCTCACAACTGTCTGTAACTCCACTGCCAGGGGATCTGACGCTTTCACACCAACACACATAAAATAAATTTAAATAGGGCTGGAGAGATGGCTCAGTGGTTAAGAGCATTGCCTGCTCTTCCAAAGGTCCTGAGTTCAATTCCCAGCAACCACATGGTGGCTCACAACCATCTGTAAATGGGGTCTGGTGCCCTCTTCTGGCCTGCAGGCATACACACAGACAGAATATTGTATACATAATAAATAAATAAATATTTTAAAAAAATAAATAAATTTAAATAAATAATTTTTTAAAAAGAGTTTCCCTAGACTTTAGAGCTTGGTGCTCATTTTCACTTTACGGAGACTTCAGAGATTAGGGCTCACTGAATACTTCTGGTGGCAGAGGTGAGTCCTCCAATGGCAACTTTAGAGGCGGGCATATGGAGATGATGGCGGGAAGTGTGGGAGTGGAGGACATTCCCAGTTCCAGCAGCACCCTCTCCCCAGCTCTGCCTCCCCACAACCATCAGAGCAGGGTGCTGGGTGAAGCTGGAGCCAGGCTATGGGGTAGGTTTGTGTGTGAGTAGGGTTTTTGAGGAATATGAAAGGGTATCTGAGGATGAATGAGGAGTTGGCCCTAGGATGCATGGAGACTTGGACACAGGGTCAGAATAAAACAGGGAGGGGATGCTGATAGGGAATGAGTTAGATTTAGGGGTGGCCAGAAAATTAGGAAAAGAACTGGCTCATGACCAGAAAAGAAGCAAGAGTTGGAGCCAGGTCATGCTCATACCTGCTCATTGCCCACCAGGTAGACCTTAATGTCAGGTAGAGAGAGGCCTCTCTTCTCACAGATGCCTGCCAGCATGTCTCGGATGGTGAGGCCTGGTCGAGCCAGGGCCAAAGAGGCGGTGCCATCAGGCAGGTACACACAGCAGTACTTCCCTGGCCGGCTTTCACTCTCCGCCTCTCCACTTCCAAGGCTCTTTCGGTGGCTCTGGTTGTGGGCAAGAGCAGACAGAGACTATATGTACACAGGGATGCTATAAGCTGGGACACAAACATCTACACACGTGTAAGGGTGCACCTGGAGGCAAGCACAGATATGTCTTGCTCCAGAAACACAGGTATGCACACTCAAACATGTAGACACTCAGCTGGGCACAGTGGCACATTTTGTCCTAGTACTTGGAGGCAGAGGCAGACCTCTAAGTTTTGAGGAGATCCATAGCAGCTCGGGCTATATATAGAAACCCTGCTTTGGGGAGCTGGAGAGATGGCTCAGTGGTTAAGAACACTGACTGCTCTTCCAGAAGGACCTGGGTTCAATTTCCAGCACCCATATGGCAGCTCACAACTGTCTGTAACTCGAGTTTCAGGGGATTTGAAACCCTTACACCAATATCCATAAAATTAAATAAATTATTTTTTTTTTTAAAAAAAAGAACCCTTGGGGCTGGAGAGATGGCTCAGAGGTTAAGAGCATTGCCTGCTCTTCCAAAGGTCCTGAGTTCAATTCCCAGCAACCACATGGTGGCTCACAACCATCTTTAACGAGGTCTGGTGCCCCCTTCTGGCCTGCAGGCATACACACAGAAAGAATATTGTATACATAATAAATAAATAAATATTTAAAAAAATAAAAAAGAACCCCGGTTCAAAACAAAAATAAAATAAATGTGGACACTCAGGACAGCTTCACAAAGCAACCACACACATCATGCAGGGTACATCTAGGTACCCACACATGCTTAGGCACCTGTCGGCGGATAACATGACCCCATGATTTGTAGAGAGAGTACTGTATCAAGCACGGAAAGAAAAGAAGGGTGGAGTGATGGTTTTGCGGAGTAAGCTAGGAGTAGAAGGACAGACATCCACCCATGAAGGGAACTGGCAGTAACCCTTACCAGAAAGGCACCTTGTTCCCCCCGAAATGCCGCTCACCTCAGATTTGCTGCTCACGAAGGCAAGGAAGCCCAGGTCCAGACTGGCGGAAGAATTCAGGGACCCCTGAGACTCTCGTCGCAGTGCTGAATTCA
Organism: Alexandromys fortis; assembly: GCF_014885135.2. Classification (NCBI taxonomy): domain Eukaryota; kingdom Metazoa; phylum Chordata; class Mammalia; order Rodentia; family Cricetidae; genus Alexandromys; species Alexandromys fortis. The sequence continues at coordinate 34,896,619 of NW_026067927.1, read as the reverse complement.
CGGCTCCACCAGTCATCTCTAAGGGAAAGTCAGAAATGAAGGGACCTGCTTGCTCTCACCATCCCTCTGGTGAGGCCCTCCCATTTGGCGGGTCTTGTTTAAGGCCCTCCATCCTGCCGGGGCTTAAAGTGTGTGGGTCCTTGGGTAGCCCTCCCAAACTTCCGGGTTGCAGCACGGAAGCGCAGCCTCCTGGAGAAACCGGGTGGTCTCAAGAACCTACATTTTGGGGTTTCGGTTTTGCCTTCTTGCAGACTGTGTGGGTCAAGTAGGGAGAGGGGGCGTTTCCAAAATTGACCCAAGCTTCCTGGCCACACCATTCCTAGAGCCGGCCTCACCTCTACGAAAAGACTTGCGGAGTGGGCGGCCACAAGAGCCCTCAGCAAGCGGCAACTGCCCCAACTCCTCCACGCCCAACGGCAGCGATTTCCCAGGCTTCAGCTTCGGCTTCTGAAGGTACAGGGAAGACTCTAGTGCGGAGCAGGGTCCTAGCCCAGCACCGGGATCCACAGCTGGGGAAGACCCATCCTGAGACTGTCCGCGGTCCCTGCCCAGCCTCCTGCTACCCAGGTACGCACCTTCCTCGAGGTGTCGGGGCTGCCGAGGCGCGTGGAGCCAGGTTCCCGCAGGGGGCGTCCCTCGGCCTCAGCCAGCAGGCACTCTTGGTACAGCGGGGATTTGACGAAGCGTGCATAGCTGTCGAACTTCATCAAATTGAAGATCTGCGCGGCCAGCGGGTGTGGGTGGCGATTGGTACCAGGAAAGGACAGTGAAGGGCTGGATGGGTGGCTTCTGCTTGCACCGCTTGTGTCCTTGCCCTCGCCAGCCCGTAAAAGAGAGGCCCAAGCCCTGCCCCAGTTCCTGTCATTTACCTGGAGTCTGAGACCCGCCCTCCTCTTGGCCCCGCCCCGTCCATCCTTCTATTGCCCATGGCTTTCACCCTCTCCTCCCGCCCTGACCCTGCATTTGACTCTGGTTCTGCATCAATTTTGCCTCAGTTTTGCTCTGACTTCGCCTCTGTGTCTGCTCCTATTGGGCGTTTCACAGGTCTCCCTTCTCAGTCCTTGCCCCTAGGTCCCCTCACCTGAAGCTGCTGGGCTCGAAACATATCCGGCCGGGGCTGGGCCAGCACCTCCTCACTAAGCCAGGCCTGTCGGTCGATGTTCACCGGGCTCAGCGCCTGGCTGGACAGGAACTCATGGTAGATATTGTGGGCCTCCTGAGATAGCTGGGGGATGAGGGACCGGAAGAGGTCAGGGGGCATGCTCCAGGCCTAGTCCCCACCCCTGTGTCCCATCTTTCTCTCCACCTGCTTGGTGTCACTGGCTGGGATCTGTTGGAACCGCTCGCAGGCTTTCCAGAAAGTTACGTTCTCTGCACTGAATTCCTTCTTCAGGAACTCCTGGCATGAGAAGAGGAAGGACGCTCAGACACAGGCTGAATCGGGGATGTGTTCAAAGACAGGCACAGACACGGGGCCAAGAGAGCAGACAGACAGACAGATGGTGGCAGATCTGGGTACCAAAAGAAAACGTGAAGCAGAGATGAGGACAAGGAGAAGGAAGAGTTAGTTCCCAGCTCGGGGGTGAGGGAAAGGGTGCCAAAGACAGGCTAGATGAGGGACCACAGAGAGGAGCAGCGAGCCAACTTGAAGCCCTGTCTATGCCCTCTTCAGAATCCCCCATCCCTGCAGTGGCACCTGCCCCTCCCATCCTTCCCCCCCCTTTCCCAGGCTTACAGTGAAGTAAGCCAGGCCCAGTGGGTCTTGTAGCAGCCTCTCAAAGGACAGGGCCCAGCTGGCCACGGGCTGATCATCTGTGGAGAAGGGGCTGCTGGGGCCACTGGGGAGGCTGTGGATGCTGAGGGAGCTGCCTCGGCCCTCACTCTGGCCCTGGGAACCTGCTGTGCTGGTCAGTTCTGCGGAGAGATGGACAAGGAGGGTGAGCCCTTTTCCTTCCTCAGCCTTTGGCCCAATCCCCGTTGCAGGCAAGCATCTACTCTTCAGGGATATTACCTGAAAGACCAGCAAGTGGCGGGGAGTGTCCCCACTCACTTCCACCTCCTTATCCCTCCCTCCCAGTCATGCCTCATCCACACAGTCTGTCACTTACCCCCATCGGAGACAGCCAGAACCTAGGAGAGACCCAAGGTTGAAAAATTAGAGTAGAACTCTATAAGGAATTTCAAGGCTGGGCCACACAGGACCCAGCCTTCCGTGAGCTGGAAACTGTGTTTCCTGTCTACAGAGTCAGGCTGAATGTCTCCAGAGAGTCATTACTGCCTAGGGTTTTGCTCAGGTTGTCCTGGCCCCTGTTCTATCAGGTGCCAACCACTGTGTGCTGGGACTTCTCAGGGTACTCTAGTGGTTCATGGCTCCCTTCTCTCTCTCTCTCTCTCTCTTAGCCCTTCTAGGTGGGTCCAGGTGTGCACAGACTTCCATCTCGCCTCTGCCAGGTACTGTTTTATGAGTTTGGGCACATAGCTCACTTAGAGGCTCCTATCTGTAAACAAGGGGTGTTGCTACAAATGATGACCTCCCCCAGGAACCGTATTCACTGTGTTTATAACACTGCCTAGCATACGGTATGGTAAGGGCCAGGCCGGTCTTGTCTTTGAGGAAGGAGATGCTTCCGTAGCTAACTTAACTGCATTTGTTTCTCCGTGGGGGCTCATCTCCCCATACCTTGGGCGTGGCATAGATGCTACTTTTGTGGCACAGAGTAGTGTCCATCAGACTCCAACTCTAGCAGAGAGTGACCAGGAGGACCCCCTCTGACATTCAGGTTCAGTAGATCCAGGGTGGGACTTGAAACTTTCCATTCCCAACAGGCTTTCTGGGCAATTCTGGTGTTGGTCCAGGGGCCATAAAACGAGTATCACTGTCCCTCAGGCCAACTCCGTTCTCCCCTACAGCGTACACTAATTCTGACTTCTCTGGGAGCTCTGCCGCTGGAGAAACAGACCCCCCACACACATCTGGCAGTTCTTGCAATGGTTTCTTATGTATTTTTCCTACCTTCCCGAAGCTCCCCAGCTCTCCCATGGACTCCTACCCACGCAGGACAGACTTTCCCCTTTCTTGTTCTGTTCTGGGCCCTTTGTGCCTCCCCGCAACATCTTGCTCCAACCACACAGAGTTTCCTGCTACTATCTGCCTCCAGATGCCCCACAAGCCGTTCAAACTCAGCCAGTCTCAGGTGGTCACCTTTCTATCTCCACTGTGAAGGACCTGAAACAGCTCGCCTGTATCCTGTCTTCTTTTCCATCACTTAGGCTCCTAGCACCTCCAACCCCCATTCCCTCTTACCTTTCCTTAAGTCCTGGTGCAGACACTTCCATTATGTCCCCCCTCCCCCACCCCCTCAAGCAAGCCTGGGAAAGCCACCCTGGCTCTGTTCTCTGCTCTCCATTCCTGGGTCATGTGGAAGTCAGGATAGGCCTGCAGGATACTGTAGGATATTATTTGGCCTCTAAGGAAAAAGTTAAGTTTAAAGGGGTCTCCTATGTTTAAAAATCGAGAGATTTTCCGCATTGGTTCCATCGGTTCCATTTTCCTATCTCCCCTATAAGAGTGATGCTCATGGTATCGTGAGTAACTTCTCAGAGCAGCAGCTGTACTGGCCCTGAGTAGCCAGTGGCGTTCCCTAGGGGGATTCTCATCCCTCTCAAAGGACTCTGGGGGCAGTCTGATGCATCTGTGCTACATTTGGAGGCAGGAGGAAGCAAGCACCACCTAGACTGCTTGAAGTCGGACTTCATGCTGTGTGACTTTGGGAAGAAGACTCGGTTATCATTTCAGCCTCTCTGGAAATTGGGCAAATAATGGCTCTGCCTCCATTGATCGAGGCAGACACACAGAAGGAACCCAAAACACTGTGTGGTGTGCAGTGGATGTTCCAGAATTTACAGCTACTGCTGTCTCACCAGTATGCATCCAAGCTGATGTTGCTGGGTGTTTGGGTGTGCTACCCTACAGTATAGCAAAGAGCACACCTGTCGGGGCTCTCAAGACAAGGACTCAAATCCTAGCTCTGCTTTCTTCTTATTCTACAATCTTGCATGGGGGTTGCAACCTTGCAAGAGAGAAAGTTTGCAATTGCCTGAGCTGGGTGTGGCACCCACTCCCCACCTCCAGCACAGCACACTCTGACCCCCACCCCGCCACTCCACACTCTGCCTCACACTCCTCGAAACGAGCCTCATCATCAGAGTCAAATCTCTCCACCAAAGTCCTCACATCTCTCAGCTAAGGACGAGAAAGTCCTGATTCCTGGGCGTGGGAGATCCTTCAGGAGGCCTGCAGTCCCCAGGCAGCCTGCTATTTCCTTCCTCTGCACCTGCCTGCGCCCACTGCTGCCTTCCTCCCCCAGCTGCTCCACAGCTGCAGCTGTGCTCCTAACTTCAAGCCCGTGCCGTCCTCCCCTTAGCTCGAGGATGCGTCCCCTTCTCAGTGCATGCCTTACCCTCTTCCAGCATCCTTAGCCTTTGGGCTGTCCCCCAATCCCAGACCAGCCTGTCCCTTGCAGTCAGCTCTCTCTGGCAGGAGTCCTTGACATAGCCGAAGGGGCACCGAAGCCAGATGCACTAGGGTTTTGTTTGGTTCTCAGAGGTTTTATTTTTGTATTATCTTTAATTAAATGCATTTCCTTAATAGGGCCACCTTCCAGGTTTTCTCCAGGCCCTTTCCTCCCCACTGTTCCACCCTGGACTCAATTCCTTGCCTGCCTCAGTAGGGCTGCTGTTGCCAAGTTACAGCTAAACCCTACCTGCTTGACTAATGAGCCCCTCCGACATCATTTCCCTCCTCCTCACCTCCACCCCACACTTCATCAAACTTCTATTTTCCCCACACCCCTGCTTCCTGTTTTGCTGTTTCCTCTGCCTGAGTACCTACTTCTAGAGCCGCCTGGCACCGCTCCTAGATCCTGCCCCATCATCAGTTGTCCCCAAATGTTGGTCTTCACCCTTCCCTTTCCTCTACGCTCATGCTGGGGCTCTCATCCTTGCAGCCTAGCAGCTCCTAGGAACCTAACAAGGGCAGGTCTTGTTGTGGAGGCTACCTGAAATCCCGGATCCAGGGACATCCTCTTGGATTCTATGCCCAAGCACCCATAAGACTAAGTTTCTGGTTGAAGTGCCCTCTCCATGCTCAGGCACAGCCGTTTGGTGCCCCCTCCCACGCTGCCTCCTGAGGTTCTTTGTTCCTTCCTTCCTTGCCCCTCTGGCTGTTGAAAGTAGAATCCCCAGAAAGGTGGAAGATGGGACAGAAATCCCGGACTTGGGGGAAGGAGGAAGGAGTCCAGCTCCTGCCCGGTCATTTGCACAGCTAGAACAACAGGTTTTCCTTCAGCCCATCTTCCCCTAGGGAGCATGGGGCTCAGCATTCCCTGCCTCTGGGGGCTGCCGTGAGTCTGGACAGGATATACCTTGGTCAGAGAGTCAGCTATGGCAAAGTGGGATCCAGAGCCACAGCTATGGCTCACTCAGGCTCCAGGGCATGGAGAAGTTGGGTTCGATAGTGACCCCAGTTCTCCGCTTGAGGTGCCATGTTGAGTGAGGAAGGAAAAGGGGAAGAAAGGATGAGGAAGGGCGTGGTGGCCAGTGACACTCCCTCCCAACCATGTCGGGTCTGGCTTTAATTTGTCATGCTTTGTTCTTAGGAAGTGGCTCTAAGGGAGCAGCTGGGACCTGAGGGCACTGAGGAAGCCACCTCAAGCTTCTTGATCCAGCTGTGCCACAGGCAACCATATTCTTCCTCGACCCTCAACATCTCTGTCCCCCGCATCGAATGCTATTGCCCCTGTTTTTCAGGTGAGGGACCCAAGGCCAGAGAAGCTGTAGAGCTGGAAAGTGGTGGAGGTAGGAGAAGCCACGTTTTGTCTTTCTGCTGTGGAATCTGAAGACTCCACCATGCCACTCCAGGCTGCTTCCATATATGGGCACTGTTACTAAAGGCAGGTGTCACTGCTCCCAGCCTCGCCACTTCCAGTATAAATGGGGGACCCTGGAGGACCAGGACTTGCAGGCCTTGGGCATAGGTGGGCAAAGCCAATGGAGCTGAGGCCCAGAGATTCCTCTTGAACTGGGCCCCTAGAGGATTCAGATCTTAAAGAGGGAGCAAGCGGCTGGTGGACACCTCAGGTTTTCTCTATCCCTGGCTGTAAACTTACTCAAACCAGACTCGATTCCAGTATTCTCCCACATATCCCTGATGCCTTCCAGAGTCAAGAACCTGACCTGTGATCTTATTCCCTCTTGTGGATGTCTACACGGCCTTAGTGCCTGGTCCCTTCAGCTTGAGACAGCTCCTTAGGGATGACCTCAAGTCTTGGCCCTTCTATAATATACCCCTGTCCTGCCCCTGCCATTCCTGACCCTGAGCTGGACACCAGGAACATAGAGACACATGAGTTTCTTGTAGGTCTCTTTGCCAGTGTTTGCTGAGGGGACCAGCGCTACCTGAGTTTGCAGAAAGAGAACTATGACTAACTCAAAGTTAAAGTCATAGACTTCCTCGGGATGTATCCCTCCACAGTAACTGTATGCTTTCCGATATGCAAGTTTCCCCCAGGCCACCCCCCCCCTAGCTTGCATATCCTTTAAGGACCATCTACTCCAGTGTTAGAAGTTAATGGAGAAGATGCTTTTCCTTGCCAGGCTCCTCTCGGACTTTCTCCATTCCTGACCTAAGCTCTTCCCCAAACCAGAACTTTATTCTAGTAATCTCCACTCTTGTCTTCTTGTGCCTCACTACGTTGTGGCAAACTGTGGGCTGCTTGAGGAACCGGGACTTGACTTGGGTCTTTAGTGCTTAGAGTGGGACAGCCCAGAGCAGCCCCCGAGTGAATGAGTGAGCGCATAGATGAGTGACAGCTGGTACCATGTGACGATTTCTCGGGAGGGGGCTCAGAGCGCTCTCGAAGTGACAGGTTTCATTTCAGCTGCTTGACAAGCAGAATGCCAGAAGGCTAAGGCTGATGACATCGCCTCAGCAGGGAATGTTGGAGGATGGGAAGGGACCAGAGCCAGTCGCTGCTGGGGGACACGGGGTATATGCAAACGGGGAGCTTTCTACTCAACAGGATATCAGTTGTGTTCCTCTGAGCCTCCCCCGTGAGGTAACAACCGGGCACCTTACCCACAGACCTCTCTCCATACTCATCTACCCCTATCTTCCTGTCTCTGCTCCAGCCAAGTATGGCCTCGTAAAACTGCCTGTTGTCCGGCAAGTCGACATCTGTGAACCATGAGCTCTCTAGAGTCATACAGAGAGTTCAGAGCTGATCCAGAAAGGACAGAGATAAATATGTGTGGCGGTTACTGAGAGGACCTGGGGCAGCTGCGGGCTTGACGGGACCCAGGGCAGAGCTTGGGGCACCCTCTTTACTCTGAATGACTTTTGGATAGAGAAGCCATGGTTTGACACAGGAAGGAGAGGCTGGGTCTGTCTCCAGCCCCCTCAGCTGGCCCGCAGCTCTGGGTTCTATTCCAGAAGCATCAGTCTGGCTGATTTTTTGCAAACGGGCTCTCCTTGGACTTTCTAAGGTGGGTTGGTAGTAGAGGAAGTAGGGTGGGGGCTGGACCAACTTTTGGAATTGGTCTCTCCTTTTCCCTCTACCCAAATAGCTCAGTGCTGGCAGTAAAACTGCCGGTCAAGAGGTGGAGACAAATCTTGGGAACTGGAAAGTAGGGGTGGGAACTGGGATGGCTCATCTGTTTAGTGAGGCAAAAGAGTCTTTTTTTTTTTTTTTTTTTTTTTTTTTTTGGTTTTTCGAGACAGGGTTTCTCTGTGGCTTTGGAGCCTGTCCTGGAACTAGCTCTGTAGACCAGGCTGGTCTCAAACTCACAGAGATCCGCCTGCCTCTGCCTCCTGAGTGCTGGGATTAAAGGCGTGCGCTACCATCGCCTGGCTGAGGCAAAAGAGTCCTAAAAAGGGGCTGAAAATATAGGGATTTGGGGGCTAACATGTCCTTAGCCCTCAGGTTCATCATGCTGCTTAGGCAATGGGCTTTGATCCATCCCAGTTTCATTTTACAGAGGGCAAAGTAGGAAAGGGAAGGAAAACAGAGCTAGAACTGGGATCCCAGGTCACTCTGGACCCACTGGCTTTGTCTCATGGCACTAGGCTGAGGCCTTGGACGGTGACTATCAGGGAGTTGTTAGTGACTCTGCCAGATGAGCCAGTTCCCTGCCAAGCAAAGGGAGGCTCAGCACAGTCTGCCCCGTTTGCTGAATGAATGAGGAGAACCAGAAACCAGCTCCAGGACAGCTCTCATCAGGAGTTAAATGACCTGGAAGGGTGTAGGGATAGCCGCAGCCCAGGATTTCCTATTCTCCGCCCCACACCCTCCTTCCTGGAGGCTAGGAATAGAACAGGCAGAGCTATTCATCCTGTCCCATCCTTACTGACCCATCCTGGGCAGCCCCAAAAATCTGGCAGGATGCCTCTGGAGCAGGTTGATGTAGTGATCCAGCAAGGGCAGCCCTTAACCTTATCTTGGGCACCTAGAGCATGAGGTGAGGAGAGGGGGCTGAGGCCCAGAGGCGTAGGCACTTGAGTGGTTGTAAGAGTGAGCAGGGAGTGACAGGGCCACTGGGTCCCCATGCCACTTTCTAAGCAGTTTCAGACGGGGCTAATCCTAGGAGCAGTTGAGGGAGCAGGGAGCCTAACCTACGTGGGGAAACAGAGCCTGTGCCCGCTGTGCTCTGGGCTCATCTCTAGGGTTGCACCAGACTCTTAGCAGGGCCTTTGGAAGGGTCCTGGGGTGACAGCACCAGGTCCCATTATCAGCAGCTATCTGCGCCCAACTTCTCCAGCCTGCTGGCAGCCCCCTGGGCTCCTCCTCAACCTTGCTGGGTGTGCCTCCTGGACTCCACCCTAGGTGTGCCCACCCCTCCCTGTGGCTCTGGCTCAGAGCCTGCACTCACCATGCGCCCGTTGGGGACACCCAAGTGCTTGGGCTTCCCTGGCATACCGCCGCTGATCACAGGTCCCCGCCACGGGGGGCCACCCACCACAAGGATTGTAGAAGCACGGATCGGGGAGCTCTCTCGGGATGGCAGGCAGGCAGTGGAGAGAGCTCGCTGTGCTCCTGCGGGCCTTCACATCCTGAAACACCAGCTCACTACCTCTTTTCTTTGCCACAGGAAGTGTCTCTATAGAAACCAAACCACAGAAAGAAGCAAGGTCTAAGAGAGAGAACGTCTCTTCCTACTCGCATACACACACGTTCACGCACACACACATGCCGCCAACGCACCCTCGGTTGCACCCCATGCAAGCACCAACACACAGCAGGAGCCTCCTTGTGCCGAGTGAGGAGCCTGGAGTGTTCTGGCTCAGCCTGGCAGCTTCAAGGCTGTTTGTCAGCTCACAGAAGTGTATGGCCATATAAGTAGGAGCTTTTGTACCATGTAGTATGGCAGGGGTTCCTCTGGACGTGGGGACATGTGTACTGGGTCCTGGCTATCCATACGTGTGCTTTATGCATTTACTCCATACCTACTATGTGCCAGGCTTCTGTATGCTTAGCACTCTTACCCTAGGCAGTTTGCATGCAGAGACCTTATCCTTAGACTGTCATCTGATGAACCGGAGAGCAAAGAGGTAAGCACATATACATGTGTGACCATGCACATGGGTGTGCATGTCATGAATGCATGTCTTCCTTTCACAAGAGCACCTAAAGCTTCAGACATACACATGAGAAGTTGGATGTGGTGGCACATACCCGTAATGCCAGTCCTTGGGAGGTTGAGGCAGGAGAACCTGGAGCTATAGCTACACAGTAAATTTGAGGTCAGACTTAGCTACACCAGCCTCAATCTGTGTGTGTGTGTGTGTGTGTGTGTGTGTGTGTGTGTGTGCATGCGTGCACAGTGCCTTCGGTAGGTACATATGACACCATATCCATACGTTGGTCTATGTGTAGTCAGAAGCCCCATCAGGTCTGCACACATGTACCAATGGCTAGGAGAATGAATTGTATACATCCATACCAAAGAGGCAAGTTAATCCATACATATGGAGAAACCCCACCTTGGCGCAGAACTATCTTAGTTCAGACAAATACCTTGCTGCTGGGCGGTGGTGGTGCATGCCTTTAATCCTATCATTTGAGAGGCAGAGGTAGGCAGATCTCTGTGAGCTTGAGGCCAGCCTTGGTTACATAGCCCCAGATCAGCCAAGACTACATAATGAGATTCTGTCCTGAAACAAAGAAACAAACAAACAGATGGGGCTGGAGCGATGGCTCAGTGGTTAAGAACGGTAATTTACTTCTCTTCAAGAGGACCTGGGTTCCATTCCCGGCAACCATGTGACAGCTCACAACTGCCTCTGACTCCAGTTCTGGAGACTCTGATGCCTTCTTCTGGCCTCCAAGGGTACCAGGCATGCAGGAAATACGCAGACACAAGTGCAGGTAATATGGTCATACATATAAAAATATTTTTTAAATTATAAAGAAAAAATATCATAGACTGGGTGGTTTGAACAAGTTTGCTTTTCTCACTATTCTGGAGGCTGGCATGTCAAGACCAAGCACTGAGAAGTCTGTGGTCTGACAAGTCCTGGCTTGCAGACAGCCATCTCTTTGCTGAGCTCACATGTGTGAATCCTGGATTACAGACAGCCACATCTTTGCTGTGCTCACATGTGTGAGACCTGACTTGTAGGTGGCCATCTCTTTGCTGAGCTCACATGTGGCAGAGAGCAGAGAGAGGAAAGCATGCTCTCTCCTGTCTTGTCTTATAAAGGACACTTATCCCATCACAATGGATCCATCCTCGTTATGATGTATTTTCTGTGCAAAGGTCCGGTCTCCAATATTTCTAAATACTATAAAATGAGTGGATAGTTTTCCAACATGTGCAAAGGAAAATATTCTTTGAAAAAGTTTATTTCACCAATTTATTATTTATTGGATGTGTGGGTACATGTTCATGCTGTGGTAGAAGTCAGAGGCTGACTATCAGGTGGTGGTTCTCTCGTCTCTCCAGTTGGGTTCTGGGGATAAAACTCAGATCATCAGTCTTGGTAGCGAGTAGTCCCCTTCCCTGATGAGCCATCTCATCGGCCTTACCCCAAAGTTTTGAGACAAGTGAGAACAATGTGTTTTGTTTTAGAGATTTCTTTTATTTATTAATCATTATTATTACTTCATTATTTTGTGTGTGTATGTATGTGGATATATGTTCCAGTGCATGAGAAGGCTTGATGTATCTGATATACTAGAGCTGGAGGAACAGGCAACTGTGAGATGCTTGATGTGGGTGCTGGGAACTGAACCCAGGCCGTCTTCAAGAGCAGTGTACACTCTTAACCGCTGGACCATCTCCAGCCCTAAGGTCTCACTATGTCTCCTAGATGGGCCTTGAACTTCTGGGTTCATGGACTTCTGCCTCTGTCTGTCTTTCCTGGCTGGATAGAGAAGAAGGTGAGACTCCAGTGCAGTGGATCCCAACCCTCCTAATGTTGTGGCCCTTTAACACAGTTCCTCACATTATAGTGACCCTAACCATGAAGTTATTGTATTGCTTCTTCATCACTGTAATTTTGCTACTGTTACGAATCGTAATGTAAATATCCAATATGCAGCATCGCTGAAGTACAACCAAAGGGGTCTCGACCCACAGGTTGAGAACTACTTCCCTAGAGGTTCTTGGAGCCACAAGAAGAAATAAACAGCTCGGTGGTGATGGTGCACACTTTTAATCCCAGCACTCAGGAGGCAGAGACAGGCAAGTCTCTGTGAGTTCAAGGCCAGCCTAGTCTACAGAGTGAGTTCAAGGACAAGTTCCAAAGCTACAGAGAAAACTTGTCTTGAAAAAAAGAAAAAGAAGCAGGGTCTATGTATCCGTGCATGGAGGCATGTCATCCATCAACCTAGAACACCAGTTTGGATAATTCTGAGAGTCCTCAGAAACAAACCTGGAGCCATTGTACATAGTAGATTCTATTTGTTATAGCAGTTAGCACAACCCTAGTTTTTTGCCTCTTTTTGGATGCCTTGCTTCTGGCCACCCAGGAAGAAATTAGAAGAGCGTGAGTGTGGGGCTGCTTCACAGGCTGGAGCAGTGATAAAGATGATCTCGTCACAGTGCTTATGTGTTGTCGAATATTATTAAAGATGTGTTACATTTGTTTATGTTGAGGAAAATTTATTTAATAATGCAACAATGTGTTGCATTTGTTTAACTCTGTGAAGCTGTGTTACTTTGCCTGTCTATAACACCTGATTGGTCTAATAAAGAGCAGAGCATCCAATAGTAAGGCAGGAGAAAGAATGGGTGGGACTGGCAGGCAGAGAGAATAAATAGGAGAAATCTGGGAAGAGACAAGATCTAGGAGTGAGAAGAAGGAGGAGGACTCCAGCTACACAGCAAGCCATGGAGTAAGAAGTAAAGAAAAGATATACAGAAATAGGGAAAGGTAAAAGCCCAGAGGCAAAAGGTAGACAGGATAATTTAAGAAACGCCGACTAAAAATAAGCCAAGCTAAAGTCAGACATTTATAAGTAGCAATAAGCCTCCGTGTGATTATTTGGGAGCTGGGTGGTGGGCCCCCAGAGAGTAAAAGAGTATAAAAAACTCCAGCAACACTTATGGGCTTAATGTGGGATACCCTTTTGTATGCTGTTAATATGTTTTATTAGCATTGGTTAATAAAGAAGCTTCCTTGGCTTATGGCAGGGAAGAATATAGGCAGGTTGGAAGAGATATGTGGAGCAAGTAGGTGGAGTCAGAGAGACGCCTTGTAGCTGCCGAAGGAGAAAGATGCCAGGACCTTACCGGTGAGCCGCACTTTGTTGTGATACATAGATGAATAGAAATGGGTTAATTTAAGATGTAAGAGCTTGCTAGGAGTATACTTAAGCTATTGGTCAAATAGTGTTGTAATTAATATAGCTTCTGTGTGATTATTCAGGTTTAGGCAGTCTCCATTTACATGGGCTGAGGATGTAGTTCATTGGTAGAGGTCTTGCCTAACATGCATGAGGCCCTAGATTCAGTCCCCCAGCACTGTATAAAACTAGCTATGGCAGTGCACACCTGTGGTCCCAGCAACAGAGTCTGGAGGATCAGGGAGTTCAAGGTCATCTTCTGTTACATAACTAATTTGAGGCCAGCTGAGCTATGAGTTACCTCATCTAAAACAAACAGACAAGAGTTTATGTAGCAGCTCATTCCTATATTCTTAGCACTCAGGAGCCTGATGCAGTAGGATCGCCATGAATGGCCAGTCTGGGCTACTAACGTGCTTATGAAGCTAGAGAGGTAGCTCACAAATACAGTGCTTGTGTAGACCTTTGCAAAGCCCTGGATTTGATGCCCAACATTAGACTAACAAGAGAATAACAAGCCTGTGAGGGAGCTTATGTGACATGACTGAAACATGTCTGCCTTCACTGCCTAAGCTTGACTGTCCTGAAACCTGCTCTGTAGACCGGGCTGGCCCCAAACTTGGAGATCTGCCAACCTCTGCCTTCCTGGGACTGGTATTAGAGATGTGCCTCACCACACCTGACTGTAAGCTCTTTTTAGTTCATGTTCCAGCCCTAGTAAAGCAGCAGAACTTGACAGCTTTGGCCACTTAGGTCCGGTTTTAGAGTTAAGGACGGAAGAAACAGGTTATGGAATTTGCCACCAAGACTAAAGAAAGCTATCAAGGCCAGACACGTGTCAGGGGTGTCCCTGGATGTAGGTCTGGAGAGGGCCATTGTGGGAAGCTGTGCAGTTGAAGCCTGGAGACCCGTTAAGCTTGCATGCTTGCTTTGCCCTTTTCTTCAGTCCGGGACCTCAGCACACAGAGTAGGTCTTCCCTGTTCAGCTATACCGTTCTGGAAATCCCTACATAGACATACCCAGAGTCGTGTCTCGAAGGTGAGTCTAAATTCAGTCAAGCTGATGGACAAGATGAACCGTTACACCATTTCTCCACCATGGATTCCCACACACCTTTGCTTTCTTGATTGAGACAGGGCCTCAGGTAGCCCTCAGCTGGCCTCAAGTCTGAGGATGACCTGAATTCCTTATCCTCCTGCCTCTACTTCTCAAAGTGCTGGGATTACAGGAATGTGCTACCATGCCCAAATACCACAGATTTCTTATCTGTTCCTTAAATTTGTACCTCTAGCTCCAGTTCCCTCTGTTGAGAAAGACTTCTCAGATAAACTCATGCTCATTCTTCATGAGCCAATTTCAAGTTCTAGAACAAATATTCTTTCACCAGTTAATTTCTTCCCAAATTCTTGGGACTCAGTTGTGAATGTACCTGACAAACTCAGCCCTCAATAAAAGCCCAGTGGGATGCCCACATCCTAGTTTGCATAGGTGTAGTTAAGTCTCTCGAAGAGGGGCTATTAGGAGATGAGAGCAGAGGGCTTTGTTGTATATGTATGCTTGCTTTCTCTGTATCTATGTACATATGCACACACCTATTTATAAACATAGCCCCCATATCAGCGGGATCTGTGATACTGGTGGTTTAACTAACTATAGATGGAAGATATTCAGATGAAATTGTTTCTTGTCTTAGTCATGGTTACTATTGCTATGATAAAACACCATGATCAAAAGCAGCTTGGGGAGGAAAGGGTTTATTTGGCTTACAGTTCCATATCACTCACTGTTCACTGCTGAAGGAAGTCAGGACAGGAACTAAAAGAGGACAGGAACCTGGAGGCAGGAGCTGATGCAGAGGCCATGGAGGAACGCTGTTTACTGGCTTGCTCCACATGGTTTGCTCAGTTTGTTTTCTGATAGAATCTGCAGCCACCAGCCCAGAGATGGCACAATTCACAATGGGCTGGGCCCTCCCACATCAATCACTAATTAAGAAAATGCCCTATATCTGGATCTTATGGAGGTATTTCCTCAACTGAGGTTCCCTCTTTTCAAAGGACTCTAGTTTGTGTCAGGCTGACATAAAACTAGACGGCACACTGCTTCCTGCACACATACAGACTTTTCTTATCATTCTCCGTCAACACCATGACTACAGACAATTAACGCTGTATTAAGTATTATATGTAATCTAGAGAATGTTGTAGGCCATGCATAGTGATGCTGCAGGCTTATAGTCCCAGCACTAGGGCACATGAGACCAGAGATTTGCTGAGTTTGAGGCCAGCTTGGTTCAACATAGTAAGATCAAGCCATTGCAAACTATAGTGACCTTGTCTCAGAACAAAACAAAACTAAAAGTGTAACAAACGAACCTGGCAGCCTGTATCTATAACATAAACAATTTATTCACATTAATTCAGACCATTATTCAAGGTAAGGCCCAGGCTGGAAGACAAAGGTGTTTGTTCATGGGCAGGACAGTTCAAATCACCTCTAATTGCTAACATTCTTGTGAGAATATGGGCCTAGATTTGCAATGTTTCATGAAAAAGTGGAAGTTGGGATTTCTTTTTTAAGATTAAGAAGAATCAGTTCATGTGTGTTTGTGTGTATGTGTTCATGTAAGTATCGGTGTCCATGGAGGCCAGAAGTGGGTGCTGGAGCCCCTGAAAATGGAGTTATATACGCTTGGTTTAGAAATATCCAGAGTGAATGCTGGAAACTGAACCCTGGTCCTCCGAAAAAGCAGTGAAGAGTCCGAGAATAAGAATATAAAAGTGTAGATTCCAGAAAAAAGAATGTATAAATAAAGAAATATAAAATTGTAAGCCTAGGAGAATGAGAACAGACTGTCAGCCGCTTTCTCAGCAACTTAAGGATCAGCTATTACAGTGGATGACTTATAGCTCTGTCTGCAAGGTTGTAGTGGCCCTCTGCGAACTGAGGGTCAGCTTTTAGATACTCCCCCCTGCCCGCCACTCATGACCAGCAACTGATGTGAGCTGAGTTAACTGTTAAATGATGGGATGTACCTGAGTTTTTGGTTGTACATCGTCCCTTACCCTTCCCTGTTATGCAAAACAGGCCGTATCAGGGGAGCGTTAGAGCTTTGTTAAACACCAGCAAAAAGTGCCAGAGAGAAACAATGGGCTAAATACAAACACTAGTTTAACTGAAAAACCCTGTTAGTGGAATAATGGGAATTGTTAAAAAAAAAAAAAAGCAATTTGTATCTGAGTTTTACCTTGAGATTGTAAAAAATTCTTTTCTTCATGCCTAATGCTTGCTTCTTGCTATAAAAAGGGGGAGTTCGGAAACAGCCCATTGCCACAACCTTACAAGTCCATCTCTGGCTGTGGTCTCAGCTAGCTGATAAGCTTTTTGTGCCACATGGGTTTTTTTTTAATTTTTTAATTTTTTTCCTCGAATAAAGTTTGCTTTTGGTTTAATAGACTTTGGTGGTCTGTCCCCATCTTTGTGCGACCCCCGTGGACCCAGCAGCAGCAAGCCCTAACCCCAGGTTTTCTAATGTAAATGTAAGTGCCTTGACAAAAAAATATTGGCAGTTGAATCTTTTACTAAATAGATTAACAGGTAAAATAGAACTGCGGTTTACAGACCACCATTGCCCAACTACCCAGAGCCAGCTGTCCTGAATCTTTCACAGGCACTCCGTGTGGCAACACAAACTGATCCTTTTTGGAGCCAGATGACTTCTGGCATTCACTGAGGTCCGAGGCTAGGATCTGGTCTGCTCCTGCTTCAATCTGACTGTGCCTGAGTAATGAGGGGTAGTGGGGGCTCTCAAATAACTGGGCTCTTTGTAAGTCTCCAGAGGAGTGGCATTAGCTCGGAGGAGGCTTAAAGGTTTGCTCCACCCACCGCGTCCCAGAGGACGCTGGGACTGGACTCCAGGCTTTCTACTTCACCCCAAGGCTGCTTTTCCTACTGTCCTGGGAAAGGTCATTTCAAAGACAGCATCTACGGCCTAAGGTTTAGGATCGAGAAGCCACGGTGCGTCCAGGAAAACTACAAGTTCCAGCATGCTTTACTTTGAAGATGCCGTTCGCTCTCCTCCTTCTCATCCAAGTTCTCTACTTCTTGTTGGCCCTCAAGCCTAACGTGCTGATCCATGATTGGTTGGATCCCTTGTCGCTCGGAAGAACTCTTTGTCGTGGCCGGCTGACAGGAGACCAGGAATCCCTAAAGTTATGGAACCGCGCTCTACTAGGATAGGAGGTTGCCCAGCCAATAAGGCTGCCGTGCCTCTGACTGTGAGGCTTTCCTTTTTAACTCTCTAGTTTGGAGGGCTTCCGGCCGGAGACCATTAGCAAAGACACCCGGAAGGCGGAAGTCCCAGAGCGGAAGTGGCCGAGAGAAAAGGAGAATGGCGGCCGAGGCCTGGCTTTGGCGCTGGGGCTGGGGCTGGGGTCAGCGGTGCCCAGGGAGGCCTGGGCTTCCTGGCCCCGGCCCAGGCCCCACTACACTTATCCATTTTCTTCTGTTGCTGGGGCCGGTGGCTGCGGATATAACCGACGGCAACAGTGAACACCTTAAGCGGGAGCACTCGCTCATCAAGCCCTACCAAGGTGAGGCCCGCAGCAGGGATAAGTGAAGGGTGAGGTCGCGGCCCTGGAGTTGGCTGGAGGAGGGCATGCTCTATTTGTTGAGCAGAGCAGCTCTGGAGATTTCTGGCGTGGCCTTTTGGGCACCTGTCGATGTCGGTCTCTGTCCGCAGGGGTCGGTTCCAGTTCCATGCCGCTCTGGGACTTCCAAGGCAGCACCATGCTTACGAGCCAGTACGTGCGTCTGACCCCTGACGAGCGCAGCAAAGAGGGCTCGATTTGGAACCACCAGGTGAGTCCTTGCCAAGAGGCTTGACGTAGCGTTCAGTGATCCAGTAATCTCTGCCTCAGCAGCCGAGCTTAGTTATACACACGCCGATTCCGTCCCGCCGAGTTTCGGCCCTGGTCACACAAGTAGTAAGAGAGAATCCACAATGTGTCGTTACCGTGTGTCAGAAGCCATGCAAGGTAAGTAATGAGGTCCACATTTTAATGACTTAAGAAGCAAGTAGCTAAGGTTCTTAGCTTTTAAGTTGAGCGTTCCTAAAGTCTCATAACAAGAAGTGAGAGGAGTTGTCAGCCTAAATTGAACTCACTTGATCGCGGGAAGGATGAAACTGTATCGTTATTGAGTGTTTTGCTGTGTGTTGGGTGCTGACTTTGCCACACTTCGTCAGATTAAATTCTCAAACGAGGTATGTTTGCGTTGTGCGGAGGCCGACTAGCCAGTGAGTGGCGTAAATAGTATTTCAGCTGATCTTTCTGATCACCTCCCTCAGCAGTTCATTTGATACACGTGATGCCTTTTAGTTGGCCGTGGGAGAACCCCTTTGACAAGCGTCACAGACCCGATTCCCGGTCTCAGTGCTTGGTTGAGGGTCTTGTCTTCAGTATCTCTGCTGGACTGGTGGTGGCCTTTGCCTTGGGGTCAGGAGTCTGAGATGCCATTGTCTTGTCATGTGGGAGCAGTGCCTACACTGAGAAAGGGTAGGTTGGGAAAGGGAGGAGGGAATAATTCGGGAATAGGTCATGGCTTGAAAAGAAACCTGCCTCGCCTAGCCTGATCTAACCCTTCCTCCACCCACACTGTTGGCCAGGGGCCTGCTTTTCTCTGTCACTGTGCTGTCTTAGCCCTTCTGGCTGATTTTGTCATTTAGTTCTGGAAGACCACACTGTCCTTGTGTCGCCTCATTTGCGTGTCCCCTCAGCACCTCCTCTCTTTCTGCCCTGTGCCTCCACACTGCTGCTGGGGCATCTGTGGATTCTTTCTTTATTCGGCTTGGCTCTGCTCCGCACAGCCTGAGGGCTTCGTGAATTGGAAACTACATTATGTCCGCACAGTCTGTCCCTTGGTGGCTGGTGTCTTCAGTCCTTCTGTCAGTTGGTTCCTGCCTGTCTGTAGCTGCCTTCTTCCCGTAGGACCTTTGCGCTTGTTCACTGTCTGGGACAATGACTCCTGGTTGTTCGTGACCACTCGTCGGTTACTTCTCATCTCTTAAGTCTGGGTTCAAAATGCCACACACTCTGAGTCCTTGAGTAATCATCTCAAACCACCCCCCACCCTCCAATCACAGGGATCACATCGTTCTGTCTTAGGCTTTTCCAATACTTCTTTTGTTCCTTCTTTTCTTTTTTATTTTGTAGTGCTGTAGGTTGGACCCCGGTCTTATGCATGCATGAATAGCTTGGATACTGCTGTTTTAGGTGGTAATGTAGCTTGTGTTTTTCATAGAAATGAGTTCGATTATAGCATTACATTTTGTTCTGTAAAAAGCAAGGTGAAAATATTGATAGAATTGTTAGGAATTAGGTTTATCCACAAGGAGCAGATGTATCCCAGGTAATGATCTAAATTGGGCTTGTAAGTATCTGATGGTTAGCACAGTCAGTGGCTTAGTGATGTCAGAGGAGCAAGAGCATTCTCTGCCTGCTTTGGTTGCAGCCTTCCCTTGTTCAGCTTCTGGACTTTGCTGCTGGGCCCTGTTGACAGGTTTAAATGTTTAGAGCACATTTGTACTTCTGGAAACGCACCACTTGGAAGTCTCAGGAGTTCCTATGTGATGTTTCCTCCCAGAACTGCAGTTTTGTTTTGGTTTAAATCCCCTTCACTTGTATCCATCTGGATGAGCAAACACGGACCGAGTGCGCCCTGCCCTCTGAGCTGCCGTGTGGCTCAGAGGTAAATAGTGCCTAATGTCTGGAGCTCAGGACATGGGAGGCTGAAGAGGCCACTTTGCTTGCATCAGAGTCTTGTGAAAAGGTGGCAGCAGTGGCTGCTTGCTTATTGTTAAAGTGCCAGTCCAAGATTCTGTATCCCCTTCATCTTTTTAAAATTTGATACTGAGGCTGGGGAGGTAGCTGAGTGGGTGTAGTGTTCGCAGTACAGACCTGAGGACCCAAATTCAGTCCCTAGCATCATGTCAAAAGCCTGGTGCTTGGCTGGCTGTAATTTAGCTCTATGGCAGCAGAGAAAAGAGGATTATATTTAGAACTTGCTAGCCAGCCAGTTTAATCAAATCTGTGAGCTCCAGGTTTAGAGAGAGACTTTCTTTAAGAACAGGGTGGAGGGGCTGGAGCGATGGCTTAGCAGTTACGAGCATTTGCTGCTGTGTGCCTGAGAGTATGTATCCACATTGAGTGGCCGAAAACTGCCTGTTTCTATAGCTCCAGGTGTTCAGCACCCTCTTCTGTCATTTATGGCATCTTCACATGCACAGTGATTAAAAAAAATGTTGCTGGTGGTTGTGGCGCACACCTTTAATCCCAGCACTAGGGAGGTAGAGGCAGGTGGATCTCTGTGAATTTGAGGCCAGCCTGGTCTACACAGTGAGTTCTAGGACAGCTAGGACTCTTACACAGAGACTCCATTTCTCAAAAATCCCCCCCTCAAAAGACAATGTTGACAAATACGGTGATTTGCACCTTTAATCCCAGCACCTGGGAGACAAAGGCTGGCAGATGGTTGTCTGAGTTCGAGACCAACCTAGTCTACTTAGGAAGCATATTACATGGGAATATGCTCTCTCAAAAACACAAAAACAGCCCTCCCCCCAAAAAGTGTCTTGGGCTTAAATATCTGCAAAGAGACAATGGGACAATTAGGTGTCTGTCTAGGCCCTGATTCAACTCCCAGCACTGCAGAAAGACTTACAAAGAATGCAGTTTCCAGCATGCCAGATAGTGCTGTTTTTATAACAGGACTGTTTAGATGGCACTAGTCTTTTAATGTCAGAAATCAGCAGACTGAGACAAGAACATTTCTGAGAGTTTGAGACCAGCTTGGGCTATAGTGTGAGACCAAGCCAAGCAAACAAACAAATATGAATAAACTCAAACTGAACATCAGTTTGTTATCTAGCTCAAATTTGACCTCAAATTTGCTATGCAGTCAATGGTGATTTTGAGTTCTCGATATTCCTGCTCAATTCCCCAAGTGGTCAGATTACAGGCTGTACCACCATGTGCCAGAGCACATCAGGGCGTGTGTTGATGCAACTGTGTGCATGTGGCGGCCAGAGGTCACCCTCAGCTCTTTCTCAGCAGCCTGCAGCTTGCTGTTTGTCTCCTTCCCAGCATTGGTCAGGCTGGGCAGGGCTGCTCTGTGCAGCCTGGCTGTCCTGGAACTCACTCAACCATCCATCTGCTGGGATTAAAGGCATGCGCCACCATGTCCTGCCTACCACCTTGTTTTTTGAGACAGAGTCTCTAACTGAAACTAGAACTTGCCATCTCAGCCAAATTAACTGGCCAGCAAGACCCCAGAACTGCCCTGTTACAGCCCCCACAGCTCTGGATGCCCCTCTGTCTGGGTTTTATATGGGTGCTGGGGACCCAGACTTAGGTCTGGGTGCTGTTGCAGCAGGCACTTTATACACCGAGCCACCTCTTACCTCAGCATCACAGGAGTCTAAAACAACTCTTATAAAATAGAAATTCATGTGTGCAAATTCTGAGAAAGTGTTTACTTAGCAGACCAGATTGAATTGTAGTGTAGCAGGCCACCCACCAAACACGGCCATAGTTTTGTTTGTTGAGATGGAGTCTTGCTCTTTCCTTTTCCCTTGGTTGGCCTGAACTCTGGTCTCAGTGATTCTCTTGTCTCAGCCTTCCGAGTAGCTGGGAGTACAGGCATATCTCACTGTGTTGATTTTTGAGATGATCGATTGCATCTGCTTCCTGTTTTGTTCAAGCAGAGCTGTAGAAACTGTGAACTGTAAAATTATTTCTTTCTGCGAGGTTATTCTGGTTTCATTGTTCTGGTGTGGTAACAAGGCATTAGGGCTTCTGGGGACTTGGGAATGAGAGCTGTGCCATACAAAGCAGCTTCTAAGTCAATTTCAAACCACACGGCTCCTGTTTTAAGTCACCTGGAGGCTTTCTATTGTGTTAATCTTAAGTCTTTGATCTGGGGTGTATGACGGTGTTGAGAGGCCTGTGGTTCCATGGGACTGTTACCAGGCCCTTCACTTCAGTCTCTAGCTTCTCCTGCCACTGACCTTGCACTTGGACTTTCTTCTTCCCTTTTGCTTGTCCTTTTGTCCCAAGGCTGGCCTTGTGTGTTGTCTTCAGGAGTAGGGTCTTCATCAGTGTTCTATTGCTGTGACAAGACACCAAGATCAAGGCAACTCTTAAAAAAGAAAGCCTTTGGTTGCGGCTTGCTTATAGTCTCAGAGGCGGCGTCCATTATCATCAGAGCTCAGAGCATGATGGCAGACATGGTGCTGGAGAGTAACTGGGGGTTCACCTCTGGTTCCCTGGGGAGCAGGAAGAGAGTGACACTGGGACTGACTGTCCCCATTGACACTCCCTCCAACAAGGCCACATCTCTTAATCCCTCAAGTACTGCCACTACCTTGGTGACCTGATATTTAAATATATGAGCCTATGCAGGCCATTCCTCTTCAAACCACCACAAGTGGCAAAGACACCAATTGAGAGAGATTTTTTTTTTCTTTTTTGGTTTTTCAAGACAGGATTTCTCTGTAGCTTTGGAGCCTATCCTAGCACTAGCTCTTGTAGACCAGGCTGGCCTCGAACTCCCAGAGATCCGCCTGCCTCTGCTGGGATTAAAGGCGTGCACCCC